>NW_022900913.1:13468713-13491183 GCF_012274545.1 Fukomys damarensis
GGCAGGCAGCTGAAAAAAACCCCCTCTGGGGTCCTTGGGTCCTTCCTGGGTCTGTTGTCGCGCAGGCCGGGAGCTCCCGCGCAGGCCGGGAGCTCACGCGCACGCCGCCGGGTGATCGCAGACCTCCTCACTTGTAAATTCTAATGCTTGACGTTTCTTAGACTTTTTGAAACTTCATGAAATAATTCAAGATTTTTCACTGACTTTTCGTGCTGCCAGCTTTGAAATACTTTCACTTAGTTCTACTAAGTCATATACCTCTCACGCCGTACTTTTAAACTTTCAACATTTTATTGCTGTCTTCATCTATAGAGTTATCTTTGTGGTTTAAGGATTTTTCAAATTTTACTTTCCCTATTATTTATTAGCGTTTTGGGAGGGAGCCAAAGTACAAGTGTGTGTTAATGATGAAATCTTTACCCAGAAGAATTTTATATATATCAAGCTTGATATTTATGGCACAAGGTCATATAATTTATACTTGAAAACGTACATATTTTACCAATTGATTACCCAAGATGGCTTTTGGAGACCAATGATCCTAATGGCTAGTATGTTCTTTCTAATTTAATAAATTATGTCGATTAAAAATATACTTGGAGTCTCCTCAGAGCTTGCAGGCTTCCTAAACAGAACAGGTTTGTGGAAAACATTAATTCATACATATTTGAGAACAGATGTTTATGTTATTATTTTGGTAACTGAATTCAGTGGGTGAGCAGCAAAACTTGTGGGATATTTGTTCACTTAAGTCATTGGAAAACTGAGTAATTCAAGGTATAGAACTCAGAAAAAATGTACAATCTAAAGATCTAACTTAACAAAATACTAAGTGAATTAAGATTAAGTGAAAAGATTAAGTGAATTACTGATTCTGAGCCTATTTTCTGGCTTGCAGTTCTTGTGATCCAATAACAATTTCTTAGATTTGCAATCTAGTTTCAGAGTCATGATTTCTATGGCACTGGAGTGTGACCAACACATTCTTATGGAAACTACATCTGGAAAGAATTCACAAGAACATTAAGGCTTGTGCATAGGAATCAGATCAATTTTATTTGTCAGAACTCTGGTTAGATTTAAATTGGATAGTTGAGGCCACTCTGTCTCAATCTTATATGGGGCATTAATGTTTAATTTTTCACATAATATTGGTAACATACTTTAGTTCTGCTTTGGGAAATTAGGATTTTTGTTTTCTTTTTAGGAAAGGGGTAGAATGATTTATTTGGGGGCTATATCTCTATGCTGTTCCAAAATAAATATTTTTCATTTAAAACATTCCTTTGAGTTTCCAAATAAATAAAGCAAAATCAAATAAATCTTAAATTTGGTTATTTCTTTTGCCTCTTTATAGCACATTATATTAAGATGTAAGGGCATCTGAAAATCCTCTCTCTGAGAACACCAATCATCATTTAATTACATTTTAGTGGGTTATCAGCCTTAGGCTAGTAAAAGCATAAAATAAATGAGCTGAATCTCACCAGAGACATTTACTGCATTCCTCTGGAAGGGTTTTGACAGTGTGTTAAAATGTAAAATATTTTAACTGTAATTTAATTAAGCCTACAGTTTCATCCTTCCTTACTTTCTGTCACATTTACGCTTAGGTAGAGTGGTTCATGCACATTTGAGAGTTAGTATAGGGGACAAGAGAATGCTATTAGTGTTCAAGATAATGTGCCTGAGCAGCTCACATTTGTGTGTGCATACAGTTCAGTTGTTGACACCTATTTACTTTAATTTATATGCTTTAGCACAAAACACTGCATACACGTGGGTTGTAAAGGAGCCATGCACAGAGCAAGAAGCAAGTCTGTCCTTGGTAATGTGACCAATTATTCATTGTGTAAAATGTTCTGCAAGGTCTAGTTCTCCCTGATTGGAGAAACAGGAGAATGTCCTTCAAAACTGGACTGAACAATGAGGTAATTGTTTAGCAGGAGTAATGGCTATTTGTGTCATTCATCAATGTGTGTCTGTCTCCTGCCTTTCCAGGCTATTCACCCTCACTTAGGTTTGAGTGAGACTATGTGAGTAAGTCTAGCCAATGAGGAATGGGTAGTAGTTTCCATTTTTAAGGGTTTGAAGTTATTTCATACTGTGTTTTAATTTTTTGTCTCTGTCTGACTCCACAACTCTGGCATTTTCTATATGTGTAAAACCAACATTATGTGGATAGAATCAATGCTTGCTGTCAGTGGAAGCAATAGGCAGGCCCCCTTGAACTATGACTGCAGCAGCCTCTGGGTGCCTGCATAGTTGAGCATGGTGAAAGAGCGCCGGGAGGTAGCCTGGGCCCCGATCCACCATGGGAAGGTAGCAGGGTGGGTGTTCTGAACCCCCATAACTCCCCTTGCAACCGCCTCCCCACACACACTCTCAGACCTCCTGACTGTGCCAGTCTTTGGACCCATTCTACCATAGGTGGTCAGTTTCCAAGTTGTGCTTGATCTTAATGTGTTGCTGATTGTATCAGTTGGGATAAAGCATTGTGGTTGATTTGATGAGCTGTTTTCTCTGATGTTAGGAAGATGAGAATGTCTGTGGGTTGTTAGAGACACAGAAGGTAGAGCACAACTATATCAGGAAGATTTGGGTGATAACCCAGAGATTAAACCAAGGACAGTACAACAACAAAAATAAAAATGAGAAAACAAGCAAGACACAAAGACAGACTTCTAGTTCACCAATGGCAAACAGTAGGGCAAAGGAGGATGAAAAGGCCAATAGTGAACCACCAGGACACCCTGAACTCAAAGCACAGGAAGTAACAAAACAGATCAATCAGGTTCTAGAAAAATTCAAAACAGAAATAATTTCCCAGATAACCATAGAGATAGTGAGCAAAATGGAAGTCGCAATTCGAGACTCTAGAGCAGAAACTGACAAAAAAATAGATGAGCTCAGGACCATGATAGAAGCCATGAAGGCCCAGCATAAGAAAGAAATGGAAAAAATAAACGCCCAACATAGGAAAGAAATGGAATCCATAAAACAGATTCAAACAGATATCCAGGAGATTAAACACTCTATTGAAAGTGTACGCAACAGAATAAAAGAATGCGAAGATAGGCTCTCAGATATAGAAGATAAGATTGCAGTCAGTGACCATGAAAAGAGAGGTCTCTTAAAAACAGTAAGAGATCATGAGAAATCGATCCAACAACTCCTAGATGATGCAAAGAAGAATAACATAAGACTGATAGGAATACATGAAGTAGCAGGAGAAAATACAAATGACTTAAAAAAGCTGTTTGCAGAATTAATGACAGAAAACTTCCCAAACAGAGGGGAAGAATTTGACATTCAGATAACTGAGGCATATAGGACCCCAACTAGCTACAATCAAAAAAAATCTACACCTAGACATATAATAATCAAGATCCCAGAAACCCAACAGAAGAACAAAATACTACAAGCAGTAAGAGAAAAGAAACAAATCACATACAAAGGAAAGCCCATCAGAATCACAGCAGACTTTTCAACACAAACCCTTGGGGCAAGGAGAGCCTGGAATGAGATATTTCAAGTACTAAAAGAGAACAACCTCCAACCTAGACTGATGTATCCAGCAAAACTCTCTTTCAAAATGGATGGGGAAATAAGACACTTCCACGACAAAGAACACCTGAGAAACTACATGAATACCAAACCAGCACTACAAGCAATTCTAAACAAGATCCTAGAAAAAGACAATGAAGGCAACAACACCATGAGGCCCAACAGAGCAAATCAAATAGGCAAGGCAAGAAATTAAAAGGAGAAGGTGAAAAAGTAAAAAGAGTCAACAAAAGGCCAATAACATGTCAATAATAAGTCAGTACATATCAGTTATAACCAGCAATGTCAATGGCCTCAACTCACCAATCAAGAGAAATAGACTGGCAAAATGGAATAAGAAGCAAAATCCAACAATATGTTGTATACAAGAAACACACCTAGTGCAAAAAGAAGCCCATAGACTGAAAGTGAAAAGATAGAAAACAATTCTCCATGTGACAGGAGCCCAGAAAAAAACAGGGGTAGCAATCTTATTTGCAGACAAAGTAAATTTCAAACCAAAACTGAATCTAGTATTATTGATGTAGGACAGTACTGTATCATACCTCTATGAATGTAAAATATCTAGTACCTGCTTTATGATACATAGTAGGGACCGTGCTTTATCAGAGCTACATTTAATGATATTACTCTAGAATGTTCTCTTTCCAGATGATGATTAAGAGGCTAATAAAAAAAATGGTGCCAGGTACCACAACAGCAACAGAACTTTGCTGTTTTCTGGATATTATTCTTTTCTTTGTTTTTGTTTTGTTTTGTTTTTTTAATGGAATGTGCTGAATGTCTATAATTTTGTTCAGATGACTGCAGAACCTGGAAAAATTGTTGCTGCTATCGATGTATAACATATGGCTATTATTAGTCTTTTTATATAAATATAAATATATATACATATATTTATAAATTGAATTTTGCGAAACTTTAATGGTGCTGTCAACTTTGGAAAAAGTTATCCCAATTTACTGTGTTGAGTTAGCATTGTAAAGAAATGGACAGCCATATTGGTCTAGAAATGTTAATTTTTTTATTTTTATTTTTCATTTTTTTATTCCATGTGTACAGGGGTAACACATTGTACTCAATATGTAAGGTCATATCTACATGGGTTTGATTACAGAAACTAATAAAGTATTCTCTAAATAATCAAAAAAAGAATAAGATAAGACTACAAGAGCAAGAAGCAATTTAAATATGTTCAGGGACCATTTTCATCTCCAGAATTAAGGATTATTTTAATGTTACATCATTGCCTTTTTTCTTTTACTTTCCTTTTTAGTTTTATTTTAGGATTCCCTATTTTTAATGTTCATACAGAGATTTCTTTAACTGAAATACCGAATAGTTTCTCTGGTGTGAAAAACTATAATAGTACACAGGATCCTAATGAGATAATTAATAATGTGAAATAGGAAGTAAAGGGCTAAAGGTGTAGGGAAAGTGGGAAGGTTGGGGGAAAGGTAATAAGGGAAAGGAAAAAAATATGAGAAACTGAAAAAATGGAAATAAAGTGTTTGTAAATGAGGAGGGGAGGAGGGGGTGAAGGGAGGGCAGGGACAAGGGGATAAAATGAGAATCAAGACCTATTATGTAAAGGTACAGGATCCCAATGATGAATGTAACTGTATTGTATACCTAGATTGTACCAGTAAACTCAATAAAAAGTAGAAGAAGAAAAAAAAAAAAGAAATCCCAGAGAAACAATCCTGAGTCCCTTCTTAAGTAGGAACTGGTGAGTGTGGGCAGATATTTCAAAGCAACACAACTTTCAAACTGTTTCAGGGGCACTGATGATTATACTTAGCTAGATTTATATTGATAACCAGGGGCAAATGGCAGAGAAGAAAAATTTGAAAAACTTAAATTTTCACCTGGAAGGAACCATTTGTGAAGTTGATATCAAAGGAGGTATAAGTGATAAGGAGAACAAAGAGGTCTTTAATAAGAAAGTAAGCACTTTGTACAGGCACAAAATGAGAGATAACATAAAGGCATCTCAGGAATCAGCACGATCCATCAGTTATGGGATCGAGAGTGTAAATTGTCAGCCTTTAATTTATAAGAAAAAAATTATGATCACAGGAAGAAAATCTCTTTTAAGTAGTCAAAAGATAGAAATCAAAAGGGAATAAATCTGTACATTTAAATACATTAAACTAAAAACACAGTGTCTATGCCAGACAAAATAAAAAGATAAAACAGAGACTAGAAAATTACATTGGTAACTTATTGACCCCAACAGCTAGTTGATATTTACCCAGAATCCTGAATTGATGACAATTGAGAAAATGCGGGGACTGGAGATTTAGCTCAATGGTGGCACCTGCCTCACAAGCGCAAGATCCTGAGTTTGATCCCCTGTACTAAAAGCAAAACAAACCCCCCAAACAAAGAAACAAACAAAAAACCCATCAGAAAATGTAATCCACATAATAGGAAGTAATACAATGTAATGTATTCATCAAAGCTAAAATTTTTATGGCTGATGAAACCTAATGACCAATATATTAGCTAGATAATTAAAATTAAAATATTGTTGTCACGTGTGTGTAAGTTATATATCTATATTTATGTGCAAATACTTGGCAGAAATGTATCAGGGACAGAAATATTTAGATACAGATGATTTTACACCTTTAAATCAGGGATGGTGGGAGCAGCTAACCCCTGATCATGTCTGTATGTTTTGTCAATTCTCTTGCTATAATGTGATCACTGTGTTCCAGAAAAAGCCTCATGATTTGCAGATTAAAATTAATGGGGATTATACTACATACCGTGTCAACAGTAGACCACTAAAACAGTATGCAGCTTTGTAACTAGCCTACCAATTCTAGGAATCTAGTAAGTCTACCAAGTCTACTCACACTTCTAATAAAAAATACTAGAAAAACTAACAAGAGATTAACTTTCCAGTTAATATGTAAATGCTTCAATAAGTTTTGTAATTTACCTAACCAAGATATGTAAGTACAATGGTGGCTTGAGAAAAAGTTTGAGATTGTTGGAAGTGTGGATGTGCAAAGACCAAGGAGAGCCATTCTACAGTCTTCCAAGATGGAGCCCCAGGACCAGCTCATTCAAGAGAAGGCGATGAGTGAACAGGGATCACATAGAGAACTAGATTTATCCTCGGGAGACCACATTAGCAAGAGTAGCGTGCTCTGAATTTAGTTATCATTTCATAGGGTATAAGGCATGCTTTCCTTGCTTTATTCATTTTAAGATTTTGCAACCAAGGTAACTTTTAAGACTTTCTTATGACCATTTTCTCTTCCTTCTTAAGGTTGCAAGTCATTACAGTTTCTTACTGGATCTGAACTTTCTGGAATCTAGTTCACATGGAAGGCCTTGGAAAGTGAGGAGGCATATATGTTCATATGTGCCTATGCACAAGTTAATGGGGTCCTACTTTGAGCTCAATAAAATTTAAAAAATCATAATTTTACATATTTTTATGTCTTCTTAATTGTAAAGAAATTTATTTACTTTTTTCAGTTTTAAACTTTGATTAGTACATGTTTGTACTGATTACATTCTTTAGGGGAGCTGGTACATGTACATCGCACATCTTAATATTCTTTCCAACTCCACTCTTCCTGTTCCCTCCAACTCTTGGCCATCTCTTGGCTCCCTTCCCCTTAGTGAAAGATCTAACTCCCTAAATCCTACTATCTTTTAAATTGTTATTCATTTATATTTTACATTTCACGTATAAGAGAAACCATGCAATATAATAAGTTTGTGAGTCTGATTTGTTCTACTTAGCATTATGGTCTCAAGGTGAATCCATCTTGATATTTTTCCAGTAAATGATTTGTAAATAATACCTATTTAAGATAGTAAATTAATCATTATATATAAATTTGAAAGACAATAACAAGATTGTAGAATGGCTTTAATAAATACATGCTATTTTTTTTGTTTGACTTAAGAACCTGTTTCTAATGCTTTCTTAGCAAAGAGGTTATTATTTATTAAGATTCATCAAATGAATTTTATCTAAATATTCTAGACTAATGGGATAATGAATTTCAGCTAATATGTTATTCATGATTGATCGTAGGCATTGAATACCTTTCCTCAAAGTTACACTGGAGAGATTTGTCTTTGGATAATAATCAGCCCCAGCTGTAATAGATTTACACTGAATAATTTGAGTTGCTCTGATGAGCAGAGAAATACTCTGAAAGGATTACAGGTAAATTCCCTTTGTGTCATTTGCTTCCTCAACTATATAGGTGGCTTGCACAAACATCAAATTCTACCTTGAATTGAGATAAGTCTGAGTCTAATGCTCTATGAATGATTTTGTAGTATTTTAAAAGATAACTGATAATACACTGATAATAATTGAATTCTGGGAATGCAACTCCATCCTGTTATCTAACCTTAAACCTAATTGTTTCAGGGTGCCCCATACACCAGTGCCCCAGTAGTTGTAGAAGAATACTACACCTTCATCTAACTCTAAACTTAACCTTAATCCTCTCTGGGCACCACACACCCTCATACTCATGGGCTTGTACCACACCATTCTTCGAATCGCTAACTCGAACCCTAATCCTGCAGCCCAGTGCTCAGATACTTTCGTAGCAACACTATCCAAAACCCTAACACTAACACTAACTCCACAATCAATACTCAAGTATTTGCACCCCAACAATATTCATATACCTAACTGTAACACTGTCCAGGTTTCCTGAACATAATACTTGTGTATATGCCCCTCGATACTATCAACAAACCATAATGCTAATCCTAACCAGAAATGTGTACCCCCAATACACAGGTAATTACACACATTTAGCCCAATCCCTAACCCTAACACTGAGTTGCACTGCAACAATTGAGTAATTGCAGCCCAATTCCATCCCTACTCCTATTCCAACACTATTCCTAACCCTAACACGATCTTAGGCACTAGCACTTCAACTCTAACTCTAACCCAACCCCTAACCCCAACCAATTCTGCATACACCAAACCCCATTGGACTTGGACACCAACTTTCCCATTTACTAACCCTAACCTAACCCTAACCCTAGCCCTAATGCTATTCAGGTACCCTGCATGGCAATACTCCCATTCCAAAACTATCCTATCCTTTCCCCTAACCCTAACTCTAACCCTATCCAGGTACCCCACATAGCACTACTCAAGTATATGCCTCAATAGAGCAAGGGCACATTTACCAGAGTGCAACTGCCAAAACAATACCACACAGAAAACTGCCAAAAGTTCAGTGGTTTTCACACAAATATTTATTGACTGTAGTTTGACTGGTTGAGTCCAATTCGAATTTCTATCAGTTGAGCTTAGCTCCAGGTTGCGTATGGGTTCAGATCAGTTCCTTGTTTGTTCTGGATCTAAGACTAAAGGAGCACCCATAACTGGGGCAACCTCTGCAGTGCATGGCAATATAGCGGTGCTATGGTTTAAGATCTTGGATCTTGATTTTAAGATCCAAGGCAAACCACACAATCCCACTGAAAGTTTCTGTTTGCATCATTTCCAAGTTTCCAGTGGGCAACTAAGGCACATGGTCAAACACAGTACAGACAGTGCAGGGACATATGCCCCCTTTCCTGTGAGATAGTGGTTATTTAATAAAGAATAATCAAGAATTTAAAAGGTTATATTTGGGAAGTAAGGATGGGGTGAGGAAATCAGACAGGAATCAAATGAAAATGTTATTCAAGCTAAATACTGAAGTTGAAATCAGAGAGTATAGCATAAGACATTTTCCAAGATGGCCCCTGTAATAGGCCTCATTCTTCATGTTGCTGCAGGAGTGCAGTGTGACACTGATACAGTTCCCATCAAGAGAGGACATCTACATCCCCCTCTTTGACTTTTGGACCATCCTAGAGACTGGTTGCCTGAAAGTGTGCAGTGAAGGAACAGAATGTGATTTTCAAGGGTCGGCTGTACATGGACAGCTCGCTTTAGCTTGCTTCTCTGAGGGATCCTGTTGACATCATGGAATAGAGCAGCCTTTCCAAGGACATCCCGGGACGCTGCATGACAGAGCCACCCCACCCAGACACGCTTCTGGAAATTAGAGACATTAAAATAAGACATTAAATTTTTGGGATGATTTGCTATGCAAAAATAGATGAGAAATAGGTGGCTTTGCATAATTTGACAGATGATTAATAAGCAATGATGAAGTACAAAGTATCACTGGTCAGAGAAGGAGTAGGATAGATGTGGTATTTGGAGAAGTGCAGCCAAGGTCAGCACTTGGGACCCCTGAAGTGCAGGAGTTGCTGGAGGTAGGGAAATGATCTCAGAGTATTCTGGGCACCAAGTGAACATATTTGGCAAGGATAGAATTTTGATTTTTACAGGAATACTTCTCTTTTTAAAATACCAATGCTTTAGAAAAACAAATGTAGTAAGTTTTGGGAATTTGTTTGTATTTTAAAGATTTTTTCCCTCTCAATGAAGGCTCTACTGAGTCACTTTATGGAAAATATATTTGCCTCCTAGTAAGTTTTTTAAATGTGTATTTTTATTAATTGGTTCCATGACCTTATGTATTAGTCACTTTATTTATTTTCAAGTTTCCATTTAGTACTGCCAGTGTGTATAAACATTAGCATTTTACATTTTATTAGCATCACATTATATAAAATTAATGAACTACCAATAAGCCTTTTTCTAAAAATGTTTTAAAGCAGAAAGTTTCAGCACACATCTTAGCAATTAGGCTATTTCACAATGTAGTATTCTTGAGTTCAACATCATTAGCCCGTGTATTATGTCAAAGTGGGGAGACTTTGATTCATACTTATATTACTTTATTGCTGATGCTTAGAAGGAATCTCAGTGTGACCCAGGTGGTTTGGGGGTTGTATACCCATGTGCCAGTTGTTGGTCTCGTCAAGATAACTTTCTTCTGCTTGCCTGGAACATGATCAGAGGGCTTGCCTCTGAACTGCTCTTGTCAAGCCAGGCATGTGACTTTCCTGTCTCTCTTTGCCCTTTCCCTTTGCTCTCGCTTTACCATATGCCACCATGCCCTTCACTGTTGTCCACCAACAAAAACTCTTCAGTTCATGCCATTTCTTGCATTCATAGCCAGCTGAGAGGATTACAGGGAGTGCATCACACAGGTCTTCATAGCTGGTGCTTTTTTGCTTTATAGTTCTATTGCTGAAAGTTTTTGATTGCATCAGATTTTACCAAATAAAGCTTGAAGAAAATTTTAAACTAGGAAGAAAAATACTTTGCACATTGAATATTTCATTCCTCATTCCCCCCAGACAGTCTAGACTATAAACCTTTCTATTTCTGAGGGTTCTGGAATGCTCACCCTAGTTTGTCAATGTGCTCCTCTTTCAGAGCCTTAATCTCTGTTATTAAAGCTTTGTAATGCTTTTGGGAATAGTCATCACTACCAATGAAAGCCCAGCCCTTTGTTTACATCTTCCTAAGTCAAGATAATGTATTTACTCCACACTGACGATGGAGGACGCCAGCTCTCACATTGCAGGTGGCTCAGCGGGACAAATCTCCAAGTCTTATCCCCTTCCTGGTTTTTTCACCAGTGCACACTGCAGACACTTTATTATTCAGATTGTACAATCACTTATTCCTTCAACACACATGAAGTTCTAATTTAGTTAGCAAAGAGTACGTGACCTCAGTCCCCGTGGAGAAAGACAATCTCTCCTTCTGCTTTTAAATTAGAGACACACGCTTCTGCAGGCAACACAGTTTTACTTGGTTCGATGCCTTCCTCCATCTCTTCCAAGTTTTATTCTATTGGGTCAGTTTAGGGTTCAGAAAAGAATTGCTGATGAGCCACCTAACTTTTAATATGGCCACTTTCGTTAGTTATCCAGAAGATAGAAAGTATAGGGGAATTTATAATAGTTAAAATAAATGTCAGAGTCACATAATGCTTCCTTGCCTAGAAGAAAGGGGAATGGTTATTTTTCCATGAAATAGAAAAAATTGATGCATAATTAATAGTGATTTTGTATGGTACAGTATGATATTCTATTTTGGGATTTATTCATCATGTAGAAGAGTTTTAAATGGATAGTGTTTTACCTCCAGAAAAATTGGTGCAAGAGAATTCAGCAGAGAACAATACACCTGCTGCAAATATAGCAATGACTTTAGACAGAAATGTGTCCAATGTGGCTGGTTGGTGTCTAGAGTGGAAGTTCAGTATGTCCCTAGCCCAGTTTGTTGAAAAAGTAAAAAAAAAAAAAAAAAAAAAAAAAAAAAAGAAAGAATGAGCACGCTTAGAAACCTAAATTTTGTATTGTCTTTGGGAAAAAGAATTGGAATTAAAAGTATGTTTTAGATTTTTTCTTTCTTGACTAATAAACATGCCCCAGAGCCATCTCGCTTCAAGAAAAAATAGGGAAAAAAGGACAGCTGTGGAGGAGAGAGATGCAGAAATACTTTTCACCTGGAGAATTTGATCTGACTTCCTAACACATCTCCATGGTTCAATTTTTGAGGTTCTGATGTTGAATCGTGTACTTATTTTCTCCTTTTTGGGAATGTGAACCTACGGTGTGTTTAATGTCTAGGTAGAACAGCGAGACAAATTTACTAATGAAAGAGTTTGAAAAAAGAAGTAGTAAGGAGGCTCACATGACTTTGAATGTCAGCAGGCAAACAATCTCCCTGGAGGGCATCACTGTCTCCTGCCCATCATAAAGATTTTTCCAACTGTCAATCACTGGAATGCCCAGGCTGTGCCAAAACCTGGAGAACACCTTAAGGAAAATGTTGCCTACACAGTGCCTGTGTAAGACTTGAATAAGCTAAAGTGACTCCATGCTAATAGGCCAGATTGTGCTTCTTCATATGCTAATTGCTAATTTGGCTAGCAGCCCGTCCAGGGGCAAATGGTATGACAAAAGGTGACCATAGAACATTTCCTGCATGAGATAAGCAATGTGTTTGCTGTCTTGTTATGTGAATTCCCTGACTCTTTGTTTAGAAAAACCTTATAAAACTTACCTCTGTCCCTGAGCAGCTGCCTCTCTGAGCTACCTGGCTCTGGGAGTGCAGTCCAGCCAGACTAATAAAGGTCTATTTACCATCTAGCCTGGTGTGTTCCCTCCTTGGTTTCTCTTTTCTCTGTCGAGCTCCCGGAGCCTCGCTGGGTGTTAGAGTTCAGCATCATGGAAGCCTTTTTGGCTGTTTACGGCTTTCAGAAGTAAGGCCCTGGGTCTTGCCTCTGGAGCCATCATTGGGCTATAGGACTCAGCATCATGCAGGCCCTTTTGACTGTTCACGTTCTGTGGAATGGAAGTGAAACTTTAAGTCTTACACCTTCAGGCATTGTTTTCTTGAACATTATAAAGTTCCACAAAAGTACTGTTGAAGTGATTTAGATACAACATCATGGTTGCTTGAATATTCAAAGTAAATCAATCATTTTCTTTTTCTTCTGTGAGCCAGTATACTAATTGATTTTCATGTAACCTTTAAATCAAGAATGGTATATGTGTGTAGAAGACTTTAAACTATGATAATCTTTTCTCTTTAAGAAACACTATGGAAAATAATAGAGTTGTTAGATTTTATTGTAAGTCATTAATTTCAATGACTATGTCATTACCTTCATACACATGAATTTTATGAACTGGAACTTTTTTATACATTTTGAAATGAAAGATATCAATTATGAAATGTACCCATCTTAAAAATATTCATAGTTCAATTCTTGTTTATCTAGTTATAAGACAAAATTGACAGGTCTTTGTTCCTTTGCACTTCCATGGAGATATGATATGGATGGTTTCTCAATTTACATATAGAGTTTTAGGGAGCAATCAGTGGAATCATGAGAATCCAGAGAGCTTCTTGTCATGGCTGAATTTTGAGGGGTCATTCTATTTAAAGAGATAGTTTAGATGTTAACTGTTAATGGGAAGGACTGTGAGTGGGGTAGAACTGTTAACTAAGAGAAAGCTGCCAGAGGTAAAAGAGAACCAGTGGCCATTGATTTGCAAATGGGCTGACCATTTTGCTCAGATCACAGAGATGAGGGACAAGTGATTTCTCATTGAGTGGAGAGAAACATTACACTTTCTTTCCCTCTTGCTGCCTTAGACATTGATAACAATTGAGTGTGAGCCTTGTTTACCTTATTTCAGTTGACTGTGATGTCCTTGTGTCCCCCTAAAGATAGAAGGCTTCACTCTCCAGCTCTGGATGCTCAGAGCTGTGTCTGTGTCAAGATAGGTTTTATATTTTTCCATCTGTGACATTTAAAAATTTTTAAATGCGTTGCATGTGTAATTAGTGTACTTTTTAAAAAAATTAATTTTATTCATACATTTTAGGTACACTGAAGGATTAATATGAGTGCTCTTTCGACACTGGTTTACATATAGAAGAATTAGGAGAGGTTTTAAAAAATCATGAGTCAACTATTTGAAAAAGTAACAACCAATATGGAAACCAGGCAAGATTAAAGTCCTATAATGTGTAAGTGTCTCATTTGAAAGCAAAGTTAGGTCTCTTCAGCTGCCTGCCTGCCTGAGATCACCTGGTGGGTGCGCGACCTCCTGGACTGCGTGACAACAGACCCAGTAAGGAAGGTAGCCTCGCGAGCGCCCATGAAACACCCCCACTGCCTCCCCCCCCTTTCTCAAACCTCCTGATTGGGCCAGTCCTTAGACCAACTCTGCAGAGGCATAGGTTCTCATGAGGGGTAGTTTTCTGAGCTCCCAACTTTGAACATCTTTAAAGAAAGGGTAGGGGAAACCTGTAATAGCACTAAGTGGAGTTCAACCCTGAGGGTAGTGAAACTCAAGTTAGGCCTTGTAGACTGTGTTCAGTCTCAGTTGTGGGGAACTGCCATTGGCTAGCTGAGACCAGGGGATTCGGTTCTGCATATGGCTGTACATGTGGTATAATATGAGAACAGAGACAGTCTAAAAAAGCCCCTTCAAATTCTTTTTTTTTCTCTCTCTCTCTCTTTTTTCTCTTCCTCATTCCACCCTAAAATTTCTTTCTTTTTTCTGTCCTCTCTCTCCAACTCAGTCTCTTGCTCCACCATATTGTCCCTCATCTCCCTTTTTATTCCAGCTCCTGCCCTAACTCAGACTTCTTCTTTTATTATTTTTTGTTTTTAGGAGGGGTTTCTCTTTATGTTCATTTCTCCAGTCATTTTACTTCACTCATGGCTCTGTACCTTCAAGGGAAGGCAAGCACCTGTTATTGTTAAGGGATATATTCTTGTCCTTATTCCTGCACTCTCTCTATCCTCCCTGAAGCTAATAGCTTTGTAAAGATAGTAAGGTAATTCTACAACCTCTGGATTCACTTCAAACCTGCTCTAATTCTTTCACTTATCTAATCCTCTCGTTCTAAGTCTAACCCCCCATCCTAAATGGTAAAGATGCTATATTGAAAAGCATATTCACTGCAAACATACTATGGGCTGCTTCTTGAAATTAATTTACTTCACATGAGTTAAAGGGGATACATTAATGACTACCACAAGTGGTCAGTTTGCAAGCTGTGCCTGATCCTATTGGGCTGCTGAATGTATCAATTGGGATAAAGGGTTGTGATTGATTTAAAGAGTTGTTTTCTCTGATATTATGAAAATGAGGATGTCTATGAGTCATTAGAAACTCAAAAGCTAAAACGCAACTATATTAGGAAGATTTAAGTAATACCCAGAAATTAAAGAAGGACAACCCAACAATAAAAATAAAAATGAGAAAACACTTAAGCAAGACACAAAAACAGATATCCAGTTCACCAATAGCAAATAGTAGGACAAATGAGGATGAAAAGTCTGATAGTGAACCAACAGGACTCCCTGGACCCATAGCACAGGAGGTAACAAAATTGATCAATCAGGCTCTAGAAAAATTCAAATCAGAAATAATTTCCCAGCTAGCCAGAGAGATGATGAGCAAAATAGAAGTCATGATTCGAGACTCTAGAGCAGAAACTGAGAAAAAAATAGATGAGCTCAAGACTGTGATAGAAGCCATGAAGACTCAGCATAAGAAAGACATGGAAACAATGAATGCCCAACAGAGGAAAGAAATGGAATCCATAAAACAGATTCAAACAGATATCCAGGAGATTAAAAACTCTATTGAAAGTGTACGCAACAGAATAAAAGATTGCGAAGATAGAATTTCAGATATAGAAGATAGGATAGCAGTCAGTGACCGTGAAAAAAGAGGTCTATTAAAAACAGTAAGGGATCATGAGAAATCAATCCAACAACTCCTAGACGATACAAAGAAAAATAACATAAGACTGATAGGAATTCATGAAAAAACAGGAGAAAACACAAATGATATAAAAAAGCTCTTCACAGAATTAATGACAGAAAACTTCCCAAACAGAAGGGAAGAATTAGACATACAGATAAGTGAGGCATATAGAACCCCAACTAGCCACGATCAAAAAAAATCTACACCTAGACATATAATAATCAAGATCCCAGAACTCCAACAGAAAAACAAAATACTACAAGCAGTAAGAGGAAAAACACCAAATCACATGCAAAGGAAAGCCCATTAGAATCACAGCAGACTTTTCAACACAAACCCTTAGGTCAAGGAGAGCCTGAAGTGAGGTATTCCAAGTCCTAAAAGAAAAGAACCTCCAACCTAGACTGATGTATCCTGCAAAACTCTCTTTCAAAATAGATGGGGAAATAAGATACTTCCACGACAAAGAGCACCTGAGAAATTTCATGAACACCAAACCAGCACTGCAAGGAATTCTAAACAATATCCTAGAAAAGGACAACGAAGTTCTCAATAACATGAGGCCCAACAGACCAAATCAAATAGGCAAGGCAAGAAACTCAAAGGAGATGGGAGAAAAAGTAAAAAGAGTCAACAATAGAACAATAACATGACAAGATTAAGTCAAAATATATCAGTTATAACGGTCAATGTCAATGGCCTCAATTCACCAATCAAGAGAAACAGATTGGCAGAATGGATTAAGAAGCAAAATCCAACAATATGTTGTATACAAGAAACACACCTAGTGCAAAAGGAAGTCCATAGACTGAAAGTGAAAGGATGGAAAACAATTCTCCATGCGTCAGGAGTCCAGAAAAAAGCAGGGGTAGCAATCTTATTCTCAGATAAAGTAAATTTCAAACCAAAACTCATTAAGAGAGACAAAGAAGGACACTACATCCTTGTAAAGGGAACAATTCAAGAGGAAGAGCTGACAATCATAAACATATATGCACCAAATATAAATGCCCCCAACTATATAAAACAAATATTAAGTAACATGAAAAACCAAATAAGCACTAATACAATTGTAGTGGGGGATTTAAATACCCCACTATCACAAATTGACAGATCTACTAGGCAGAAAATCAACAATGAAATAATAGAACTGAACCAAGCTTTGGAACACATGGACTTAATAGATGTTTATAGAGTATTCCACCCCCAAAAACCAGAATATACATTCTTTTCGGCTGCACATGGATCATTCTCCAAAATAGACCACATACTGGCTCACAAAACAGGTCTAAATAAATGCAAAAAAATTGAAGTCATCCCCTGTTTATTATCAGATCATAGTGCAATCAAACTAGACATCAATAGCACAAGAAACTATAGAAACTTCACAAGCACATGGAAACTGAACAACACTCTCCTAAACAATCAATGGATTACAGAGGAAATTAAAGAAGAAATTAGACAGTTTTTACAAATAAATGAGAATGCCAATACAACATACAGGAATCTTTGGGACACAATGAAAGCAGTTCTACGTGGAAAATTCATAACATTGAATGCCCACACTAGGAAAACAGAGCGGGCTCAAATAAACAACTTAACGATGAAACTTAGACTCCTAGAAAAACAAGAGCAAGAAAAACCCAAAGCTCGAACAAGAGAGGAAATTATAAAGATCCGAGCAGAAATCAATGCAATTGAAATTAAGAAAACGATACAAAAAATAAATGAAACAAAGAGCTGGTTTTTTGAAAGAATAAATAAAATTGACAAACCCTTAGCTAATCTTATCAAAAAAAGGAAAGAAAAGGCTCAGATCCATGCAATTAGGAATGAAAAAGGCGAAGTCACAACAGATCCGAAAGAAATCCAGAGGATCATGAACACCTACTTTGAGAACCTGTACTCTAATAAAATGGAAAACACAGAAGAAATGGACAGATTTCTAGATACTTATGAATTACCAAAGTTGAACGAAGAAGATAAAAACATTTTAAACACCCCAATCACAATCAGTGAAATTGAAAATGTAATTAAAAACTTACCAACAAAGAAAAGCCCAGGCCCTGATGGATTCACTGCTGAATTTTACAAGACATTTAGAGAAGAACTACTACCATTACTCTTCAAACTTTTCAATGAAATTGAAAGAGAAGCTATACTTCCAAATTCATTCCTGGAAGCAAGTATCACTCTGATTCCCAAACCAGAGAAAGATACAACCAAAAAGGAGAACTACAGACCAATCTCCTTAATGAATATAGATGCAAAAATCCTTAATAAGATACTAGCAAACAGAATACAGAGGATTATTAAGAAGATCATCCATCATGACCAAGTCGGATTTATTCCAGAGATGCAAGGGTGGTTCAACATACGAAAGTCAGTGAATGTAATACATTATATTAACAAAGTCAAGGACAAAAACCATATGATCCTCTCAATAGATGCAGAAAAAGCATTTGATAAAATTCAACACCCATTCATG
This sequence comes from Fukomys damarensis, assembly GCF_012274545.1. Classification (NCBI taxonomy): domain Eukaryota; kingdom Metazoa; phylum Chordata; class Mammalia; order Rodentia; family Bathyergidae; genus Fukomys; species Fukomys damarensis. The sequence continues at coordinate 13,486,985 of NW_022900913.1, forward strand.
ATAAAAACCCTGCAAAAAATTGGAATAGATGGTCTATACCTCAATTTAATAAAGGCTATTTATGAAAAACCATCAGCCAACATCATATTGAATGGCCAAAAACTGAAAACCTTCATGTTAAAATCAGGAACAAGACAAGGATGCCCACTATCGCCACTTCTCTTCAATATAGTTCTGGAAACATTAGCCACAGCAATTAGACAAGAGAAAGAAATTAAAGCAATAAAGATAGGAAAGGAAGAAGTTAAACTATCATTATTTGCTGATGATATGATACTCTACATTGAAGATCCAAAAAACTCCACCAAAAAACTTCTAGACTTAATTGACAGATTCAGTAAAGTATCTGGATACAAGGTGAATACCCAAAAATCAATAGCCTTTCTATACACAAATAACAGACAGACAGAAAGAGAAATAAGGGAAAAAATTCCTTTTACAATAGCATCCAAAAAAATGAAGTATCTAGGAATCAATCTAACAAAAGAAACAAAAGATCTCTACACTGAAAACTACAGCACTCTGAAAAAAGAAATCGAAGAGGATATAAAAAAATGGAAAGATATCCCCTGCTCCTGGGTAGGAAGAATCAACATAGTGAAAATGGCCATACTACCGAAACTGCTATATACATTCAATGCAATGCCAATTGAAATTCCAACACTATATTTCACAGAACTAGAAAAAAGAATCCAAAAATTCATTTGGAACCACAAGAGACCTAGAATAGCAAAAGCCATTATAGGCAACAGTCACATGGCACCAGGTGTAACAATTCCCAATTTGAAACTATACTACAAAGCCGCTGTGATAAAAACAGCATGGTACTGGCAAAGAAATAGGCCTGAGAATCAGTGGAACAGACTGTAAGACACAAAACAAATGCAGATGTACTCAGCTACCTCATTTTGACAAAGGAGCTGACCATCCTCAGTGGAGGATAGATAGCCTCTTTAATAAATGGTGTTGGAAAAACTGGATGTCAACCTGCCACAGATTAAAATTAGACCCTTATCTTTCGCCATGCACTAAATTAAAATCCAAATGGATTAAAGATCTAAATATTAAAACAGAAACATTAAACTTGCTGGAAGGTAAGTTAGGCAGAACTCTAGAAGACATTGGTATAGGAAAAGACTTTATGAACAAATCCTCAGTATCATGGGAACTAGCAGATAGAATCAATAACTGTGATCTCATCTTACTAAAAAGCTTCTGTACTTCAAAAGAAACCATCAACAGAACTGAGAGAAAATCTACAATGTGGGAAAAAATTTTTACCAGCTGTACCTCAGACAAAGGACTATTATCAAGGATATATAAAGAACTCAAAACAATCAGTCCCCCCAAATATAAAGACCCGATTCAAAAGTGGGCTTCTGAAATGAACAGACATTTCTCAGACAAAGAAGTAAAAGCAGCAAGAAAATATTTGAAAAAATGTTCCACATCACTGGTCATTCGAGAGATGCAGATGAAAACAACACTGAGATTCCACCTCATCCCACAAAGAATGGCTGCTATCAAGAAATCACACAATAACAAATGTTGGCAGGGTTGTGGGGAGAAAGGAACCCTTCTCTATTGTTGGTGGGAGTGCAGACTAGTGCAACCACTATGGAAATCAATATGGAGATACCTCAAAGAGCTTGGACTGGAGGTTGCATTTGACCCAGCCATCCCTCTGCTGGGTATCTTTCCAAGAGAACTAAAAGAATCATATCACAGAGAAGTATGTGCACCCATGTTTATAGCGGCACAGTTTGTAATAGCTAAATCTTGGAAACAGCCTATTTGCCCATCCATTGGAAACTGGATGAAGAAGTTGTGTTTTTTCTATAAAATGGAATATTACTCAGCCATAAAGAATGAGAAAATAGATTAATTCATAGGAAAATGGATACATATTGAAGATATATTGCTAAGTGAAATAAATAAATCACACATGTATAAATACTGAATAGTTTCTCTGGTGTAAATAATCTACAACAATGCATAAGTTTCTAATAAGATTACTGAACTTTAGAAATGGGAGGAAAGGAGCTAAAGGTGTAGGGAAGGTGGGATGGGTAGGGGAATAGTAAAGAGGGAAAAGAAAAAAATGTGAGAGAATGAAAAGATGAAAATAAAGTGTTTGTAGATGGGGAGGGGAGGAGGGGGTGAAGGGAGGGCAGAGGTAAGGGGAAAAAATGAGAATCAAGACCTGTCATGTAGAGGTACAAGATCCCAACCATGAAAGTAACTGTACTGTATCCCTAAAATGTACCAATAAACTCAATTAAAGCTGAAAAAAAAAGAAAGCAAAGTTACTTATTTTTGTACGATTTTTAAAAAACTGCCCAATTTATCTTTACTTGAATCAAATTTATCCCTCTCTGAGCAATACATTCAATCATTCTAATTTCATCTGTGATTGTAATCTAAGAAGTAAATAAGATTTTGGCTGTTGACAGAAAAATTGAGTCTTTGTTAATAGAAATTTTATTTCCTGGTCAGGCATAGTGGTGCATGCCTTTAATCCCAGCACTCAGAAGGCTGAGGCAGGAGGACTGCTGTGAGCTGGAGACCAGCCTATATATATAGCCTGACTCATTGCCTTTTCTCATCCTTATTTAAAGCTCAGTGAATGCTTTACATAAATGTGAATTTCTATCTATCATCTATCTATCTATCTATCATGTCTCTTTACTGATTTTTGTTCCCACTTTAAATTTGATTAATGTTCCAGTTTTTGAGGCAGAACCTTATTCTACTATGTAAATGAATGTGTTGTACTATGATAGCCTGACTCATTGCCTTTTCTCATCCTTATTTAAAGCTCAGTGAATGCTTTACATAAATGTGAATTTCTATCTATCATCTATCTATCTATCTATCATGTCTCTTTACTGATTTTTGTTCCCACTTTAAATTTGATTAATGTTCCAGTTTTTGAGGCAGAACCTTATTCTACTATGTAAATGAATGTGTTGTACTATGGCCTTAATGCAAAATCCTAGCACTGAAGGTGGTGGCATCAGGAGGTGATTAGATCATAAAACTGGAACCTTTGTGAATGAGACAAGTGTCCACAGAAATAAACGCAAAGAAACTTATTTGCTGTCTCCATCGTGTAAGACCACAGAATCAGAGATTGAGTCCTTAGCAGACCCTAGATCTCCAAGCGGGCATGCTTCTTTCCTTTACTATTTTAAGTTTTATTTTGAGGCAAAGATTAGGCAAATGTTTGGTCTTCATAATTAGGAAAATTTGTTGGGTGATAATCTTATATGGGATACTTCATATCTCATGAGCAGGGTATTTGGCAGTTTTTGTTTTGGGACATTTTTCAAGGATATTAATATAGCAAATAACCTTGGGAGAAAGAGATAATATCACATCCAAAGCAAAGATCAGGTTTCTTCATAACTCCTTACATAAAATTTCCTAAGCTTCAGGCCCCTCGGCTGTGATACAAACTCAATGAACACACAAACAACTTGGGGCCTCCTGCATCCTCCCTATGGGATGTTTAGCTCAAGATCAGCCAACATCACTATGGGACTCATGCGTTGCCTCTGTTATGAGTAATAAAGTCTTTGTTTCTATGGTGGGAGCCTCCTGTCTTTGGTCAGCCCCCATGAAACTGTAGCAGGCTAACTCCTTTTAATGCACGTGGGGGTCAAATTTTAGGTCATTCTCAGTTCTTGGCAAACTTTTGATAAGATAAGGAGAACACATTAAGTTGCCATTTTGCCAAGGCAAAAGGATGATTAATGGGACTATGAGAAATTCTATTGTCTTCTTGAAGATTAAACAATCCATTTGTCTTTCTTTTCTTATTTTTTAAATGGTCAAATTTTGTCAAAAAAGAGTCAGAAGACAAACAGTCTAGAAAGTTTCCTAAAGCATAGTCTAAGCCCAAGTGCATAGCTGTGGTCATTAAATAGATAGAATGGGAAACATGAATGGTTACTAAAAGAAAGAGATGTGGGCTTTTGTTCCATAAATACCTGGCCAATAATTCACACTTACCAGCCTTCTTTTTAAATGGAGGCATTAAATAGAGTCATATCAATAATTTTTCTGTTCATGGTAACCATTATGAACATGATGTATTTTTCCATAAAGTCGAGATAGATATTTTGTTTGTTTCTTCTATAAAGTTTGGCTTAAGTAACTTTTTTTTTTTTTTTTTTTTTTTTTTTTTTTTTTTTTTT
>NW_022900913.1:13491206-13549277 GCF_012274545.1 Fukomys damarensis
TGGATGACTTTTTTTTTTTTTTTTTTTTTTTTTTAGGCAGGGTCTCACTTTGTAGTTCGGGCTGGCCCTGAACCCATTATGTAGCTCAGGCTGGTCTTGAACTCGTGACAGTCCTCTCTCTGCCTCCCGAGAGTTGGGATTACAGGCGTGAGCCATCACACCTGGCTTATTTTTTAATTTTTATTTTAAAGTAGCTCTTGATTTGTGATTTTCTGTACTGGTATTTATTTCATTCACCCTGTTTTGATACATGTGATAGCAAATAATTTTAAAATAACTTATTATTTTGACATTTCAAACATATCAGCTAGCTTATGTGTAATTTTCTGCTCTCACAGGTGACTAGAAGGTCACAATCATGCCCTGTTTTACCCATAACAAAAAATCTCTAAATAGGCAGAATCGACCAGCTGATTTATAAACTTCGAAGATAACCTGTTGTTAGATATTTGTCTAAAATTTAGAAACTGGTGTGTAATTGACAATTTGAAAATTCAAAAGCAGTAAAAATGTATCAATAGATTCAAGCTCTGCTATAAATGACTCACAAAACTTGGAGGAATCTTATGCAGTCTGTCCTTCTGAGAAATGATACATACCTATGAAGACAAGCCTGACACACTCTCGTTGTAAGTTTCATTTAAAATAAAGTGAATTGCACTGCTCAGAATTAAAATTGCATTGTAATTCTGGAAGGATAATTTGTAAAAAATAATAAAATGATCACTTACTGTAAGTGCTGAAATTCCTCCTTTCTGAGTGTGCTGGACTATTCCTTAATCTTTGGGTGGTTTAAAACTGTTTTCAATTGTTTTAGAATCTGTGAGATTAATGTTTCATCACTGCCTCTTCTACATTTACCATGGTCAAATCTGGACTGCTGTTAGCATTTAAATTTGTGTGTGTGTGTGTGTGTGTGTGTGTGCGCGCGCGCTTCATTTATATCCATACTTTTTGTTTGTAAGTCCCAATAATCCCTATGGATCATTTTGGTTTGGTAAGAGACAGTTTACAAGACAGGTATACAATAAAGGATTTACTGTAAAGATTTGATGTTACACGAGTGTGGGAACTACTTGCACAGCCTACGTGTGGCTCTTATGTCTCTATCTGACTTCAGTGGCTGAAGTCCACAGAGCTGGAATCCTAGAAGGAAAAGCACAGGATCATGGAGAAGGGAGGGGGCAGTACCCCTGTGCGGACAGTGCCCACGTGGTCCTCTCATTGCTCCCAGGCTTCCGGCTTCATGAAGGGCAGGAGCAGATGGTGTCCTCCTCATGATGCTCAGCACACACCTGCCCAACTGTTGGAGGTGTTGATGCAATACAACCGGAAGGGAAGGAACTATTTGTTTGAGAAAACTTCTTTTCCTCATTAGAGGTGTGTGTTACGAAAGGTAAAATGTGGACCTCGTTGAGCATTGGTTTGTGATGACATACCTTGGACCATCCATGGGAGGGCATTTGCTTGATCTCTTCTAGTTTGTCCCACTTTACCTGTTCTGCACTATTGCTTTTTCATGTGATTCTTCTGAAGATCACCAATTTTTTATAAAATGTTCCCAAAGCTGTCTTTATAAATGGGATGACTTTTATTTCTTTGGTTTGGCTAGTGAATCTGCATATACTTTGGAGAAATTCTATTCTTTAGTTCTAGTTGTTGAGGTGGAATTATCTGAGACAGAGATTGCACTCTGAAAATTCATAAATAATTTCCTCCTGGTGTTCATGCTGGATCATTCTGACCCTGTGACTTTAACTTCCTTGTTCTGAAACCTTCACTCCTTAGACATATTTAATAATTTCCTTCAATTATGTAATGGCTAATAAGATACATCAAATGTTGCAGAGAATGCACTTGCTTTGATTAATAATCTATTTCTCTGAATTGTTTGAGGAAGACTGGATGCTTGTACACATTTGTTTAGAAGTTGTTTCTTTAATTTGAAATGAAGTGAAATACTAGCTGTTGTTAAAATTTTGTTCATGTTGTAGTTCACAGATGTGTATCTTTTAGTTCCTTTTCATTATTGATCTGATTATTCCAAAGAGTGTTTTCAGTAGGTTAGGAATAATTTGTAAAATGAAATTGAAATATATTTTGTAAAAGTTGCTGAGCTTATACATAATAAATGCCATTATGTTGCTTTTAGTGTTTGAAATCACCTAAATTGTCAGATGCATAATGTTTTCAAGGGATTTCATAAAATCCTTAATCGGTAAATTAGTATCTTTTGGAAAAATAATTTAGAATGCTCTACAAAGACTCTCTCCATGATTAGTTTAATATTTATTACTCACTGAGAAGTAATAGTATTATTCGATTTACAGTGTATGTTTTCTCTTTAGCTAGACCTATAATTAGATTTTATAGATGCTCTATATAACAATGAAATGTGGTTATGAAATCATTTAATGACCCAATTAATTTTAAATGGAAAAATTTTGGATGGTTCTGAGCATCTGTTTATGCCTTTCCTCTTGGTGTTCACTGATTTTATTACCAAGTTGTGTAAAGATATAGGTATAAATATTTTATGTATCCTTTTCTGTTGGTTCTGTTATTATAATGTTTGATATTTATTATTTCTTACTATGCTTTCTTATTAATATACTTGCATATTGGTTCCAGGGCTATTGTGATGTGAGGGAACAAACGAAACTTATAATGCTGAGAACTCTTTTATTTCAGAGTTACTTAATCTAAACTAGTTACAAAGACAGAAAAGGATTACAACACTATTTAACATTTGTGATTTTGAAGAAATGCTCAAGATATTCTGAGAACCCAAGAGTAGCTCAGATGGGATAGAATTCCAGAAAGCCACACTTGAGCTTTATACTAACACTATTCAAATTGTATATGCTCATTGAAAAGAAATACAAATAAAGGTATACAATTAAAAGTTAACAAAATGTATACAACATAGCCTGGAGTAGATCTTGGAGCATCTAATTATGCTAGCAGAAAACCATAAAATCTATAAAAAGTTTGGATATTTTAAAGTCTTTGTGTTGAGTTGACTCCATTTTGATTCCTCAGTAAATAATGTTGCAAGGGGCACTTGTCCAAATATACTTATACAAACCTTAAATATAAAGGGGGTGCTCACAATTCCAAAACAATAGGAATGCTAATATTTTCCATGAAAAGTTTGTGAAATGACTGTTGACATTTATAATGTAACAACATCATATGAGAATGTTTTTTCAGTCATACTCTTAGCAAAGTGGACTTTATCATTTAAAAATATTATATTCTGGTTGAAAACAGGTGGTATTTCAGTTGAACAGCAAAGGAAAAATGAAAATGAGCCATGTAAATGGAGGTGGGGGAAGAGTGGACATGAGGAATTCATTAGCAAATGCACACGGTGGTGATATTGCATTTCTCAGAAACGCTGGAATTTAGTCTGAAGTTGCAGATCAATGCCACAGAGTTGGCAGGTATCTCATCATGAAAATGTTTAAATTCTTCCTAAAATGATTGCATCTATAAGGGTTGGAAAAAACCATCATAATTTTTAAAGCAAGAAAATTTGTATTTCCATTTAGAAAGATCTGAATGAATGCTGTGTAGATGCTTTGCTTAAAGAGAGCTTAACCTGGAGACAGAATAACCAGTGCAGATGCTCTTAGTAAGATTGAATAAATATCAAAACTTAGACAATGGGTGTGCCTATGTCGAACATAAGCTACAGGACTTGGCAGCTGATCAGATATGAGGTGGAAAAGAAATAGAGTAGGCTAGCATAAATCCCAGTCTTGTATTATGTGTCAAATTAGACAAAATTAGAGATGGGGTTGGGGTGGGTACTGATGCAATGATTAATTTTGCTTTACCCATGTTCCATGAGAGATATCTATAGGACTCAAGATGGAAGAGTGCAATGGCTATAGGGAAAGGATTTTTCAAGCACAATTTTGGCCTGGAGGTAGAGATTTGAGAATGATCAATGTATATAAAACGGAGACTGTGTCACTATTGACATTACTGGCCAGATATCTTTGTTGTGGTAGGTAGCACTATTCCGTCCATTGTAGGACACTTAGCAGCATCTGTGGCTTCTACCCTCTGGAAGTCATTAGCATGCCGCAATTCGTGACAACAAAAAAATGCCTGTAAATTTTTCTAGATATCTCTCTGGCATAAAATGTAACCTATAGAGAATCACTGGATGGGTGATGTGAGAAGGGAAGAAAGCTGATTATCTATCGATCTGTGGAGAACTTTGGTATTAAATATAAAAGCATAGGGGAAATGCCAGGCCAGAAAGAAAACAAAATAAAAAGGAACCCAAAAATAAGTAAAAGAGGAGGAAGAGGAGGAGGAGGAGGAGGAGGAGGAGGAGGAAGAGGAGAAGGATGAGGAAGAGGAGGAGGAAAGCCATATCATTGAAGATGGCATGGGATGTTTCAAGAAGGAAATAGACTTGGTGTCAAGTGAAATACCAAATCAGTTGAAGATAAAAATTGACAACTGTATTTGGCAACTTCAAGGTTATTGGTGATATTCATAAGAGTAGGTGTTTAAATGTCAGCTTCAGGTACTTCCTAGGACAAGTTGTTCCGAAAAATCCAATAAACTATTAGTTTTTGAGTGATGGCTGTCTTACTGCAGTTTTAGGGGTTTTACTGTCAGTTCTGTTAATTCATTTCATCCTCATTCAGCCTAGATATTTTCCTCAGAGAAATAGTGAAGCCTTTCTATATTTCACATTCCTGATTCCATTTTTAAAAATTTAAACTCAACCAAATATTTCTCTTATTTTAAAGTAACAATTCTTTCAGTTTTTACTCTTTTGTTGCCTAAAATGCCCAGCAGAGTGTCTTGATGGTAATTGCAGTGAAAGACATTATCTTTTTGCCAAAATTTCCTCTTGTGTATTATTCTTGAACCCAATCTACATGATTGATTTATTTTCTACACTGTATAATGATGAAGAAAACATAAATAATGCCAATTTAACTTAAATCATCTTGTGTCTGTAACTGCTAATGGAAGCATAACTGTAAATAGAACAAACATGGAAAAAATTTCTGGTACCAAAGGGTATTATCAGATAAGCAAAGAAGTCATTTGGACCCCTTGACAAATGATGAAGTTTCAATATACATCCATGCCATTTTAATGGCATCTTATCATTAATAAGCTGCTACTTATATCAACAAACATGCATGTTGGAATTAAACTCATTTGTTAATTGCAAGACCAGATTAGTTATATAACGTGGCAAAAGCAAATGAAGCATTTTATGTCAGTGAAATAACTACAAGGAATTTCAATAAAAGTATTATATATCTTATTATTTGTAAATTTTGTATCTATCTATCTGTACACACACACACACACACACACACACACACACATCCCCTCACAACTTCATGCAGTCATAGGTGGGGATTTTTAGAGGCTAGATCTGGGGTGTGCTGCTAGGATTAAGGGTTTGATGCTGAGATTGATTCATGGTGGGATGTTCATATTAAGGCTTCTACACCTTAGGTGTGAGTGCTACGCACCCCTAGGAGTATGTGGTTTGGGTAAGATATAAGCAACAGAAAGAGGGTTCTTGCTTATAATTTGTAGCTTGCTGCTTGCTACCTAGCTGCCTTCTGCCTGCCATGAACTGTTTCTCATTTGTGATGTCCTTCTGCCAGGCCACCCTGCCTTGGAGCCTGCCAACTACAAATTGAAACAGCTGCAAACTGTGAGCTAAATAAACCTTTATTCCTTTACCTTCAGGCCTTGGGTGTATTGTCTCAGCAATGAGAAATGTAACTAAGATAATATGGATTTTGTTTTTTTCAGAAAGCCAGTAATTAAATATTTACCAGTTTTTCTTTCTTAAGTCATTTTTCTAATTAATTTCCAGGGAAATCCTGTGCCAAAATCCAGGTGAATGCCTTTATTGGAAATTGCTTCTATATACTGACATTTCTATAATTCATCTATCTTCCATTCCCACTCAATATTCTTGCCCAGTCTTTTATCACATCTTTTTAAAAGTGCAGTCTCTCTTTGCTATAGCTATTCATTGTAGATTATTTACCTTGCAAAGATACAGCCAATTTTTTATCTTTTTAATTAAACTTGACCTTTAGGATTATCTTTCCTAACCTTTTCTGTGACATCATGTAAGTTGTGTACATTTAATGTATACATTGCACGTTTTATACATATGTGTATTGGGACTCTACTGAATTTAAGCTTCCATATTTCTGTGGCTTTCTCTCTAATGATTCCAGTCTTTCCAGTACCTAGAATGCATTATGATAAGAAGAAATTTTCCTCTTTGTGGGTATTGTCTACACTACCAATGATAAGTACAGATCTCAATTGCAGTAGAAGCCAAAAAAAAAAAAATCTTTTATTTGGTCAGTGCATTGACCTCCTGGGGTTTTGGATACCATGAGAGACAATCACCTTGAAACTAGAAGTTTATCAAGGCTTGCCTTTCTCCACTTTCTGAATCCATCTTTAATTTCTATTTTTCTATTTCCTTCACTGAGTCACTTTTTAAAGGCAAACTAACCCTAAACAATCTTCAATACTCACACTCTACTCCAATTTGAAGTATATTTTATACTCTAATGAAATGTTCTTTAAAGGCACTTATCATCTGTATGGCTTGGGTTATGTCCTACTGGTACCACACTAAATTTGTATTCTATTGTATTACCCTATACAGAAATAGATTCATTGCAGATGTAATTAGTTAAGATAAATGTACACTGCAGTAATCCCCTAAAATGGCTGGAGTTCTTATAAAAAGGGGAAATTTGAACCTACACACACACATACACACATACCCTGCTATGTACATGACAGCAGAGATCAGGGGATGCATCTTAAGTCCAAAGAATTCCAATGATTCTCCAAAAATCTTGGAGAAAGATAGGAAACAAGCTTTTCCTCCTCTTCAACATAAGGAACCAACCTTGCTGATACTCTGATCTGATACAATTAACTTCCAAAACAGATAACTATTGTTTACACCACCCAGTTTGTGGCACTTTTGTTATCTCGGCCAGCAACAAATCAATCTTCTAATTATAAAATGATCACTGTGATTATTTAATTAATATCTTATGCTGTACTTACAAAAAATGTCTGAGACCAGAGGTTGGATCTATTTTGTTCATAATTGCATTTATGTCCCTGCTGTAGTTCATGATATGTAATAGATGTTTGATTTAAAAAAGGTTAACAGGATAAAAATCCAGTTCCTTAACAAATAATGTACTACTACAATGACTATGGCAATTTTACATATGACTTATTATATTTTCTGGTTACAAATTCCAGGGATCCAGGACTTCTGCCAATTCATCTTTGAGATGATGAAAAGAAGGAAGTCTTTCAGCTGGGTGGGATGCATGTGTCTTATGAGAGGGGTCTTTATTTCCACATAGGCTAAATTTATCCATTTTTGGACGCAGCAGCAGAATATGTGCAGAAGCCTGAGAGTAGTGTGTGGGATGCGATGACAGCACCAGAGGGGGAATTGTGTGGTATCTGCATGATGAGCTGTATTTTAATGTGTAATTTAAGAAGACCGGATTTTGACAAGTAGCCTTAGGGATTCAAAAAATAGAGCTAAGAAACAAATATGGAATAGAACTGTGTAATACTTTTAAAAAAGTTCTTGCTATAGCATGAAAATCCAATATATATTCTATTTATATAAAAATGATTTTACCCAGAACAACATTTAATTCTTCTCACTTACCTAATTTGCATTCAAAATGATTATTGTTGTTTTACATGTGAGAAATCTGTTCTAGTTTTGCGTATTTTATGCTATTTATTTTGGATGATCTTATTATTAAATTAATTTCAAAGATACTATTTGTTAGCTGATTTTAATCTTATATATATAGTTTTAAATTATTACAATGGAGTTTTGGACAGAGTTGATATATATAAATTAGAGCATATGGATTAGCATAAGGAGAAAGATACAAAATTTACAGTTCATTCCAGAGAAGCATATGCCTTTTTAGTGTTTTATGTCACTGACATTAAATAGATAAAATAAATTTGATTATGAAATATTTCTTCTAAATTTATGCTAGTTTATTTTTAAACAGGATATTTTATTTCTTAATGTATAGCCTTAGTTGGGTGGTCTGCCTGTGTATGTGCCGTGTCAAATCACAGCACCTAAAATGACTTCAATTCACAGCATATCTACATAATTATGATGTCATTTGATAAAGATACATTTTTTCTTTGTACCAGGGATTGAACTCAAGATCTTGTGCTTGCAAGGCAAGTGTGGTGCCACTGAGCTAAATCCCCGGCCTGATAAAGATACATTTAAATGCATCTCTAAAAGCATTTTCTAATCTTCCATTACTACAAGATTTTATTTTATTTATTTATTTTTGGTACTGGGCATCAAAGTCGGGTCCCTGTGCTTGTGAAGCAGGCGGCAGGACCACTGCTAAATCCCCAGCTCCACTACAAGATTTTTAATGTGGGACAATGCAAGTATATTCAATTTTATATAATTAGAAAAAGAGTGAGAAAGCTATTCTATTAAGTACACACACAACAATGCACACTTCTCTACATGGGCACACCCTCGCAACATAAAAACATACATCAGCCAAACAGACTCTCATGAAATCATTTAGCAAAATGATAATGTCTTGGAAGCTAATTTTGTCACATTTAACTGAATTTTTTTTAGTTTACTAAACAATCCTTCAGGGATTTCAGTTTATAAAAGTTAAGATAATTTTCAATTCTGTAAGAATAACTCAAGACAAGTTTAAACACTGAAAGCTTTCCATGAACCTCACAAAAGCTTACAAAATAAAATATATTTTAAAAAAACATAAAATTAACAATGAAATTTCAATTTTGTAAGTAATAGACGAAGAATTTGCTGAAGATATTTAAAAGTGAAAAAAATCTTTGTAAGTAGAATTTTCACAATCCTAAATATTATTATATGTTTTTTTCTTTAAATGTAATTTAAAAATATCAAATAAAATATTGTGTTTAGATATATTAGGTTGCAGTGTTAACACAGTAGAAACTAGAAAAGTTCACATTTACTTTAACATTTATTATCGAACACATTTAAGCACGGATTTAAAACATAATACTGCCAGAGAAAAATAGGAAAGAAAATGACTCAGTATTTCCAAAGGGTTTATTGTTCTATATGTTGCCTAAACCTAGGGAATGACAGAAACAAAGAGATGAGTATAACTGGCATTGATAATCAAAATAAAAACAACATGATAAAATAAAATCAGGTGATTGTACCAAAGTCTTCTGATGAATTTGTAAGTGAAAAACATACACCTTTTCATGGAAAGACCTGACTACATTACATAAAATTGAATGTTTTTATAATTTTAATACTGAATTTAATTATAGGATAACATTTAAAAAATCTATGATCCCTGTGCTGAATAATAACAAAGTTCTCATTAAAAGGTGATAAAGTGCAATGCACAGGAGAATTGTTTAGATATCACAGTCATGTAAAATTATTATAAAACAATTAGATATGCTGTGTCACCTCCATTAATAATTAAATGGAAAATCCATGGACAGTATGCTACTCACTGGTGAGTGACTGCAACATGGCTCCAGCCTTCCTGTTTCTTTTTATTTTCCTCATTGAATTTATTGGTACATTTTAGGTATACAGTACAGTTACATTCATCATTGGGATCTTGTACCTTTACATGACAGGTCTCGGTTCTCATTTTTTCCTCTTGTCCCTGCTCTCCTTTCACTCCTCTCCTCCCCCTTTACAAACACTTCATTTCCATTTTTTCATTTTCTCATATTTTTCCCCTTATTAGCTTTCCCCTACCCTTCCCACTTTCCCTATACCTTTAGCCCTTTTCTTCTTATTTCACATGGGCAATTATCTCATTAGGATCTTATGTACAATTACAGTTTTTCACACCAGAGAAACTATTAGGTATTTATACATGTGTGACTTATATATTTCACTTAGGAGTATATCCTCAATATGTATCCATTTTCCTATGAATGAATCTAATTTCTCATTCTTTATGGCTGAGTAATATTCCATTTTATAGAAAAACCACATCTTTATCCAGTTTCTAACTGATGGGCAAATGGGCTGTTTCCAAGTTTTAGCTATTACAAACTGTGCTGCTATAAACATAGGCGCACATATATCACTGTGATATGATTCATTTAATTCTTTTGGAAAGCTACCCAGCAGAGGGATGGCTGGGTCAAATGGAACCTCTAGTCCCAGCTCTTTGAGGTCTCTCCATATTGATTTCCATAGTGGTTGCATCAGTCTGCACTCCCACCAACAATGGAGAAGGGTTCCTTTCTCCCCACAACCCTGCCAGCATTTGTTATTGTGTGATTTCTTAATAGCAGCCATTCTTTGTGGGGTGAGGTGGAATCTGAGTATTGTTTTCATCTGCATCTCTCGAGTGCCCAGTGATGTGGAACATTTTTTCATATATTTACTTGCTGCTTTTACTTTTTTGTCTGATAAATGTCTGTTCATTTCAGATGCCCATTTTTTTTATTGAGTTTATTGATACAATCTAGGTATACAATACAGTTACATTCATCTTTGGGATTCTGTACCTTTACATAATAGGTCTTGATTCTCAATTTTTCCCCTTGTCCTTGCCCTCCCTTCACCCCCTCCTCCCTTCCCCATTTACAAACACTTTGTTTCCATTTTTTCATTTTCTCGTATTTTTTCCTCTCCCTTATTACCTTTCCCCCACCCTTCCCACTTTCCCTACACCTGTAGCCCTTTACTTCCTATTTCATATTATCAATTATCTCATTAGGATCCTGTGTATTATTATAGTTTTTCACACTGAAGAAACTGTTTGGTATTTCAGTTAAAGAAATCTCTGTATGAACATTAAAAATAGGGAATCCTAAAATAAAACTAAAAAGGAAAGTAAAAGAGAAAAGGCAATGATGTAACATTAAAATAATCTTTAATTCTGGAGATGAAAATGGTTCCCGAACATAAGAGCAAGAAGCAATTCAGATGCCCATTTTTGAATCGAGTCTTTATATTTGGGGGGTGGATTGTTTTGAGTTCTTTATATATTCTAGATAATAGTCCTTTGTCTGAGGAGCAGCTGGTAAAATTTTTTTCCCACACTGTAAGTTGTCTCTTAGCTCTGTTGATTGCGGACTTCCTGTTTTAAGGCCAGTGTGGGCTGGAGCCCAGCCCAGAGTCCCTGTGATGACTCAGCGCTTTCCTTGGCCCTTGGCTTGAGGAGATAGGGATGCTTTCTTACCTTGGTGGACTGGCTCTTACTTGGAAATGAGTGGCCCTCTCCCAAGTAAGACTGGAGACAAAGACTGGTTCAGATATGAGTCTACAGTCTTCTATTTTAGGATCTACATTCTTTTAATTTTAAATATTGTTTGGAAGTCTTCTTTCAGAAGTTCTTAAAAAAAAAAATCAAGGGCAGCTATGAAGCTACTTCGTAAGAGAGACATTTATTCCCAAAAGGACGCATGAGAGTGACATGCAAAACACAAAGACGATGCATGTTCTGTCCATGGCTAAGCCTCAGCATGCTGTTTCTATCATATCACATCACTGACCAATCAATCACTAATGTGACACTATGCTCTAAATGCCTATATATGCGATGATAATAATGCCCTTTAAATATACAGTTATTATTTCATATATTAGAAGTTTTCAGAAAATGATTTTACACTGTTTTGTTTTCTCATGGTATTCTGGATATTTCTTATAAGTTGTAAAAACGACTCAAGAGAAAAGCGGACTAAGTATGAAGGCAAAGTGCACATGCAAAGAAATACAAAGAATACGTAAACAAGTATTACAATGAACAAAGTCTCACAATTTAAAACACAGTAAATCAAACAATATTGAGGTCAACTTTTCACCTAGGTGGTCATAGACATTTGAAGACATAGAAAATGGTATACTATACGTGAAGATTATTTTTGAAGTTTTTAATTAGAATTAAAACACCTTTGATGAGCAGCTCTAATTCTAGGAATTTATCTAGTGAAATTACCTAACCACCTACTCCCAAAAAGTTTAGTGTAGCTTAGTTATAACTGCAGTGCGGTTTAATTCTCATTAAGGTGATTATATTTACGGTCAATTTAAAGAATGAAATACTATCTCAGCCTTGCCAAAGGAGAACTTTTCACTTTTATGTATAAAATGTTATATGGCAGAAGAGATTTGGACAGTGATGAAAAGTGATATTTCTCCTTTAAGAGAAAATTTTACAGTTGAATAAAAGCATAAAAATTTAAAAGTCCAATTAAATGCAAATATTAAAATGATCTGCTAATGTCATATCAATTATATTTCTTGGATAAGTATTATTGGAAGGTGATGAAATGAAAATTGTACATGCACATTTGCTTTGATTTGCTGATATTTCATTTTATGAGTTTTGAATCTACATGCACAAGTCATGTTGGCCTTTGGTTTCCTTTTGAACTTTGGAAGGCTTTAGTGATGAATTTGGTGGAGTAGCTTTACATAAACATTTCTTTTTCTTTTGTTATTTAAAATAATGTTATTTTCTTCAACAATTAATTGACCAAAGAAAACACATAGTCCTAATGTGTTAGATATCAACTCTGCAATTCACTTCTTAGAGTTCTACAGCTACTTTGCTCTAGTTCTTGAGAGCTCATTGTTCACTTTTGAGAATTTTTGTGAACTGGATACAAAGACCGTTCATTATTATAATAAAAGTCTACACATTTATGACTAAATTAAAAATAAGACAAAAGTAACTAAAAAAGCATAGTTAGAAAAAAATATTTTTATGGAAACTGTAGGTCTTTCTTAAATATAAGCTTGGCATATCACAAGAGAAAGGGCATTAAGAACTATTTGCAAGCCTCTGTTTGGCATAATATCAAAGCCCTCCTTCTGGTGTAAGTATGAAGGATGGGTTTAGCAGGTTTGTCATTCTCTAAGAGCCTACTGTTTATTAGGAGGAAGGAATCAGTGGCCTGAAAGCATGAGTCCCTCAGAAAAGTTTGAAAATGATTTTGTAATGGATTTAGGTGGGTCTAAGACAGGAAGAGAGGCAGGGAAATAAGTGGAGTCCCTGAAGTAAAAATATCATGATGTTAGAGAGAGAGAGAGAGAGAGACAGCTAGTGGGTTAATATGGACAGGGAGATTAGGGAGAAGGGTGTTATTGATCAATTCCTGCTGAGAATGATCTACTCCGGAGAAAACTACTTTATGTGAGAATTAAAACAGCAAGTAACCACTGTGGTGATAATATGTGTGATGAACTCAAATTGCCCTGGTATCTTTTTGAAAACAGATTTAACCTAATGAAATTCGTTAGTAGCTTTCCCTTGTCTGTACTATGAATAAGTTTCACTTCTAGAGGTATTCTAGAAAAGTCCTGAAAGCTTATGGTTTTAGATTATTTATACATGGGGTACTTGAAAGAACTTACCTTTGGACCTTTGCTGGATAACTGGTGTGTCTTTTGCATTTTTTTGGACTGAGAAATCTGTCAGGCCACCTTGGCCAGCTGACTGGCACTGCAAAAGATGCTACCTAGCAGGCGTGTACTACCCCGGAGCAAAGACTTTGCCTCAGTGACTATGTTTATTGCAAGAAGTGCTGTTCAATAATAGAAAAAGACATCAGCTCTTGGATTTCTCAACAGTGGATTAATCACGTAAAACAGGTGAAAATATGCTAGAATTAGAAAAGGTATGTGTGAATACTGCAATCATATCATTAGGTGATTATTAGTATAAACGTAACATTTGAAATTACTCAACTTCACAGAAGTATAGATATAACTTTCTCATTAGTCGATGAGCATTTTGGAATTTTGAAATCTTCATGCTAGAATTTGACTTGTATAGGTTAATTTTGTTTCATTTATAGCCTTCAAATATTTAATTCCTTGCTTTTATTCCACCAATTTATCAATATTCCAGAATTTATAAATTCCTTGCAATGGTACTTCAGACATCTTTCTTTTTTCCCTCTCATTGAGTTTATTGGTACATTTTAGGTATACAGTAGTTACATTCATCATTGGGATCTTGTTCCTTTACATGACAGGTCTTGGTTCTCATTTTTCCCCTTGTCCCTACCCTCCCTTCACCCCCCTCCTCCCTTCCTCATTTAAAAACATTTTATTTCCATTTTTTCATTTTTAGACATCTTTCTTTGAGAAGTTAAATTTGAATTTTTAAAATTTTTTAATAGTCCTTCAGATTTCAAATGAGAAGGATTATTGAGAAGCACATTTTATGCAAATATTTGTTAGCATGTATTATTAAGCTTACATTAAAAAAATAGTGTGGCATGTTCAGTAAGCTATTCTTTCTATGAGGTTTCATAACTTTACATAGAGCCCAATGAAAAAGTGTTTATGTATCAAAAATATATGCAGAGCTGGTTGTCACATAGTCAGCATTTAGGTATATAAACGTGTGACCTCCCCATGATGCCCAGACTGATACTGCCCAATCTTTTGGCCACCATATAAAATTTTATTTCCTCAATAAAAATATTTGGCTAAAATGTTTCTAAAGAATGCTAAATAGTAAGAGTGGCAAAGAAATATTTTAAAGTAGGGCACAAATAAGCATATCCCTTTAATGTTTTGCATCCAGTTCTTTTACAATTACAATTCTTAGCAAATTACTTGACCAGGTTTTCTACTTTCTTTTTGAGGACTTGTGTGTTTTTCAGATGAGTAACTGATCTAGAGAATCAAGTTTTCCATTAGCCTAAGAGATCAGAGAGACTGAAAAATAAGGGAAGAGAAATGGAAGGTAGATACTGAAACAGTTCGTGGAGTTTGTAAAGGGTTAGGGGAGTGCATATAACCAGAATGCAATCACTAGTGTTTCATTGGTTTGAAAGCACTAGCTTTTATAAGGTCTTTAGTAAAATTATATTAGGCAGAAAAATAGTCCCTTTCAACACAGGTTCTAGCAGATGTATTTGTATCTAAAGCAGTGTTTCTTAAGAGTGACTTTTTATTTCACTTCCTTGGTTTGAAGTGCTAGTTGGCTATGAATAATTTCATTATCCACTACACTATTCTCATTGCATTATTCTCTTCACTTTCTCATTTTTTGTGCCAAAGTTTTCTTTTGAAATAATATGGAATTTTATCAGTTTTGAAAATCAGTGTTAGTCTCATTCCTTTGAGAGAAATTTGCATTTGTACAGAAATCAAAAAGTTTATATCATGAGTAAATTTGATGCCAATCCAGATTTCCTGAGTAGTAATTTTTCTTGATGTATCAGATGAAATGAAGGCAAGCATAGTGTTTATGAAGAAGTGGTGATAGGTTAACCTATATGTTTTCTTTTCTTTTTTGTCTGTTTTTGAGACATGGTCTTGCTATGTTGTTCAGTTCAGCCTTGTACTCACTTTGTAGCCAAGGCCTTAAAATTGTATCCATCCTCCCACTTTGGCCTGGTGACTGTGGTATGTTCTATTTTTTTATTTCAGTTCCTCTATATGTGACAATACAGAGGCTTAGAACACTTGGGCGGCAGTCTGTAGACCTATTACTTTGCAAGGGCAACTGACTTCTACTGCAATTAAAGATGTTGGCCTTAGGAACCTATGTCTAACTTACTTTTTTAATAGTATTAGACCCAAATTGAGACATAAACATGAATTATGACACTTAGTCTAAGAGTAAATCTTGCAGTGCCTGCCATACCTAGTATGTGCTCAAACAGAACTTCTGAATAGTTGTGTACAGGAATGAATAAATGAAGAAATAAAATTATATAAGTCACTGACATCTCAAAATGCTTCTAAACAACTTTGCATCTAATAATTAGGAGTTCTCAGACTTCAGTGCAAGTCATACAGGAATTCTGAAGTTGCGAGAACAAGAAGAATGCATTGGGCTTTGTGTAAGAGGGAAGGTCAGGGCTTGGCTGGGTCAAGGGTATTTTCTGTGGGACTGTGGCAAAGGAGTGATTACAGACTTGATCTCACCTCTTCTCTTGTAGCTGTTTTGTTATCCTTTCTTTCACTGCGTGTCTCTTCCCTGCCTCCCTCTATATTACTATTTGAAAGATTTATGATTGCTCAGGACCTACGTTCCATTCGAGGAAGTACAGGACTTACTAAGGTAGGCATCATTGCTCAGAGGAATAAAATTCTTCAGATTGCAGATTTCTGTGGTTTAGGCCTGGCACTAAAAGCCTCGTGTGTTTGGAAGCTGTTTGGGTCATCACAGTGCTATACATGTCAATGGATTTGTCCAATGAAGAGGCACAGCTGACTTGCTGTTAGGGGATGGGGTTGTAGTCAGAGGTGGATCACTGGAGGCACGACCTGGAAGCACATGTCTCTCTTTCCTTTGGCTCTTCTCTTTCTCTGTGCTTCCTTGCCACCTGAATTGAGCAGTTTCCCCCACCCAGACCCTTCCACCATGCCATTTCTGCCATGGAGCCAGCAGACCATGGACCAAAACCAGGAGCCAGTGTTAACCTCTCTTCTTTTTACATGGGCATGTTGGGTATTTTTTGTCACAGCTACAAAAAAGTGACTAAAACAGATCTGGGTACTGGGAATGGGGCTGACACCATGACTATATCTGGTTATGTGGTTTGGAAACTTCTGAAACCTCCTCCTGGGTGCAGTTCGGAAGTTTGGAGATACTGATTAGAGAAGAACTAGAAAACTATAAGTCAGTCCTAATGGGGAATTTTTGTCAGGTCTCAGAAGACCAGAAGACCAGAAATGCAGTAAAGACCAAGCTCCAGACATTTCAGTTGAGAACAAGGACTCCATTGGTGGTTGGACACAAGACCATATGGGTTACGTGCTGTTAGAAAATTTGTCTACATTTTGCTCACTCCCTAAGACTTTGAAGGTGGTGAATTAATTAATCTGATGCAGAAAATTTCAAGGAACCCCAAAGTTCAGGCTGTGGCGTAGGTACTTCAGAAGAGCTGCTTTCAGCCAGGTTTACAATGAGAATCAGGAGAAAATAGCTCATTTTAAAAGTTTTCATTTTTGCCAGAAAGCAAGCATTTGCAAAGTTGGAGGAAAGGCGATCATGGTTGCTAAAAAGACTAGCATTTAGAAAAGCCATGTACTCTGCATTGAAACAATAGGAAAAATGGCTTGAATACATCTCAAGTATCAGCTAGACCTCACTTTTCAAAAGGGTTAAAGTAAATTCCTTTGAAGGATTTTGATTTGAAAAGAGAGCTAATTAGCTCATTTCTATAGAAGGGCCACCCTGGGAGTTGGTTCCCTGAGATTTGTTTCACAGTGCTCAGTCATCTAGTACCTCAGAGATTTTTCCAGCCATGATCTAAGAGGGGTGACTACTGCTCAGTTTGGCAGGAGACCTTGGCATCATCCACGTATTGCTGTTTTAGAGGCACGCAGAATGCAAGAGTTTTGGGTCCAGGAGGCTCCCAGCCCAAATGCAGAAGAATGCCTGGCAGACCAGGCAGTATGCCCCTGGTAGGGTACTGTGTGGAGCTGTAAGAGCGAAGCCAAAAAGTCATCATACTACAGTGATACTTGTGTACCAATGTTTATAGCAGCACAACTTGTAATAGCTGAATCCTGGAAGCAGCTCGTATATTCATCAACAGATGATTAGATAAATAAAATACTACTCGACTATAAAAAAGGACAAAATTGAGGCATTTTTAGGAAAATGGATGCATCTGGAAAACATAATGTTGAGTGAAATAAACCAGACATGCAAGCTTGAATACCATATGATATCCCTCATTTGAGTGAGGCAAAGTAGAAATAAAGAACATGATAAAAGATGGATAGATATAGACAAGGGGACAGATCTCAACCAATATAGAAAAGGTCCAAAAGAATAAAGAGAGACTTAAGGGAGAGTAGAAGGGGAAATGAGAGGAATAAAGATATGTTAACTACGGGAACCTAATAAGTCAATGTATAAGCCATAATTTGCTAAAACAAATAGCATCAACAAGTATGAAAAAGGTGATCGGGGAACCAGAGAAGGAAGGGGAGAGGAAAGGCAGGGGATGGGGGTAAAAAACCCCAAGCTCCTGTATGTGCAGGTAATCACCCCCCAAAATGATTGTGAACTGTACGAATTATAAACATTTACTGATAAAATAAAATAAAATAAAATGGGAGAGTAAAGCCAAATGTGTGTTGCAGACTCCAGGAGGCCAGGGAAGCCAGGAATGTGGAACATCTGCTAAAGAAGGTTACAGTGAACAAAATCACCCCAACCGAGAGGGTATGTGGGCTGCAACAGGCAGTGCCATGGGGGTGGGACTGCTCAAGCCCAAGCCCATAGGACTCATATTTCACCACAGCCTTCCCTGGGTGCATGCCCTGGAGCTGTAGGGTTTAACTCTCCTATGTTTTATGTTTTCCTCTCTTTGAGTTTATTGGTACATTTTAGGTACACAGTACAGTTACATTCATCATTGGGATCTTGTACCTTTACACGACAGGTCTTGGTTCCCATTTTTTCCCCTTGTCCCTGCCCTTCCTTCACCCCCTCCTCCCTTCCCTATTTGCAAATACTTTATTTCCGTTTTTTCATTTTCTTATATATTTTCCCCTTATTACTTTCCCCTACCCTACCCACTTCCCCTTTTCTTCCTATTTCACATCTCCTATGCTTTGATCCCTTTCTTTTCTATCCCCATATTTTCCCTTATGGAGTTGTAAGGATTATCACATGCCACTCTGTGGTGTAAGTGTTGAACTCTCTTTTTTATTTTTACAAGGGCTCATAGGTAAGAGTTTCTTGAATCCTAGAGGAGACTTTGGATTTGGACTTTTTGGTACCACTGTTGAAATTTTGGTGACTCTTAGAGATGGATTAAGTATATTTTTCATGAAGAGAAACACACAAGTCTTTTGGAAGCCAGCGTTGGAATGTTATGGTTTAAATATTTAGTGTCCTCCAAAAGGCTCCTATGTTTGGAAGGCGTTTGGATCTCTGGGGTACTCTACTCAATATGTGTATTAATTAAGTGATGAGTTTATAGCTGACTTGCTTTTGGGAGGCAGGACCCTGCTAGAGGCAGGTCACTGGGGACATAACCTGAAGGGAATATTTTACTCCCGGCTCCTTTCTGTCCCCTCATCATGGCCATCTTGATGGGAGCTTCATTCCTCCCCCAAAGCCATTTCATCATACCATTTCTGTTTTGGAGCCAGCAGACCCTGAATTTAAAATGTGTGACAATGTAAACTTCTCTTCTTTTACATTGTGGGTGTTGGGTGTTTTGTCCTAGTGTGAAGACCATGAGTAAAGTCAAGACAAAATAGTTGACTCTTTTCTGCTATGAGTGGGTCTGTAAGGGGAAATAAGATTTGTATCATGGTCTAAAAAGTCCACGTATAGTTTCTGGTTCTTGTTTCCACAGGAAAATATCTGAGGCTTAGTTGGCTTCAAGACATTCTTCAACTTGATCTATTGGTGAGTTGGAGACAATAATTTAGAGTTCATATTAAAATAGAAATTAGTTAGCAAAATTATATTTTTATAGCCTACATAAATTATCTAATTTGCTTCCTCTGAAAGTATAAATCAACTTTTCCTAAAGTAATTATCTTTAAGTAAAGAAAGTAATATTTTGTGAAAATGTAACTATAAGAACAAAGCCTCATGATTTATATACACATAAAAGAGTCTATTACATTTATTGTCTTTAAAGTTATCTAAGTGAGACTTTCTTTATTTCTAAAATGACCTTTATTAAAGTCAATAAAGTTATTTTAGAAAAAAACAACCATCAACCAAAATGTTGATTTTAAATAATATTAAGAAAGCCCAATCAGTGGTGATCCAAATTTCTCAGTTTTTTCAAACATTCTTGAGAAGCCTCTTAATAATCTGAGTTGGTAGAAGAAATTTAGTCTCAATGAATGCCTCTCCCAATCTCTAAAATTTATTGATGTTCAAAAATGACCTATGGCTATTTATGTGGTACCTTTGGAGAAATGTCTATTCAGGTATTTAACCTAATTTTAAATTGGGCTATTATAGCTTTGCTATTAAGTTATGTGAATTCCTTATGCATTTTGGGTATTAAGTCAGGTATATGGTTTGCTAATGTCTTCTCAGTCTGTAGATTACCTTTTCACTGTATTGCTTGTTTCTTTTGTTGTGTAGAATGGGTCACGTTGGAGTAGTCCCAATGTCTAGTTTTGCTTTGGTTGCCTGTAGTTTGGAGTACTATCCATGCTATCATTACTAAGACTAATGTCAAGAAATTTTTCCTCTTTTTCTTCTAGCTTTTAAGGTTTTTATGTTTTGAGTCTTCAATTCATTTGAGGTGATGTTTTTTGTAATAAGGGTCAAATTTATTTTTTCTGTGGATATCCAGTTTTCTTAGTACCACCTATGGAAAAGGCTAGCCTTTCCCCATTTAAAAATCTTGGCAAACTTGGCAAAATTAAGTTTATCATAATGCATGGATTTATTGCTGTGCTCTCTGTTCTGTTTCACTGATCTATCGTTATGTCAGTGCTATACTGTTTTTTAGTACAAGAGCTTTGTAATTTGTTTTGAAATTAGGAAGTGTGATACATCCAGTGGATGCATTAAAAGATGACCAAAGGCAGTAATTATCACGGAAATGCAAATGAAAGCCACAATGAGATATCTCCTAGCACCTATTAGGATGCCTATTATTAAGAAAAAGATAAGTATCAGTGAGACTATGGAGAAATCAGACATGTTGTACACTCGTGATGGGAATGCAAAATGGTGTTCCCACCATTAAAAACGGTATGGTGGTTGCTGCAAAAATGAAAAAAAAAAAAAGAACTATTATTTCCAGCAATTCTACTTCTGGATATTTATTCAAAATAATTATCTGGAGGATCTGGAAGATATCTTAGCATTTCTGTATTCATTGCAATATTATCCATAATAGCCAAGTTGTGGAAATAAGCTGAAGGTCCACAGAAAGAGGAATGAATAAAGAGAATGTAGTATATACATATGATGGAATATTATTCTGCCTTTAAAAAGGAAATTCTGACATTTCAACAGCATGCATAAATCTAAAGATCATTATTGCTGAGTGAAATAAGCCAGTTACAGGAAGACAAATACTGCACAATCTCACATCTGGAGTCCATGAAGGATGAGCTCAGAGAAGCAGAGTAGACTGATAGTTGTTGAGAAAGGGGAGGAGTTATCAGTTAGCAGGTACCATATATCAGTTCTGCAAGATGAATAAGCTGTAGAGATTTTCTGTATCACATCATGACTATAAATAACAATACCATATTTCTCACTTAAAAATCAGGGAGGAGGGTAGATTTCATGTCAAGATTTCTTACCACAAAATTAAGATCAGAAGGCACACTCAAAGGTTGCATAGTCCTTAGTTCTTTTTATTTGAAGGAAATCAATATAGGACATTATAATGTGCTCATCAAATTCCAAATTGAGGAAGGAACACTTGTACTGAAATGTCAAAGTGAGAATGACCTAGTACTACTTAATATGTTTTATTTATTCTTCCTAACCACCACCACCATTACAACACCATAAAAAGAAAGTGTCATATAGCCTGTAAACCATGTGAGGATGTCTTTAAGATGTCTGCTAACATCCTTAAATTAGAAAAAGAATGAATAGCCAAGAAAGCAGTAATTATTGGATTTTAGTAGTAGAACGGCACTTGAAGCATTTCATTGTATTCAGATCTCTCATATTTTTGCCAAAGTGGAAATGTGTTGGCAATCATTTTCTATAGCATCTGTAGCAAATTATCATGAAGTCAATAACTTAACACAAGTCATTTTGTAGTTACAAAGGTCAGAATTTGGGCACAGGGCTCACTGGGCTAACATCAAGGTGTTGAAACATTGTGTCTCTTTCTGGAAATTCAAAACCAGAATCTATCCCCTTTGCTTCAAACATCCACAAGTCGAGGAGATGCCTCGATTACTAGTCCCTTTCCACTTTCAAAGCCACCAGCAGCAGGTTGAGCTCTCACTTCACGTCTTTCTCTCTGGGTGCAGTGGAGAACAATTCTCTGCTCTCTCATTCTTCCTGTGATTAAATTGTGTTCACCTACATGGTCCGGACTAAACTTGCATCTCAAGGTTAAACCTTAGTCACATCTATGTAGTTCATTTTTTTCCTATAAGGTAACACTTTTACAGATTCTTGGAATTAATGGATTCATTTTCTGGGCCATTTATTCTGCCTACCATAATATTATTAGCTAGTTATAGACTCTAGAAAAAGTAATTTGTAAGTCATTTGTAATTCTCCAATATTTGAGCTTACTAAACAATGATTTAAGATTATATGTTGCATACTTTAACACTGCACAGGCTAAATAAAAGGCGAAGAAAAAGAAAGTCAAATTTTGTCTATGACATTTAATTAGCAGATTCTCTTCTAGAAAGAGATACACAATCCCTTCCCGGTACTGCAGTTATATCCTTGTTGAATCACTGAAGATAATAAAAAGATTTTTTAAAAATGGTCAGGGACATCAATAAAATAGCTAATTCTATAAAGTCACATAGAATGATTTTTATTTTCACCAAAATAAAGTAACAAAATTAAGCAAACTTCAAACAACAGGTCATAATGAAATATTAATAAGAATTATGCTGTCAATATCAATTTGTTTATTCTCATTCAAAAGCAGCTTTCAGAATTGTTGTCTTCCATGGTTTATGCAAGCTGAATATCCCTAATCTGAAATCTGAAATGCTCCAAAATCTTTTGGGCTCATACATGACATCACAAGTGGAAAATTCCACACCTGACCTCCTGTAATGTATAGAAGTCAAATCACAGGCACAAGAAAAATGTTGTATAACATCATCCTCAGGCTATGAGTGTAAGATGTATGTGGCATATAATTGAATTTCATGTTTAGACTGGCACCCCATCTGCGCTGTATCTCATTATGCATATGCAGGTATTCCAAAGTCTAAAAACATCTAAAATTCAAAATACTTCTCATCACAAGCATTTCAGATCGGGGACATTTGATTTGTAAATGTGTGTGTGTGTGTGTGTGTGCACGCGCGCGTGTGTGTGTGTTTCTGTTAACGTACATAGTAAAAGTTCATTGTTGCTTATATTTTCATATGGGATATATCACTTTTGTTGGCTCCCAATAATCATTTTAATCCCAGATACACAGAATGACTTGGATAACTGAGATGAAAACACACACACACACACACACACACACACACACACTCCTTCCCTGAACACCCTTCATTTAGCCTTCTCAGCAGAAATGGTACATTTTCAGTTGCACACTGATAGATACTTTCCTACGAAAGCTTCATTCCAGAGTGTTTGCGATCAGACTTTATTACACATTTTCTGGTCTTCCTTCTTAAGGCGTGAAGAGTATAAATCTAAGAACACTGCTTATTTTTCTGTATCTGTCAGGTAAGCAAGTCCTATGCAGCAGTTTCTTCTGAAATTGCTTGGTGGGCCTGCACATGGCCACAATTAGGACACTAAGCCCAAATGCATTTAGACATTTTATTGCTCATGTGAAGTCTGACAGTGTGTGCGCTGAATTTGCATTGCTTTGTCTTATTGTCCAAGTCCCAGAAGAAAGATATGGAACTGGAGTGGGAGAATGAGTATTTCTCGCATAGTGCTGTGGTGTTTGTAAAGTGTTTGTAAATGGGAGGAGAGGAGGGGGTGAAGGGAGGGCAGGGACAAGGGGAAAAAAAGAGAACCAAGGCCTGTCATGTAAAGGTACAAGATCCCAATGATGAATGCAACTGTACTGTATACCAAAAAGGTACCGATAAACAATTAAAAATTATTACTATGTACAAAGTAATATTTATTATAACTGTAGCATGCAAAATAAATTTCAGGTTAAATTATATCACCCTTTTTATAAAATTTTATTTTTATTGGTACATTTCTGTAGTACATAGTGATTGTATTCATTGTGGGTAGTTGGTGCATGTCTGTAAAACATCTTAATTCTTTTTTTTAATCCTTTTCTGTTCCCTTCCTTCCCCTCCCTCTGGCTCTTGTCCCCCTTCCCTTTTGCAAATGATCTACCTCCCTGTTTCCTATTATCTATTTTTATAGTGATTTTTATTTATAGTTTGGTTTCTTATAAGAGAAACCATGTGATATTGAAGCTTATGTGACTGATATATGTCACTTAACATTTTAATCTCATGATTGAAGTTTATCTTTCCTTTCCTCAGAGCAGTGCTCCACTGTGTGTAAATGCACCATTTCTTTTGAGATTGCCCCTGGGATTGATGTTCTTCCTTCTAACAGTCTTGGGATGAAGTGATGGCCTAGCTGACGTCTTGCACTTGACGTCTTCCACGATGACACTTGTGCTGAGTTGGCTTACAGCACTTCCGCATCGTTACCTGGCAGAGTAAGGGGAGTTCCGTGGACTGGTGAGCTTCCAGGAACATCAAGGAGAAAACTCTCCTCGCACTGGTGCTTCTCCTTTGATATTCTTGAAAGTTTGCACAAATGCCCGACTTAATTCACTGTCAGGCATCTGCTCGGAATTAACATTTGGAAGGGAACACAAAGTCAGCGGGGAGCTCCCTGTTTCAAATTTGACTGGGCAGTTGAGGGAAGCATTTTGATTTTTGTAAGTAGCAGAAATATGCAGTCCAGGCATAAAATTACACTTTCCGCTGAGGAAAATATTTCTCATTTCATTATACAGTCAGGGGACAGTATGGCATTCTGGCTTTATCGAGAGGAAGGACCATACCTGGTGACTTGCCTGGCACTTCCTTTGCTGGTGGAAATGGAGTTGGGCCATACTTCTGCTGAAGGACTAATTCTAAAATGTCTTTTGGGGGCTGCTGGATGAGGACCTGGTCAGTGCGGTAAAGACCCTTATCTCTATATTTTTGGAGCTTTGTGAAAGGCTAGATGTGAAGTTGGGACACTTGGAAGATTATTTCTCCCTAGCAGTAACCTCCAAAAATGAAGATATGGGCTCTGATCTACTGACTTTGCGCCAGCTATTTTCTATTTTCTTATCCCTTAACCTAGAGTATAGTGTTCACTTTGTTCAAAGGTAACCACAGTTGAGACTGATCAAATTCGTTGGTGAAAAGTGTGGCTTAAAAATATTTACTATATTAAATGCCCAGATACAAGGCATAAGTTGATGCATTAGAACCCTCAACAAAGCCTAGGTATTCAATTAACATTTAAAGCTGTAATAAAGTTTTTACCCTTTGAAATATGCAATTGCAGCAAGCATTTCTGAAAGATTACTACAGTTCAACACCATAAAAAATATTAGAGTTGTCAATACACAAGATCATGAACCTATGTTCTTAAAAACAGTGGCGTGAGTCTGCAATGCCATGTGTCAGAATCATTCATTTTATAATACTTTGGCAGTGTGCATATGGGAGGATCTCGCTTTGGTTAATCCTGGGAAACTACAACTAAGATCATCAACTTGTGGCTGACTGGAAATAAGAACTTCTCAGTCACATTAAAATTGTGGTTTTGTAATGAGTAACACAATCAGATATACTGAGTGTTTTGTGAGGGCACTTCTTCTAGATAGAGTTTGATCCTTCTGGACACTGCTATAGTGATTTTCACTGTTTAAGGGTGATCCACTCACTCTAAAGCAATACATAATCATGATGGAGTCTGCTGCTTCTACAGAGCATAATAGCAAAGCTATAATCAGCTTGCTGGACTAACAGAATATGTGTGTAGCCAGTGACACACATTATCTAGAGTTCAAATAGGAACACATCTTTCATTTCAAAATTAAGCCCGGTGAAAGTTTCCCAGATTATGAGGAAGTCCAACGCTTTCTTGTGAAATTCCCTCACTGCTTGAGTTGCTGAGACACCTCATCGATTTACTCAATCGCGACTGCCCATTCTGTCCTCCCAGTTCCATTCAAGAAAAGCTGGAGAGGTCACTCGGTGCACAAGTGAGATCAGGCGTTTGCCTCTGTTTGCTCCTGTTGCTGCTGAGAGGTGTCTGCGCTGCAAGCTGCTCTCTGTGGTCCGGACTCCAGACGGCACACACAGGAGGGCACAGCCCTGGCCTGAACAGTGGAAAGGCTGGTGCTCCCTGGTTAAAGCTAGCATGTTCAGAAACTCCCCTCTAGCATGGTTTCTAAGCTGGGAAGACCAGTGGAGCTTGGGCCTTCTAGGCACAGCTGCTCAATTGCCCAGAACCGGCCCTGGCAGGCGGCCCAGTTACACCTCCAGACTCCCTTCCTTCATCCGGCAGAAGGTGCCCTCCCGGAACCCTTGATGTCTCTTTCTGCCACTGTGGCAGGGACAAATCCAATCTGTCAGAAGAGGTGCTCGTTTTTAACTGCATGTCACTACATCTTGGTCTTGGTTCCGAGTAATAGCAAAAACCTCAGCTCTCTGCAAAATTCAAATTTCCACTGGCAAATATATATATATATATTTTTAGCACAGAGAAAAATACATTACCCTCCAAAATTTTTATATATTGGGTTTCATTAAAACGTTGAGAGACTTTTGAGGTAAGAAGTATAAAAGATCATGAGGACAATTTCCTAACCTTTAAGAAAAGACATCAATTTAATCATTAGTTATATAATTTTCTCTGAAAGGAGCAAATGAAAAGATTGTGCTTTAAAAGGACAGAAGTCCCGGAAATCTCATCTAAGAAACTGGAAAAATCTTGTCCTTGTGTTTTTTTCTTTATGCTCTAAATTCATTTTTAGTAACAGTGGAAGCAATTTGAAAAGAAATACAACATTTAAAGCAAGTGGAACGGAAATGAAGGCCAGCAATAAATGGCAAAAAGAAATACAGTTCAGTGTATTCCACAGAAATTCTGTCTCAGGATTGCATGATGTGAATTTAATTCTCATTTTTGAAATTTTACAATTATGAAGTTTTCTACTGATGTTGAGTTGTCTATTATGTTATGTCTATTTGTTATCATAATATGAGTACAGCTTTGGCGTCGTGCATTCAGATGAAATCCTGAATTTCTTCTATGTCTTCTTTTTCCTTAGATTTAAGGTAGAAAAATATGATGATTAAATTTTATTGATGACAATCAAACATAAATAACTGATTGATTTATTACGCAAGATGGGTTATTAATATACAATACAGCAGCAACTATGATTATTGTATGTGATACTAACATTGTAATGCTTTGCTTTTATCTCTGAGATACTGTGTTCTAACATTTGTGGTAAGTTCTGAACTGAACTTTAAACACGACTGTCTAAAGTCATTAGAAACCAAGATATTTGACAATAACAAAATCATCATCACAATGGAAAATAAACCTATTGGATACACAGGTTGTTCTCAGTAAACTGAGACTGGAGAGAGCACTGAGGTGGAGTCCTTTGAAGTCAGTAATTGTCTGCCCATTTAGTTGCCATCACAGACTATTTTGGCCTGGGTGATTTACAAACAATGGAGCCTCTTCGTAGGTGGGAACTGCTACCTCTTCCAGGGGCAGGAGAAGTAAACAAGCTTCCCCTCTCCCTTCATAAGGACATTGATTCCATTCCTGAGGTTGCAACTCCTAGAACTTGGACACCCTCTGAACATCCCAGTTCTTAATGCCATCACCTGTGGGTTAGAATTTCTTTTTAAAATTTATTGATTTATTACTTGTT
This sequence comes from Fukomys damarensis, assembly GCF_012274545.1. Lineage (NCBI taxonomy): Eukaryota > Metazoa > Chordata > Mammalia > Rodentia > Bathyergidae > Fukomys > Fukomys damarensis. The sequence continues at coordinate 13,518,822 of NW_022900913.1, forward strand.
TTTGATACCTAAAATTTGTGGGTTTTGTGGGGAGTGCACAACACATCTTAATTCCTTTTTTTCATCTCCTTTTCTTCCCTTCTCACCTCTCTCTCTCTTCTTTCTTGATCCTCTTTCCATTTGGGAAAGACCTATTTTTTCCCCTCCCTATTATCTATCTTTTCTTTTGCTCTTTATTTATAATTTGGGTTTCTCATGCAGGAGAATCCATACACCCTTTAACCTTCTGTGTCTGATTTATTTCATTTAACATTATGGTCTCAAGGTGCATCTATCTTCCTACCCAATGACTTAAGCATATCTTTATGGCAGAGTGGTAATCCACTATATGTAAATTTCAACATATGAATTTTGCAGTGACATAGGCCATAGTAACAGTGAAACTAAGGAATTTATTCACAGGAAAATATGAAGAGGTAAATACTATTTGCTAGAGAAACATGGCCACATTTAGGAAGAAATTGTTTAGTGTGTTCAATTTCAGTGTTGCTTTTGGATTTCTCATGGCCTGTTTGCTATAACTTCATGTATTTTTCTTGTAGCTAAACTTAAAACAATTTTTTTTCTTGGATATTATCCTACAATCAATTGTTCTTTTATCTAGCGTATTTCCACTGATGCTTTTTATTAGATATTTTAACAATTTACCAAAACTTAGTGAACACTTTCTGTATCAGTAGTGTTATTCAAAAGTTCTAAGTGTACAAACAGAAATAAAACATGGACCCTGCTCTCAAAGAAGTTGTTCCATTTGGAGTGATGTCAAAGAGACTAATATTTTAGCGTAGTGATATAATTTTATAGTAACAAAATTTCTTAGGATGGCAGTGGCTTCAGGAGGGGAAATCTTAGCCTTCTTCTTCATGAATGAAAAGGAAGGACAAGAATGGGCCTGTAGTTTCTGGGTCTTGGAACAACATGGACCAAATTACAGAATTAGCACTAATGTGTGTGAAATACTGAATGTACTTTGTAAAGTACAGGCTTGGGAACAGCATGCAATAAATCTGCAGAGAGCAAAACAGAACCCCAATCAAAGAGAGTCCTGTGTTGAAGGAAGACATACCAAAATTACATCTTAAAGGTAATGGGAAACCCTTGGAAGAAAGAATGAAGTCAAGAACGATGTCACTCAGACATCTTAAGTCATTAGTGATAGTTATTGATAATAGAAACCAATTTAAAAAACCCCAATTTTGACATACATCAAAAACATTGGGTGTTCAGAAATATGTCAATAAATACAGAAAAAATTTCAATATTTGGATGAAATTCTTCATATCTTATACTATTCCTACAACCCTTAAGAGAAATCCAGGGAAATCACTTCCTCAAAAGCAATTGCTATTTTCATAATAGATTTATTTTCCTTAATCTAAAAGTGCTAGGGGCATATACTACAAAGGAAATAGTTTCTTGGGTTGGTGTGTTCAAGTCAGAAAAACAAATCAAAAGACTACACTATAAAATGGAAAACCAGGGGAGCAAGGGTAAGATATAGAAGAAATCTCAACATATGATAACAAGTTACCACTTTCAGCGTGAAGGGAAACAGACAGCTGGATCCTGTGGTGGTGTCTTATCTACCACTTCTTAGGACAGCCCAGTTAGGAGGATGAAAGAAGAAGACTTTACCACGAACTGCTGCCTCCTTTGTATTCTTTCACTGGGCATGTGAAGACTCTTCACATGGTTTCCTTAAATCCAGTAGGGGAGCCCTTAGGTGGAGATGATTCACCTGCAGTGATGTTGGGTTGTAATTTACTAATGAGCTATACTTTCATGAGGTCAGGTAATGTCCATACTGACTGGGTCAGTCTGCTGTCACCAGGATGAGGAGATGGTGGTCAATATCTTGGTGACAGATGAGGCTAAGCAGGACAAGACTTGGACATGGGCAGGCTATGATCAATCGGGACAATCTCAGCATGGTAGGGTACATTCACTGAGTTTGGAGGAATAAAACAAGTGTGTTTTCTTAAGGAAGAAACCTGTTATTGTGTGATAAGAATATCATGAATTTTCCTTTGAGTCCTCTACATAGGACTCTGTCATGTGATGGTGGGAAGTGGTGAATGGAAAGAACCAAGGCTTTTCATGAACAGTTGGCGTTGGGTTGGTAGAAATAATTTCTCAGGTCTCAGAACATCAGGATATCCCTGTAGTTTTTTTTTAACAAAAGAAAAATGATCTGTAATTATTGCATAGACACAAAAACAAATCAAATATTGATGTACAGTAAATGTCTGCTAAATGATGAAACTATTCCACCATTGACAGTAGAAGAGAATTCAACAATAACAGCACAGAGTCAACTAAATATCAATTATTAATAAAACTTAATACTACTACTAATAATAATAAAGAAGGAAGGGGTAGAGAAGAGAAAATGAAAGAAGTAAAATTTGAAATATAAAGAAAAGGAAGTTGACCAGGAGGAATAAACAGTGAAATAAAAGATCCCCTTAAGGAGTAAAAGAAAATCAATAGAATTATCTAAAACTAATAGGAAACAACAATCAAGAAAAGAAGCAAAAAAATAAATGCAAAGAAAAATTAAAAAACCCACACAAAAAGAAAAAATCCTAAAGCCAATGAAGAAAAAGAGAAAAGAGTTCCAAATAATTCTGTATATTTTTGAAAGAGTTGTTTCTTTCTAGGATCTGCAGCATTGGGATGAATAGTAACTTTTTACTGCAGTCTAAATTATAGAAATTTTCTAGAGACCACAAACATATCCATGCTTTTTCCCCAGGTACCTCATGTCAGGTGCAGATGTCATTCACACAGTGAAAAGTCCCCACGAGGAGTCAACACTTAAATTGTGCTCTTGCGATCTTTGAACTCTCATTTCTCATCCTCACAGACATCAAGTAGAAATGTGTTCCCCATGCACTCCCTACCTCATGCTCCAGTGAGTGCAGCTACCTTCATTCTCCTGTGTCTGTCCCACCAAACCGACTACCTGGTGCAGGGACACACAAACGCACATGCACACACGTGGATTAGCCTTCGATTCTGTGTGTCTTCAGACAACTCATTATCACACTCTGAAGAAACGACTTCAAATCTTTTTCCTCTTCTCAAAGCTTAAGTGGCTTGTTTTAGCCTCTCTATGTACTGGAAAAGGAGCCTTGCTTTCTTCTTTAATGAGTAGATGAACACTGTTAGAGAATCTCAGGTTACAGCTCAGAGGTGGAATGCTCACCTAGCATGCCTTAGGCTCTGGGCCTGATCCCTAGCATTGTAAAACAGATAAGAAAAAAATTGAATGTGATAAGGCTGTGGGTGTGGCTCAGTGGTAGAGCTGCTTACCTATATATGTAATCCTAGGCACAACAAAAGAAAAAAGTCATTACATGGAATTCTTGTCAATTTTCCACCAAAAATAAGGAAACAAAAGTGCATCTGTATCCATTAGTCTTCTTTCCTTTCCAATGACAATGTGAAAAGATTCCACTGATCATTCAGGAGATACAGATGAAAACAACACTGAAATTCCACCTTACACCACAAAGAATGGCTGCTATCAAGAAATCAACCAATAACAAATGTTGGTGGGGTTGTGGGGAGAAAGAAACCCTTCGCATAAAGTCTTTCCCTGTGCCAATGTCTTCAAGAGTTCTGCCTAATTTATCTTCCAGCAAGTTTAGTGTTTCTGTTTTAATATTTAGATCTTTAATCCATTTTGATTTTAATTTAGTGCATGGTGAAAGATAAGGATCTTGTTTTAATCTTCCTCAGATTGAGATCCAGTTTTTCCAACACCATTTATTAAAGAGGCTATCTTTCCTCCAGTGGGGATGGTCAGGTCCTTTGTCAAAGATGAGGTAGCTGAGTTCATCTGGAGATGTTTTTGTGTCTTCCAGTCTGTTCCACTGATCCTCAGGTCTGTTTCTTTGCCAGTACCATGCTGTTTTTATCACAGTGGCTTTGTAGTAGAGTTTCAGATTGGGAACTGTTTTTCCCGCTGCCATGTGTCTGTTGCCTAGGATGGCTTTTGCTATTCTAGGTGTCTTATGGTTCCAAATGAATTTTTGGATTCCTTTTTATAGTTCTGTGAAGTATAGTGTTGGAATTTCAATTGGCATTGCATTGAATCTGTATAGCAGTTTTGGTAGTATGGCCATTTTCACTATGTTGATTCTTCCTACCCAGGAGCAGGGGATATCTTTCCGTTTTCTTATATCCTCTTCAATCTCTGTTTTCAAAGTGCTGTAGTTTTCACTGTAGAGGTCTTCTTTTGTTAGGTTGATTCCTAGATCCTTCATTTTTTTGGATGCTATTATGAAAGTAATTGTTTCCCTAATTTCTCTCTCAGTGAGTCTGTTATTTGTGTACAAGAAGGTTATTGGTTTTTGGATGTTGACCTTGTATCCTGCTAACCTGCTAAAAGTGTCAATTGAGTCTAGACGTCTTTTGGTGGAATTTTTTGGGTCTTCAATGTAGAGTATCATATCATCAGCAAATAATGACAGTTTAACTTCTTCCTTTTCTATCTTTATTGCTTTAATTTATGAACAAATTGTCAGTAGCATGGGGGCTAGTAGAAAAAATCAACAACTGGGATCTCATCCTATTAAAAAGCTTCTGCACTACAAAAGAAACCATCAACAGAACTAAGAGACAACCTACAATGTGGGAAAAAATTTTTAGCAGCTGCTCCTCAGACAAAGGACTATTATCTAGAATATATAAAGAACTCAAAACAATCAGCCCCCAAAATGTAAAGACCCAATTAAAAAATGGACATCTGAAATGAACAGACATTTCTCAGAGAAAGAAGTAAAAGCAGCAAGTAAATATATGAAAAAATGTTCCACATCACTGGTCATTGGAGAGATGCAGATGAAAACAACAATGAGATTCCATCTCACCCCACAAAGAATGGCTGCTATCAAGATATCACACAATAACAAATGCTGGTGGGGTTGTGGGGAAAAAGAACCCTTCTCCATTGTTGGTGGGAGTGCAGACCGTTGCAACCACTATGGAAATCAATATGGAGAGACCTCAAAAAGCTGGGACTAGAGGTTCCATTTGACCTAGCCACAGCTCTGCAGGGTATCTTTCCAAAAGAATTAAAAGAATCATATCACAGTGACATATGTGCACCTATGTTTATAGCAGCACAGTTTGTAATAGCTAAAACATGGAAACAGCCCATTTGCCCATCAGTTGGAAACTGGATAAAGAAGATGTGGTTTTTCTACAAAATGAAATAGTACTCAGCCATAAAGAATGAGAATTTAGAGTCATTCATAGGAAAATGTATAAATTTTGAGGATATACTTCTAAGTCAAATAAATAAGTCACACATGTGTAAATACTGAATAGTTGCTCTGGTGTGAAAAACTATAATAGTACCCAGGATCCTAATGATATAATTGACAATGTGAAATAGGAAGAAAAGGGATAAAGGTGTAGGGAAATGGGAAGGGTTGGGGAAAGGTAATAAGGAAAAAGGAAAAAAATGAGAGAATGAAAAAATGGAAATAAAGTGTTTGTAAATAGGGAAGGGGGGGTAAAGGGAGGGCAGGGACAAGGGGAAAAAATGAGAACCAAGACCTGTCATGTAAAGGTACAAGATCCCGATGATGAATGTAACTCTACTGTGTGCCTAAAATGTACCAATAAACTCAATGAGGAAAAAAATGTGAGAAGTTTCCTTCTATGTTTCAAAAGCCAATTTTTTCTGTGCACTCTTCATTTTAGTTCTTAGGGAATTTACACAAACAGTGATCCCTCCTTTTATGTGTTCCTTTCCCCACTGCCCTGCTTATGCCTGGTTTTAATCTCTTCTTTCGTAAAAATGCTCTCTAGAATCAATGTTATTCTCAGGCTGTGCAACCGAAGGTCCTCCCCTTCTGGTCACAAGTCTTTGAAGAGGTTTTTGTAAAAGGCAAAACTGTATATATTTGAAAGAAGAGGGAAGGAAATACAGTCTTAACTTCCAGGTATGAGGGACGCTAGCTGTGTCAATGAGAATGCCAAGGGCAGCATTCTCAGATACTCAGATCTCAGTGAAGACAAAACGGGTGGTTAACTTTCCAGAAAGAACCTAAAAAATGTAATGGACCTTCATTATCTTGTGAAGAAAGTTTTAATGAGAAAAACTGTTGTGGGAAAAAGTCAGAAAGAGAGGGCCTAAAGAAATAAATTTGTTTTAGGTCAAGAGGGTTCAGTGAATTGCACAATGAGAACAGTAGAGCAGTCTTTCTCAAAGTTTCCTAATCATAAAATTTAGCTGCACCCAGATAAAATGCTTGTTCTTGGTTTTCGCTCCCAGCCTCTTGCCCAGAACTAGAATTTTGAATTTTTAACAAACACGGTGAGTGATTTTTAATGGTGCAGCAAGCATGAGAAGAGGGCAGCCATAGAGTGTGCACATGTGCCTGTGTGTGTGTGAGGAGCATATGTGCTGATATGCTGGATATTTGCTGCTAAACAGACGAGGAATATGGGCTCTCACAGTTTCATGGAACTCTGTGAATCCTTGGGTGGCACGGCATTACATGTGGCTTGGATGGTTGATGGTTTGGCTGATCAGGTGTATTCCTCAGGTGGCCCTTGCAGCGCTTCAGCTGGGATCTGGGGTTATCGTGGCAGAAATTTACATGAGGGAGGTGAATGTGAGGGTCTAACTGTATTAGGCCTAAGATTGTATGGTTTAGAGGCTTTAGGCCTCCAAGGCATCCTTGAAGCAGTTTTGGGTTATCTGTGGTGCTCTTGGCATTCTGGACCACATACTTTGCTTTAGTAAAGGCTCTTCTCATTTTCTGCCAAAAGTGTGTCATCCAGCTGAGATACAGTGAGGTGGGGGAAAGGCAAGACAGTGAAGACAGTAAAGAAAAATCAATAAAATTATGCCCTGGAAAGGAGTTTGTGATTGATTATAAAACAGAGACAGAAAGATAAAAGAGTTTTCTAGGTTGGAGCCCAGGCGATTGGCGACACTATTGATTGAGACCAAAAATGCAGGATAAATAAAGTCCAAGGATTTTGGAGTGGGAAAGATCGGTTTTGGGTATTTTGAGGTATTGTGCTTATGCTGCACTTGCAACTCGGTAGAAAGGCATGAGTGGGAAATTCAGATTCCATACTGTGATGACTGCTTTTATGTATCAAGTTGCTGGAGCCATGGTGCCTAGATATTTGGTTGAACATTATTCTTGGTGCTGTGGAGGAATTTTATGGATGATATTAACACTTAAGGCAGTGGATTTTGAGGTAAGCAGTTATCCTCCATTACATGGGGGAGCCTTGTCCAGTCAGGGAGAGGACTTGATGTGTTAAAATAATGGCGCTAAGCAAGAAGAGATCAGTAGACTCCACTAGACTTGGACTGCAACTTTTCACTGGTCACCCTACCCTGCAGATTTTGGATTTATACCTCCTTTATTTAAAGTAAAATCTCCCCCCACACCATTTCTATGGAGAGCTATGACTAACACACATAGTAACCAATACATAGAAATCATTATCAGTCTTGAGGTGGAACTGATTGCCTATAGAAGAAGAGTGACCTTGGGCTTGCCCCCCCGCTCCAGGGTCTAGTGTGTACTCAGCATGTTCAAGGCACTGGATTCAACCCATAGCAAGCCCTATTCTCCCAACAAACTAAAGAGAAATGGACTGAGAATAGACTCCTGGGCCAAAATGGCAATGTTTAAGGTATGAACAAAACAAGAGAAGGAAATGAAGAAATCTGAGAAGCATTGATCGTGGAGACTTGAAGTGTCGTGGGAATGGGTGGAACATCTGATAGAACAGAGCATGTTAAGAGATTGGTTGAGAGTCTTAAACACAGTGCATGAGATTGATTTCACAGTTAGAAACTCAATGTTAGCAAGGGTAGCTGTGAAGAGGGGAATTGCCTGGAGTAGAATTAATTTCAGCCTAGAATGGAATTAACCAAGAAATGAGAAGGTAGATTTTTTTCCTTGAAAATCTGAAATAGAATGGGAAGGAAAAATGGGAGTGGATAAGGAAAAAATAAAAGGTTCAAGAGAAAAGCAGTAACATTTTCTTTTGTGCTTTTGCTTTTGTGATTTAAGTCTAAAACACCTGAAGCACATTTTGGGATTGGAGAAAAAATTTCTAAGAGTCAGGCAGATTGAGTGCCTGAGCAGCAAGCAAGAGTAATGGTCCCGAGAAGAGCTGGACATTGATGGAATCTGGATTGTGAGCCCGCTGCTGTTCTCCGAGATGAAGACTCACACCATCACCCGGGACCTGAAGAAAACCTGTAGTGTAGGCCATATACCACATAAAGATGGGAGACAGGAGAACTAGGGAGGAAGGATATCATAGAAGTAGATCCTGAAATGAGAAAGAGTAAGGGTTAGCATGAAGGAATTTGCAGAGCAGCAAAATTTTAGAATGGCCACTTAGGAGAGAATTGGTTAAAGACAAGTCAACTGGTAAATTGTAGTAAGGGGTCAAATTAGATTAGGATTTGTAGTAACAGTAATGCTGAGAGTTATACTTATTTCCATAGCGATCTAGGGAGCCTAGACTCAAGAGAGAAGTTAGCACTGCTTTATCATTCATGGTTGTAACCTAAGGAAACACCAGAAAGTTAGCTGGAGTTCCTCCTGGGAGAGAAACCTAAGTCATCACCAGTTGTATCCAGGCTGGGTGGGGAATGAGGTGATGACAAAACAGGAGCTGATACGAGAGAGAAAAAGGAATGACACATTAAACATTCTATTTCCTTCACTTTAGAATTATAGCTATATTCTTAAGGAAGGCATGTTCCCTTCCATAGCCTAAAGAATTAGCCAAAAATCGCCAGGCGTACTTGCTAATTGACCCAGGGAGTTACTCCAGGTGGCAACGGATCTCACCATCTGCTGTGGACCCTCTCTCCAGTCTGGTGTCCTGGATTTCTCTGACATTGCCATCATTACTTGGAAGCTGTCTCTATGCTCCCCCAGATTGATTACCTATTTGGGCAGTCAGCTGTCCCTTGGACAACGGCTGCAACATGTGCTGCTTCTCGTATTACCCGCCATGGCCATATGTCCAGCAGTAAGAGGTGGAGCCCCTTCTGGCAGCTGCCCTGACCTTCACTGGCCTCCTTGAGCATCTCATGACCATGTCATGTTGAGAAAATTTTGTATCCAAATTTCTCCTACAATCGAGGACATGATTAACACAGTCGTTGAATTTCACAATAGCCATTGCCATACAAGAATGAATTACGAATGCTGAATGGAAATAAACGTTAGTAATTATGTGGTAACTCATAGTAAGCGTAGTTATTCAGTGATATGAAGTGTAGTTCCTTTTGGAAACAATTTGCTAGGTTTTCAGCTCCCATGTTTTTCAGAGTTTGGATATTAGACTATGCTTTCCCACTTATTGTGTTTTCTGTAATTTAAAGGCATGAATTATTAGAATTACAAGTATTTGGGGATTTATTAGGTTAAGTGTACATTCAGAATTATGAAGCAACCCAGCTTTGGAGCTTTCTAGAAGGACTAGCTGCAGACTTGCTTCTGCCTACTTTACAGTGAAGGATAATTGGTTTGCATTATCAGATCACCATTCAATGCAGAAATTTCTAAGTGTTTTCCATTGACGAGCTGAGTGACTTGCATTGTTGTGTAATGACAACTGAGGATGCCATTCCTCATTTATGTAAGCATCATTTCATAAGGAAGCCCCTAATGCACTTAGTGTCAGAAAATCGCAAATCTGTTTCTTACTCTGTCAATATTTAAATTAGTAACACTGAGAAACTACGTCATTTTCATGTCTTTAGTTCTTGTGCCTGGAAATTTTTTCTATTGCTCCATTTTTATTTTTTTATTTTGGAATAGAGCTGTATTTTGAACGATTTGTGACCTCACCATTTTTAGTACATACTTGGAGTTCAAAATGATTACATTCGTCATGGGAATTTGTACATTTACATAACATATCTTAATTCCATGCTGCACCCTTCCCTTTTATCCCTCTCTGCTCCCTCCAATTCTTGTTCCCCTTCCCATTTGCAAAAGCTCTATTTCCATTTTTTAAAACTCTTTCTTTAGTAAAAAAATCCCTTTCTTCATCTTCCTTTTTCCCTCTCTACGCCTCTTATTCCTTTTCCCATTTGAAAAAGATCTCCCTGTTTCTTATTAGCTACCTTTTATTTTGCTTTTTATTTATACTTTAGTTTTCTCATATAAGAGAAACCATATGATATTTAAACTTATATGTCTAAAGCATTTCACGTAACATTAGGGTCTCGAGATGCATCCATTCACCTACAAATTCCTCAAGGTCAGTTTTCCTTATGGCAGAGAAGTACTCTGTTTTGCACAAGTACCATGTTTGATTTGTGCATTCGTCTGTTGTTGGGTTTATCATCTGTTTCTAAGGTTTAGCTATTATAAATTGTGCTGCTATAAACATGGGTGTGCCTTCATCACTGTAATATGATGACTAACTTTTTTGGAATATACCTAGAAAGGGAATAGCTGGGTTAAATGAAATTTTTAGTTTATTTTTTTCTAGGTACCTCCATACTGATCTCCAGAGTGGTTGCACTAGTTTGCATTCCCGTAAACAATGTAGAAGGGTTCCTTTTTCCTGCAGCCTCATCAGCATTTGTTATCATTTGATTTCTTTTTCTCTCTTTTCTTTTTCTTTTTTCTTTTTTTGGTACTGGGGATTGAATTTGGGACCTTGTACCTATGAAGCAGGCAGGAGAACCACTGAGTTAAATCCTGGCCCTGTTATCATCCCTGTTATTTGATTTTTTGATAATAGCCATTCTTTCTGAAGTAAGATGGCATCTCAGTGTTATTTAGTTTGATTTTCTAATGGCCAATGCTATGGCTCATATTTAGATGTCTCCTGAAAGCCTCATGCACTTATAGATGGTGCTTTTTGATGATGGCTGGATCCAGGATGTGTGATACTGGGATTATGGATATGTGGTACTAAATTAGACCACTGATTGGTTTAGCATAGTACTGGGTATGGGTAATAAGAAGGCTGTTCGGATGTGGGTGGTACCACTCTTGTATCCTGAATGGAATCTAAACAGACAGAAAGAAACTGGGCTCATCACTTGCTGTTTGCTGCTGCTGCTTGCTGCCTCTTGCCTATCTTTCCATGAACAGTTTCTCCTCTGCCATGCCAACCTGCCTTGGAATGGAATAAAACCTCTACAAACTGTGGGATGAAATAAGCCTTTCTTGCTTTAAATGTGGGTGTTGGGTATTTTTTCCCAACAACAAGAAAGTAACTAAGATAGCCAGAAATATTGAATATTTTTTCATGTATTTATTGGCCATTAGTACTTCTTCTGAGAAGTTTGTATTCATTTTGGTTACCCATTTTTTGACTGAATCTTTTATTCAGAGGGGGTTTACATTTTTGTTTTCTTTGTATCTTATAAGTGTCAGTCTTCTCTCCAGGTAATAGCTGACAATTTTTTTTTCCAATCTGTACATTGTCTCTTCACTGTGTTGGTTGTTTCCTTTACTGTGCAGAAGCTTTTAATTTTATATGACCCATTTGTTTATTATTAAAATTATTTCTTGTGCAATTGGTGTTCTGTTCAGAATGCCTTTGCCTACTCCTATGTCTTCACCAATTTTAGTTATTTTATCTTCCAATAGTTTGCTTCTGTTTTAAAGTTTAGATATTTGATCCATTTTGATTTTGGTTTAGTACAGGATATATATGGGTCTAAACTCAGTCTTCTGCATGTATTCAATTTTCCCAGTACCATTCATTAAAGAGGTACCTTTCCTCCAGTGTATGTTTTTGGCCCCTCTGTTGAAGATCAAATAACTGAATCTGTCTCAACTCATTTCTGTTTCCTGTGTTCTGTTCTACTGATCCACATTTCTGCTTTTGTGCCAGTACAGCACAGGTTTTTTAATCATGGTGGCTTTATAACAAAACTTCAATTCTGGGATTGTGATTCCTTTTGCTTTGCTATTTTTACCCATTTGGGGTAATATTCTTACCTTTTGCATTCTGGGTCTCTTCTGGTTCCATATGGCTTAAAACTGTTTTTCTAGATCTGTGAGAAATGCTGTTGGTAGTTTGATTAGTATGGTGTTAAATCTATACATATATCAATTTTGGAGGTATAGCCATTTTGATTACATTGGTTTTCCCTACCCAGGAACATGGAATATCTTTCCATTTTCTGATGTTCTCTTCAGTCTCCTCCTTCAGACTGATGTAATTTTCATTGTGAAGGTCTTTTACTTCCTTGGTGAGGTTAATTTCTAAGTATAGCATTGTTTTCTTCATTTCTTTCTCAGAGATATTAATAGTGTATAGGAATGTTATTGATTTGAATGTGTTGATTTTGTATCTTGCTACATTGTTGAATTTGGTTATTAATTCTACCAGACTTTTAGTGATGATTTGAGGCTTGTAAATGTAGGGTTAGATCATCTGCAAGTTATGATACTTTGGCTTCTTATTTTCTTATCCATATCTCTTTTATTTTCTTCTGTTGCTTGATTGCTTTGGTTAATGTTTCAAGGGAGATGTTGAACAGAAGTGGTGATAGTGGACATCCTTCTCTTGTTTCTTTTTTTTATAATTAAAATATTTATTTCTTTTTTATCATTGAGTTTATTGGTACATTTTAGGTATACAGTACAGTTCCTTCTCTTGCTTCTGATTTTAGAGAGAAAGCTTTAAATTTCTCCCCATTTAAAATGATGTTGTCAGTATATTTGTCATAAATGTTTTTATCTGGTTGAGATATAATACTTTGATATCTTTTTTTTCAGGATTTTAATCATGAGTGAGTGTTGGATTTTGTCAATACCTTTTACTGTATCTTTAAGAAATTATATGATTTTTGTCCTTTCCTCTGTTTATTTGATAATTACATTTATTGATTTGTATATGTTGAACCATCCTTGTATCCCTGGGATGAAATCTACTTGGTCTTTTAATGATCTGTTACATTCTGTTTGCTGGTATCTTATTGAGGATTTTTGTATCTATGTTCATTAGAGAGATTGGCCTATAGTTTTATTTTTGGCTGGAATCTTGTCTAGTTTTGGAATAAGTCTAATATTATCTTCCAGGAATGACTTTGATAGTATTCCTTTCCTTTCAGTTTCATTAAAGATTTTGTGGAGTTTTGGTGTTAGATCTTCCCTGAAGATTTGGTAGAATTCAGCAGTGAATCCATTAGATCCTGGACTTTTCTTGGTAGGTTTTTTTTTTTTTTTCATTACTGCTTCAATTTCATTGCATAAATATTGGATTAGTCAGGATTTTAAAGTCTTCTTGTTTCAGTTTTGGAATATGTGCATATCTAGAAATTTCTTCATTTCTACTTGGTTCTCCAATTTGTTTGTATACAATTTTATGAAGAAGTTGGTAATAATATTCTGGATTTATTCTTTGTTCATTTCTAACTGCATTGACTTCTGTATTTTCTTTCCTTTTTTTTGGTGACTATGGGTTTGTTTAGTTTATTTTTTTTTTAAAGAAGACCCAGTTTTCCGATGCATTCATTCTTTGTATTTGTCTTTTAGTCTCCATTTTATTGATTTCTGTTCTGATCTTTATAATTTCCTTCTTTGAACTGTATTGCACCTTTTTAAAGTAGACATGATATTTATATTATGATGTGGTTGAGTATTGTAAAAATGACTTCAATTATAAACAATATCGCATAGTATTTTACATGGTAATTTTATAGTTTTTCAAAGAAATTTAAGAGAAACTTGCTAGAGTAGTTATATGCATAGCAACATCAATATTTCAAGGAATTTGCTAAACTTTTAAACTTGTAAAAGTGATAAAAATACTATTTTACCAGAAAATAGGAGAAAAACAGCAAATTAAACTCTAATGATGTTATTATATTGACAAAAATGATTATGTGCGTATCACAGATTCTCAAGCTGTATACTTTCAGATTTCATGCTGGTGTGGCTACTGCATCTTAATTAGGAATCTGTCTTTCATTAACTCACCATTGTTTTTGCAATCTGTTTCAAACAAATTAATTTCACATCTCTTTATTTCATTAGCTTCACTAATGAATGATACCCACATAAAGAGTCACTCAACACTTATAATATCAAATTCTCTTCAGTTGAAATGTTTGCATATTTATTTTTTAACATATATTTTATTATGAAATAGAATAAAATAATTTCTTTTTTCAAATTGCTTTATCCAAAATAAACACTTCCTAATAAAATTGAAGTCACTATTATATTCATCTCAGTCATATGTGAAATTCATTTAAAATTTGACAATCATATTTTTCCTGTTAAGATGAGAATAAATTCTCAGTGTTAAATCATCACTCAGAGTACTTCTTTGATTGCCAAAAATAAACTTATCTCAGTGCTTTTTGAAACTTGAATAAATATTTGACTGTGGAAGGTAAAGCCACTGCTGTACAAAAAATCATAGTGTGCCTGTTTCCAGTTTCTTCACAGTGATTAAATAGGATAGGTAAAAATTGTGTGTGCTACAAATAAGCAGGCTGTCCTCAAAGCACTGGTGTAGAAATCTTTAAAATGTACAGTAAAAACTTTGAAACACATATATAAAATCACATTATGACACATATCATATGGCACATTTCAAGTATTACCAAAACTGAAATGAGAAGACTTAAAAATCTTGACTAATGCAATATTATGCAATGAAATTTAAGCACTAATGAAAAAAGACCTACCAAATGCTCAATGATCTTACTCATATGTGGACCCTCAAATAGTTGATCTCATAAAAGTTGATGGTAGAGTGGTGGTTGCCATAGCTTGGGAAAAGTCAGGGAAAGGGACTGGAAAAGGCTGACCAATGGGTACTGTTATAATTTCATAGGAGTAAGAAATTCTGTTGTGCTATGGAAAAATAGATTGTTATACACGGTGATAATGTACTGTACATTACTAAAAGCTAGAAAATTGATTTTGAATCTTATCATAAATAAAAAATAAGTGAGGAGATCAGGAGGGGTGTTTACCCTGATTTAATGAATAGTGCATATTATACACACATATGAAAATAGATGGAACACATTATATTTTAGTTCATTAAAAACAATCATACTGGTCTAGCATTCTTTCCAGGAACAAATGACTAAAGTTATCTCATCTATAAAGTTCATGTCATCTTTTGTCCTGCATCCTTGGACTCTGTTATTATTATTATTATTATTGTGAAATGGAGAAAGAAAATGTTATTGGTCATCTTTCTTTCCCATTGCTGGGACAAAATGTCAATCAACTTAAAGCTAAAAAGGATTATTTGGCCAGTGGTTTCAGTGGTTTCATTCTGCAGTCAGCTGGCTTCAGGGTAGAAATGTCTTGGCAGAAGAGTTTGGTTGAGCAAACTCTGAGTTCATGGCAGCTGGAAAGCAGAAAGGGGGAAGGAGATCATGAGATAAAGGGTCCAGAGACCAGATAGACTACACGAACCACCCATATATACCCAGAAGTTTGCTTTTCAGATCCTCTACACAGATCTTAAGCCAATCACAGTGAAAATTAAGCTTAACTGTCACTGCATCATTTGTTAACTTTGCCCTCCGGGACATCATCTCAAACCATACTTAATCTCCAAATAAAGGGTATAACATGCTTATGATTCCACATAAAGTTATTCAATTATTCTGTCCACATTGAAAAAATGCAATGATTCCCTTCCCCAGCATCTCAACAGATCCAGCATTGTGTAAAAGTTTGTCTTTTTTTTTTTGTACTGAAGGCAAACTCTTATCTAAAATATGCCTACTAATTTGAAAAGCAACTTAAACATTCCCAGTATATGATGGTACAATGTAAAGATTCTCATTGCAAAAGAGAGGAGGACACCAAAGAAGAGGACCAAACAAGACCAAAAATCAGCAGGGCAGTTTTTACGTTCCATAGATTTATTTCCACCATCTTGGATACATGGTGGTAAGATGTGTTCCAAAGGGCTTAGGTGGCCCCAACTGAGTGCTTTACTGGTTGTAACACACACAACATAGCTATCTTTGGCATATTTTACATTCCTGACATCTCCAACCCCCTGGGTTCTCTACTGCTCCTTCAGGTTTTATTTCTACCGCATCACACATCCAACTTTCATGGGCACACTGCCTGCCTACTAAGCTCTTTTTAAAAAACATCTGTGTGAAAACTTCCATGATTCTACAACTCTTGAATTATGCATACCTGACAAACTCATGTGACTTGGATGACACCAAGGTCTATTGCCAGCGCGGGCAGTATACAGGCCTCCTTGACTCCTACACATAGCAGTTTCTGAATACTAGAGAATTGAGCCTGGTGAATTAAAGAAGTGTCAGGGAACCAGTTGCCTAGGAGGCCCTTCTGCACTGTGTCTCTTCTTAAATTTAAGATTTACAATTTTTGCAACTGTCAGTCTGTAATGTGTGAGTCTTACTGATTCCTGAGATTATCTCAAGGAATCTTTCTTGCCTTTGTACAAAGTACTTGCTTTCATTTTAATTGCAGTAATCTCTTCAGTGAACACAACATTTTTGGTTCCAAATTTATACTACTTGCTTTCTGGCCAAAATTCAAGATTTTCTAATCTTGATGTTCTGCTTTTGATCATTATTCTTACTACAAATTTAACTAAAAGAAGTAAGCGGTACCCATACCAAATCTTGAATCTGCCTTAAAATTTCCTCTACTATATCAATAAGTCAGCTTTTAAATCAAACTTCACACAAAAGCTTAGGACATAAGCAAATGCACACACACACACACACACACACACATGCCCAATATTGTACACATGGCCTCTAGTCCAAATCTCAATGAAATCTTCATTCCCAGTGGAAACCTGCGATCCTGACCTTTACTGCACACATCCCTAGCAGCCTTCTGGTCTTTGGAAATCACAGTAGAATAATCTTTCAAGTTCTGCTTACAATCTTGGTTTTCTCCAGTCTGATTCTTTAAACTTTCCCAACATCATTCCTTAAACCAGTTTCAAAGGCTTTTGAACCACCTGGTCAGGTATGGTCACAGTACCTACCCAGCTTCTTTGGCACCCATCTTCTGTATTAGTTAGCTTTCACATTTCTGGAACAAAATAACTGACACCCACAAATTAAGGCAGGAGAGGTTTAATTTAGTTCACGGTTTCAATTTGAGGTTGGCTTCCTCCAATGCAGCAGTACCATGTGTGACAGCACGGCAACAAAGTTTCGAATTGCATCTTGGCATTTCCACTTACCTAAGTAAAATTGTCCCTAAATCCACATTTATAGGAATTTATTTCCATACAAGTACAATAGAGGGGACAAGTTTACTAGTCTGGATATAAAGAATCCCTGGATATTTTTTTCATATTGGGGATGCAACTCAGGACCTTATGCTTGCCAGGCAGGCGCGTCACCACTGAGCCACACCCCTGGCCCAAGATTCTCTGGATATTTATCCAATGTCTTCATTCCCAGGTTACCAAAGGACAGAAGTGATGCTGTGAATTTCTTGACTACATCTGTCTATAACAATTTAGAATACATCTATCTCAAGAGAGTGTTTAAATTATCTTAAAGTGCTGTTAACTCTAAGATAAATTTACCATTTTAGTACAAAATTGCATATTTTTTCCAAATAAGCAGAAATAAAATTAACAAACGATATCAATTATATAAATCTATGTTTTTCGAATTTTGCAGTGTTTTGTTGGAAAAATCTTTGAGACTTTGGTTTAAATCAAAGCTAAATAGAATGTGTTACAGTCTACCAAATAATGGCATAGTATCTTGCAGTTTTACGCTTATTTGATGGTGTTACAGTTCTGCATCACTCAGTATAATCTCAGCCGAACAAACATGGAAATTATTTTAGGACAATCAGTTGTGATGTAGATCTATTTGTCCTTTTAACTGCTGTTTAACTTTGTATGAGGTATCCAAGCAGAGATTGTTAAAAGTGCTTTTCAGAATTATGGCTCACCTAAGGCAGGAATGGAAACAAATTTCTATTGGCCATCAGTTAATGAACAAGCAGCATGGTTCCAATTGGGAAGCTGTCCCTGGATTGTCAGAAAGAAGCGATTGTTCACCAGGCTCTAAACAGAATATGTTATTTCCATTACTTTTATCTCTCCTGATGAGCTTATAAATTGATAGAAAAAAATGAGTTGGCCAAAATAGACTGAGCTGGATGATGTATTTGTAAAGCACTGAGACGTAAATGAAATTTTAACAGCTCCCATTGTGTCTGAGCACAGCAGAGAAAAAACAAGTTAAAGGAAGAAAAACTGTTTAAATGTAATAACATGGCATAGTTCATGTTCATTTTTAGATTTAAAACATAAGCATAACAAAGGAACAGACGATCTTGCATTCAAGTTGTTCACTGCTGTACAAACAGAAGGAAAGCATCAAGTGAACAATGTGCATAATGACCTAAGAAAACCTGAGGGGTCTGGAAGTCCATTAGCAAGGACCCTAACTCCTCCCTAACTCACTTGTTGGAGTCAGGAAGACTTGTTGGATTTAGTTAGTAAGGCTGTATCAGAGTTAGACAAGAAAATAACATTTATTAATGTAGAAACAAAGAAGGGACAAAATAATGGAGGTTTGAGGGATAAAACAAAGAACATGTACTGTAGTATGTCTGATATTTGAGGCTGGATTGTCAAATGAACTAGCTTGAGAGACTCCTAGGAGATTAATAAAGCACAGTTATCTGAATATCTTACTGAGTGTGACTTTGGGGGTCTTTATAGTCTCTGCCCCTTCTCTCTGTGGCTCTCTCTGTTCTCTATGCTTCCTAACTGCCAAGACTTGACTAGCTCTCTTCCTCCACCTTCTTCTGCTATAATATTTCTACCTTGAAGCCAGCTGAACATGGACTAAATGTTTGTTTTAAACAGTGAGACAAAATAAGCCTTTTCTCCTGTAGGTTGACTCTTTGTTCACAGACATAAATGTCTGACTATGTATGATTACAAAGTAAGAAATGAGTGTGACATACAGAAGTAGTTGAGAAGTCTTTTCAGAGAATGTGGGAGGAAGGACTATCGCTAAAGCAGTTTCAAAACAAGCTGGTTACTAGGATGAAACCACACGCACGCAGCCTGAGAGGGACCACTTCAAAATTCAACAGAGAGAAAACATTGAAAGGCACTCAAGCATGAAAAGTCAGTTCTCAAAATGTCTGTGGATCTATCATTGGAACCTCTAGGTTAAGAATCAGAAGAGTCTGCGGCTGTGGAGGAAAAGGGACAAAAACGTTTTGACGAATTTTCTTTTTTGAACTAAGCCCAACATGCTCAAGCAGCGGTAATTCTCCTCCGTGGATGTAGATACTTAGCAATGTTTGGAGACCCTGAATGTCATAATGGGTGGGTGTTTTGCTACTGCCACTTAGCGTGTAATACTGCTGAGCCTTTCACAATAAACATTTCAACCCCAGCAGGACATCCTGCTGGATTGCCTGTGATTCACTCAGTTTCTCCCTGTTTTTAAGTGTCCTGTTATTAAGAACGACTGTAGAATGTGCTGAAAATGCAGCATTTTAGATAAGGGGGAGCTAGCCATAACAGTAAGGCTCTGTCCCTCTAACCTTGAAATAAGATGTCCTCGTGTGCTTTACCCCAGCAGATTCTGTGACCTAGCAACTGTAGCAACATCACAGGGCACTGTTGCAGGCTTTCAGCTTTGGGGTGAGTGGGACAAGGTGGTCCCCACGGCACTTGTCTCCGGGAGCTTCCCTGAGTTTTAAGGGATCAACTTGCCATGAGTACTAGCTTTTGTTTTCTCTTGCTGCCTCTGTAATAATAAATATGCTTCATGTGATACGTGTAGGCGTCCAGGATCACCAGGTTCAAAGAAATTGGTAAACACTGCAGAATCAACCTGTGGTACAAGGCTCTTTTATTTAAAAAGGATTATTCAGCCCAATATGCCAGTGGTGCTGGGTTTGAGAAGCTTACTGTAAGAAAACAGTAGATGATATCATACACAGAAAAGGGGTTTGAGGACTAGGCAGAAATGTGCAGAGAATAAACAGAATATGAAATAGCTATTGAGTAAAATGATAGAAGCAGTTATAATGCCTGAAGATGTCCAGGGTCTGGCCCAAATCCATAGAACCATAAGGTACTTTGTCCGAGAAGTAAGATAATGAACACAATGTATGTAAATTATAAGAGAATAAGGTAGAAGACAATTGCACCGTGACCACAGAGGAATGGGAAGCAATTTTGCTATCTGGTCAGAAGGTTCGTGCCACACAGGATGAGCCAGGAGCCATGTCCTGTGCTCTCACCTCTCCTTACCACCCAGACCACAGCTGACAGCAGCTCGCTTCTGTCAGTCTTCTCCGCCATGCCTACTTTTCCTCTGCGCCGCTGGGCGATTTGTTGATATTTGTTTCAGAGGCAGACCTCGGTGCGTACTTTCCTAATGTTTGAACATTTGTCGCTGTAGACCTTTGTTTATGTATTTTGGTTTTTTGAGACAGGGTCTCACTATGTAGTTGAGACTGAACTTGAGCTCACTCTATAGCCCAGGTTGGTCTCCAACTCACATCAGTCCTCCTACCTCAGCCTCCTAAGTGCTGGGATTACAGGTGTGAGCCACCATATACGCCGAGGCCTTTTGATAGTCTAGAAAACAGATTTGTTTCTTGGCTTTTTTGTGGTGCCCAAACTTGGTCATTTTCTAGCCACAATTTTCAGTCTTCTTCCTGGCTTCTATTTCATTATTTGATTATTATTTACTATGTTTTTCCATTTAGTCTTAGACTTTCTTCTCAACTCACTGCTGATTCTATATGAATATTTCATGAGTAACTTTAATTATCTATATCCAAAATTGAATTGCTTTTCATTCCCTGGCAAGTCCCTTTTTGTATTTTTCAGTGTTGGGTGGTATCAAAAGAAATAGTGGTGGCTGTATTAAAATGATGTGTGTGACAAAAACCTCAAAATGATGTTGCTTTAACCTTTCTACATTTTAACTTGCCATGTAAAAAAGCCAGGTACCTTCATTTCTGGAATTGTATGACCATCCCATGTATTGTTGAATGAATTTCCTTTTGGGTTATTTGTTTGTGACCCCCACGTTGTTGTACTATTTATAATCATTATACATAGCTAGTGGAACTTTAGCTCCCTTATCATCAAACCAGACACTAGATGGAAGAAGAAGAAATAATCCTTTGGCTGCATTTAAGAGTATGCCCATAAAGTAGCACATGCAACTACCTAGAGCCTTGAATTTAATTACATTCCCACAGTGTATGAGCCAGTTTCCAGTTGCCAAGACAAAATATTTGACACCCAAAATTTAGAAGAGAAAAGGTTTAGTTTATGTAATAGTTTCAAGAGGTTCAGCACATGCTCCAAGGCAGAAATCTGATGGAGGAAGGGCAGGGCGGAATAAAGCTGCCCAGTTCATGGTGGCCAGGAAGCTCAGCAAGGGAACAGTGTGGAAAGGACCTGGTAGGGGCCTTATGTACGACCAAAAGTCATGCCTCTGAGATACCTAGACACAGTCAGGAGTATTTTTTCCTGATCTACCAGTTATTTCTTAATCTAATGAATATGGCAAATCAGGAGGAACAGATACACGTAGCAAGCTGTCAAAGAAGAGATCGAGGATTCAACTTTTGCTTGAATCACTTGTTAAAAGTATAAAGCACTGGATGTGTGGTTAATAGAATGTATATTTGGTGATATAAATGGGACTTTGGTAGCACAAACAGCTTTGAAACTGATGAAGAGGCGTTGTTAACCCGAAAACTGATTTCAGTGGAGCACCATGTTCCTAGATGAGTCTCTTTTCTCTTTCACACCGGTGGTCATTTTCTTCTTTTTCTTTATTCCATTAACCCCGTTCAAGTGTCAAGGAAAGTTTGTTTCATCGTATTTGTTTCCTGGTTACTTATTTTCGCAAGGATTCACCTTTGATCTCAACAAGCAGCCATGGTATGTTCTCAACTCCACAGCTCTTCTCCGAGTGGGATGTTCCGTGAAAACAACAGCATTATGCCACCCCACTTCTCATGCTTTCTGTTTTCTAAATGATTCTCTCTCTTCCTCCTCCACCCTTCCCTCTCTTGCTTCTTGGCTCTTCTCCACCTCCCTTTTCCTCATTGCATGTTCTGTCTATGGACTCAGCTCTTCTTTTGCTTCCTTAGAGGCTTTTCCTGATTACCTAAAAACCGAGCTGTGTGCTTCAGCCAAGAATATCTATACTTCTATTTCTATACCTTCAGAATTTTTTAAAATATTTTTTTTCTGCCTAATCTTTTCATCTGAAAACAATTTTCCCTCCTGTATTTCTTTTTTCCAAACTGCCTTGAGCTTACTTTTTTCCATCTGCTACCTTCTTAAACACTTCTGCCCTTTGCAACCATTTTGATGAAGTTTTGTACTCATTTTCATTACTTCCTCGTCCCCCTTATACATTTTTGTTTATTTCTGTCTGTCTTTTGCACCTTTGACCTCAATGAATTGCTTTTGCTCTTGTATATGGCTGATTCTGTGTCACTAAATCCAACTGATACATTTCAATTATTTTATTGCTTATTTAAAAACACTTGACTGGTAGTTCTTCTTTAAATTTTTTAAATTTTGAGGAATTTCAAACTAGTACCTTTTTGTAAGATAGGTAAAATAGTATACAGAATAAAAGGAAGCCCATGTCTGACTTCTGATATATATTTCACTAGGTTCACATTTAAGAGACAACAATTTTTAACAGTCTCTTATAAATCTTCCTAGACAAGAAAAACTAAAATACAAATACAGAATCCACTCAAAAACTTATCTATCAGGAAAAGAAAAACTTGTATAAATATTTTAATAATAAATTTATTGAGTCATTTTGTGATTAATACAAGTTACCCTTGGCCTCTACAATTATAAGAGGTGCTCAAAGTGGTGACCATGAGCTTCTAGATTTTTATTAGTATGGTGAACTGCTGAAGTGGGCATACTTTTTTTTTTGACAGACTCTGTATGTTCACATGTGCTAAATGCCTCACCTATTTTTATACAAAGACACAATATTGTGTTCTGCAACAAATATCTTGTTCCATGGTTTTATTTGCTTAAAATATTGTAAATGAGGTATTGTTGGAAATGAAACTTCAATTTTAATGCCTGCATAATGATCCATTGTACTCTGATATTACTAACTGATCTTCCAGAATTTGCTTCTATTTATTTATTTTGTAACTTTTATTAACTTTGGTAAGGGACTCTTGTTAGCCTTAAATTGTTTTAAGTCAGTTCATCAGTGTAGACAGAAAACTCTGCAGCTCTGCTGCAATGTCCTGGATGGCCACTGCTTTCAGGATTTTTCTTGGCCTTTAAATATAAAATAAAATTCTGAAAAACCACAGTGCATTTTATTTTTAACCTGAGACAGTATGAAATATCTTTCCACCTGGAAAAATCTGATGTGTACACAGGACCAGTATTTCAGCAAGCAGACATCGAGGGGGTGTAGCTCTTGAGGCTTCTCAATGCAGAAACACAAATGTTCATGAGTAATTTTTCCTCCTCTTTCTTTCCCTCCATTTACTATTAATTTAAATTCACCATTCTTTGTGTATTGGCCCTCATCTTATATTCATTTTCACTTGTTTTTTTCTCTAATTTCTGAAATAGCTCCTTGAATTTAATTTCTATGTTAGTTTGCTATTTTTGTTTCTATAACAAAATTACTACATATTTAGTAGCTTTAACATTTTTTGAAAATATCACACTTCTGCAGACTAGAATTCTGAATTGGGTCTTAAATGATACAATCAAGGTATCAAAGGGCCCTTCCCTTTCTGGAAGTTCTAAGGGAGGCTGCTTTTGTGCCTTTTCTCATTTCTAGAGAATACTGCACTCCTTGGATCCTTTCCTCTTCACATCCAGCAGCAGTTGGCTGACTCATACATTGATACTATTTTTTCCACATTAAAGAGCACTGTGATTCCATTGGATCCTCTCAGATAACCTAGGATCCTTTCCTACATTAAGGTCAGTTTATTAAGAACTTATTCCATCTGCAACTTTACTTTTCTCTTTCCTTGTAAAATAATAGATCCATAATTTCCATGGGTTAGGATTTGGATATGTTTGAGGGCCGACCAAATACAGTGTTTTTAATTATTGTGATCATCTGTTTTCTGAATTACCTTTTTTATAAGATGTTTTCCTTTTCATTAAAAATGAATTTAGTACTTTTGTCTCTTTAAAATTGTTACTCATCTTTTCTTGTTGTTGTAAAATTTTCTCTTCTATGAATAATTGTCCCTTATTTTCTTGTTGGTATTTGTGTTCTCTGTCTTTCAAAGATTGTTCTTAGATAATTGCTTAGGTTTCTTTATCATCCCTGTTAAATAGGTTTCTTCAAATAGTTGATACTCTTCCATTTTCTATTTATTTCCAATAGTGAGGCACTACAAAGATGCTTGAAAACTGCTGTTTCCCCTACTTTAATTTTTCTTTTTCCTTCCTGCTCACTACATGGCTCTTCTTACTCTTTTCATCTCAGCTTGAAAGCCACCTATCAAAGCATTACTTCTTTGAACAGCTTAAAATATACTTGGTAAAGGATCCAGTAGCAGTTTGTGTTATTTTCAAAATCATCCTATTTTTAATGTCGATGCTGTTCCATTACTGTAGTAAAACACCTGAGATAGTCAACTTAATGGGATGAAGGAATTATTTCGGCTCCCAGTTTCAGAGGTTTCAGTCCATGGTCAGTTGGCCAAGTTGCATTGGGCTTGTGTTAGCACAGAGCATAAAGATGGGAGTGCGTGGCAGAGGAGGGCTGTTTATTTTATGGTGGTCTGGGAAGCAATGAGAGAGAAAGTGAAGGAGCCAGGCCTCAGTATCTCCTTCCAGGGTATTATTTTAACGATTTGACTTTCTGCCACTTGGCTCCACCTCCTAAGGATTCTACCTCCTCCTAATAACACTATTATCGGCAGACCAAGCCTTCAATACATGGGCCTCTGGGGACATAGGGATATGGACCATAGTAACATCCAACACACACTACTTCATTTGAATACACTGGAACACAGACAGAAGAAAACCTGGGCTGGCACCAGCTTTGTTAAATAGCAGCTCTGCTTGTCCTTCCTCTCAGTGAAGCCAAGGTGCCACATCCTCCACAGGAGACCACTGGAGAAAATGAACAAGTGTCTGCTTAAGATCAGGCTAAACTTGAGCAAGAATATAAGGGGAAACCGTCTGAGGGCATAGCTCAGTGGCAGAGTGCTTGCTTAACATGAAGGGCGCCCTGGGTTTGGGTTTGATCTCTGGCATTACAAAAAAAAATATGAAAAATGTGAATTTTTTTACAAAGTGTTGAAAAGGACAAAGTAAAGTGAAAAAGATAAGATACAGAAGGTGTATTCTAGTGGAGCTAGGAAAGGGTTATATTAAGAACAATGATTTTTTTTTCTTGTTTTGCATGAAGGGTTCCATCTACCATGGGAAAAAATTACATTTGATCAAGCAGTAGTATTGTAACACACTGTGCCTCATTTTTGTCCTTTTGGCTCTAATTCCCTAGGTTTTTGTTTATTTCATTCAGGTTCTGATTTGAAATTTCCTCTGACAACCATCCAGATTCCTTTCTCTAGCATGCTGACCACAGCTTCCTGCTCATTTTTGTGGTTGTTCTCTGCCAGTGTGGCATTGTAATCAGCATAAGTAAGAAATGTGCATTTCATATTCCAAGCCTATTTAATATCTGAAAGTCCACCTCACAGATTTTGTTTATCCCCTGTCCTCTGTAGTCATGAATATAAGGGGAGCAGCATTCAATTCATGACATTAAATGGATTTAGAAGATGCTATTAGATGTGAAAGTATGCACTGAGCTAGCAAGACTTCATTTGAAGCATTGCAAAAATTATGGATCTGGAGATCTACAAAGGCACTCAGACATTTCGATTCTTCAAAATTATGACTTTCAAACATATAACATTGCATTAGCTGCTATCAAATGTCTTCTATAGCTTAAATCATTTTCTGTCTTGAGAATTAGTGGGTGTTTATTATTCTATTCTTTCAAGATATTTAATTTTGTTTAAGAGGCACTTGGATATGTATGGTACCAGTGTTCTGGCTGTTAGTAATTGTGCAAAACAGTGTAGTCATTGATAAGCATAGTGGATATATTTTTTATAGAACTGCTACTGAGAAATCAAAAAATGTGAAAATTTGTACTAGTATAGTTTATTTATTTTTTTTTGTACTGGGGATCGAACTCAGGTCCTTGTGCTTGTGAGGCAGGTGGCAGAAACACTGAGTTAAATCCCTGGCCCTGTACTAGTATAATTTTAAGAAACAGATAAAATTAATTTCTGTGTCATTTAAGTAATTTCAGTATCAGTACATCTTTAATGAATAGTATCATCTCCTCAATGATTTGTTCCTCTATCCCTGTAAGTTCTATAATCTATGAGATTTAGTTTAACGTGTTGATTGTAATATCTTCAATAAAATAATTTTTTTTAATTTTGAGTTTCTCAGTTATGAGAACTATCATATTCATTCCTATATTTTAAAATAGCTAAAAATATTTTAAAAGTTTCAGAATACTTTTTCCATTCCTTTCTTTCTTTTCTCAAAAGCCTTTGGCATCTCCTACTCATAAAAGATGGAATTATGTAATGACAAAAGTCTAAGCAATAATATTTTATGAGAAACAAAAGTGGAATGAAAAAATTTAGAAAAATAATGCTTGTAGAGCATTATGTACAGCAAATGCAGCTGCCTCTCCAGCATCTGGAATTGAGACCCCTGGAAAACAAAAACTTAGTGAAGAGCCAGGGATTTAGCTCAGCTGTTCAGTGGCCTGCTTTGCAAGCGCAAGGACCTGAGTTCAATCCCCGATACCAACAAAACAAAACAAAACAAAACAAAACAAAAAAACCTTAGTGAAGATAAAATAAGAAGTAGATTTCTGAGAGTGAAGGGAGCTGGTAGGAAAACTAGATGCTACAAAAAAGTTGGAGAAACAGAGCTTAACACAGAGAAAACAAACAAACAAACAAGACAGTCTGGAAAGCTCACACCAGCTCTCGTGGTGGAGACCTTTCTCCACTGGCACAAGATAAGTTTGGAAAAGGTCAGCAGCTCCGAGGAGAAACAATGGACTGAGCCAACAGCATTAGCCCCGAAAGAAGCCAGCCCATGGTCATTGTAAACTACAGAGACTCATGAATTTTACTCTGAAAGTGCAACTTTTCACAAGGAAGGCTAGAGTTAGAGAAGAAATCCAGTACAGCACCCACCATATTTGAGAGCATTTAACCAGGAGCCTTTTGGAAAGGGGTCAGTTGTTTAAAACTGGGCCACAGAACAAATATACTCTATCACGTGACTGGGTAGGAATTGGCCACAAAAGACAGACACAGAGTCCTTAAGACATAGACCCTTGTGAGAAGTTTAATCTCAGGTTGGAAAGGACCCTGGGGCATCACCCTCCGTGGTGGTGAGAACCAGGGCAGGCACGTGTATCACGAGGCAGGGTCTGAACATGCTGGTGTTAATTCCAGCAGCTTGCTTGAACCCCCACATGCTTCCTAATTTATCGCCCAGCTTGAGCAGAGATACGGCTTGGCATGGACCAGTGCTACAGCCTGAGGTGTAGATTGTTGTGCCTCTGGGCAAAGGGTCAACTCACAACTTCCCTGGCTGTAAAGATAGACGGAGAAAGCCATGACTCGGGATGCATAGTGGAACACAGGGACTGAGCTGCCAGGGTGGAAATGATTGACCACACCCAGCAGAAAGGGCAGAGAAAGGTCCAGCAGCCACACACACAAACATGGGATGAAAACAAAATAATTCTTAGGAGTGACTTACGATCACTTTCCCGTATCTGCACACTTGGAAAGAAATGAACCAGTTACAAACAGAAGAATTTATTTTGGACTCATTTATTTCTTTAAAAAAATTTCTACACGGGTTGTTTGGAAACTTTGAGTTATGTCATCATCTTCTTCTTCCTCTTCTTCCTCCTCTTCTTCCTTCTCCTCCTCCTCCTTCCTTTCTTTTTTTCCTGTTTTCTTTATCTTGCACTCTATTTTTCTTCTATTTCTTCTTTTGTTTTTCCCTGTTATTTAATTCTATTTATTTTCTTTTATTGATTAACAGAAATCTTTATCTCACTTTTCTCTTTGTCATCTTTTCTTTTTCAAATTTTATTTCTTTTATTCGCCCATTCCTCACCTATTACATCTTTACTAGTATTACTATTAAGCTTTATTAATCCTTAGATATTTAACTATGTTATTATTGTTAAATTCTTTTCTATAGTTAATGGTAGCATATTTGTTCAGTTTAGTAGATACTTTGTGCCAGTATTTGGTGCATCTTTGAGTCTAAATTATAAATATAGATATATTTTTGTGGTTAAACTTGGTAGAGTGGTGGTTTCTATTGTTACTTATGGTACATCCCTTCTGTTCCAGAGCCTGTTATTTTTGCTGATTTTGTTGCTATTTCCAGGGTGGCAGAGTTGCTGCTATTCATTAGTTTTTAATTATATACTAGTATCTGGTTGGGCTTTGTGTCAGCAACAGTACTTCAGTTCAACTCTGGAGAACTGGGAATTGGGTTAGTTACACTGGCCTTCCCCTCCCAAATTAACAAAGGTGGTGCTCCATGGGGCATTAATAAGGAGGAAATCAAATGCCAAACCTCTGAATTACATAAAACAATAAAAGAGACAAAAACCTCAATCAATAAGGTACATGGATAGCTTGAAGGCAATATAACTAAAATGATAATGGGCCTAACAAACAAAATCATCAGTGAGCTAGCAGAAGAAACTAATGAAAAGCAAGCATGGATAAATAAAACACAAACACAAGTGGATGCTTTAGTAAAGAATTAGAGTCCTTGAAAGGTGTCACACAGAAATCCAGGAAATAAACGATTCTATTGAAACTGGGTAGCAGGTGATCAATGTGAGGAAAAAGTATCAGAACTAGAAGATAGGGCTGATGTCAGTGACCTTATACACAGAGATACCATAGAAACAGTAAGAAAACATGGAAAATGAATCTAACAACTGTTAGCTGACACAAGACTAATCTATGATTTTTCAGGATTAGGAGATATCAGAACACAGTACAAATAGCATTTTAAACCTGTTTGTAGAACTAATAGCAGGAAAATTTCTAAATACAGTGAAAAAGGTAGCATACAGATCATTAAAGCATAAAGAACCTCAAATAACCATAATCAGAGAAAAAAATCTCTCTGCAATGTATTATAGTGAAAATTCCAGAAGTCCAACACAAAGGCAGATTATTAAAAGCTGTTAGAAAAAAGCAACAAATCATGTACAAACCTAAATCCATGAGAATTACAGCAGACTTCTCAACACAAACTTTAAAGATAAGGAGAGCTTAGAGAGAAGTGTGTTAAAAGCCCTAGAAGAAAATAACTTCCAACCCAGACTGATAAATCCTGCAAAACCATTTTTCAAAATTGAAGGTGAAATAAGGGTTTTCCATGGCTAAGGGCACTTTAAAAAAAGTATGACCACCAAACTAGTGCTCCAAAAATTCTCAACCTTGAAAGATACAATGAAGGCAACAATGACAAAAAGACCAATGAAATGAATACATCAGGCAGAGTGATCAGTTAGGCAGAAGGGAAAAATATTAGCAACAGGAAAAATAATGAAATGACTGGAATTAGTCAATACTTTTCAGTAATAACTCTTAATGTAAATATTCTCAGCTTCCCAATCAAAAGACACAGATTGACAGACTGGATCATAAAACAAGACCCAATGATATGCTGTATTAAAAATAAAACACATTTACTCCAAAAGAGAGTCACAGACTACACATTGAAGCATGACACTACTGGACATGAAAGATTGATAAACATCAACCCAGTCTTTGTGGGGTAACTCAATACCCCACTATCAAAAATAAGTAAATAAGACAAAAAAAAATCACAAAGAAATATCCAAGTTGGAACCACAGCTTTGAAGAAATGGGCTTGATAGATAGATACAGAATGTTGCACTCAACAACAAAAGAATGTGTTTTCTTCTTGAAGAATGAGAAACTTTCTCCAAAATAGGCCACACAATAACCATAAAGCATACTTAAATAGATGCAAAAGGATAAAAATTATCTCATACCCATTATCACATCATAGTGCGATGAAACTAGAGAGTTCAGTGGCAAAAGTAACCACAGAAATTATGCAAACACATGGAAATTAAACAATACAATTTTGAATATTCAATGGATCACAAAAAGAAAAACAAAGAAAGAATTAGTTCCTAGAATCAAATGCCAGTCCCAGTATCACATAACAGAACCTGCTCATAATGCAAGCAGTTCTATGAGGAAAGTTTGTAGCTGTGAATGTCCACCTCAGAAAAGAAGACCACCTAAGGGTCAGGAATTTAACTCAGTGGTTCGGTGGCCTGCCTTGCAAGTACAAGGACCTGAGTTTGATCCCCGGTACCACAAAAAAAAAAAAAAAAAA
>NW_022900913.1:13549479-13576099 GCF_012274545.1 Fukomys damarensis
AAAAAAAAAAAAAAAAAAAAGAAAAGAAAAAGAAAAAAAAGAAAAGAAGACCCCAAATTCAAACTTTTAAAGTAGGTGGGACTTTGATTCCCAACAGTGTGGTTTTAGTTCCCAAGATTATTTGGCATTTCTATGCTTTGTAATAAAAAGTTAAGCTGGATTCTGAAATTACTAATTTCTCTTCAGTTACTATGGGCTATCACGATGCCACTTAACAATACATTCTTATAAAATGAATGCCCAGCGAAGGATATTTTACATATATTTAACCCAGAGGCATTTATGACATTAATGTGGTACTATCAAAGAATCCATAGTGTGCAGACCTTACAGAGATTAGTCACTTTTATAGAATACATTTTGTGTGGATGAATAGTTGTTCCCTTTCCTTAGTTTTGTAGCTCTGTTTAAACTAGTTTAATTTAAAAATGTCTTCGATGATTTAATTTTACTTATTTAAATATATTTTAAGAGTAATGTGGGAAAATACTTTATAGCCTTATATTTTCTTGCTGTTTTATTTGTTAAATATTCTCTCCTGTGTAATTTTACAAAACAGAACCCTGGCAATGCCTAGGAGTAACTGTTAAAGTGTTTCATTCTTGATTTTTTTTTGTTAGCTGCATATGATAGTAAATTTTGTGGAAGGCAAGCATAAAGCAAAAGTTTTTGAAGATTATGAATAGAAAGTGAAGACTTATGAAGAACACTGTTCCTCAGATGTTGAAATCTTTAAAATGCTGCAAATATTTATAGCCTTTCCTATTGTTAGAAATGCTGTTGTAGTATTGGGATTTCAAGTGTTTATTCTTGTTTAAATGTAAACACTCCTGGATAAGAACATGTATTATTACTACCCAGCAAAATTCTTTGCAATGAGACTTTATCTTATATTATGCATTGAATAACCAAAGAAACACTGCACAAGAAAGATAAAAATTCTTCAAATAATTTGATAAATAGGTCTAAATTGTTATGGATTTATTTGTAATTAACTATGAATATTTACACTATATTTAATCAAGATAATAAAGTGGCAATTTCATATAAAATCACACTGACAAAATAATTTTCTTTTAAAATTTATTTTAGGAGGATAGTTGGGGAAACTGATAGTTGTTTGAGTCACTTTTTTTATTCTTAACCTTCCTACTAATGTATTGCAAGTTTTACAGTTTATTGCTGCCTGGTTAATGCTTATTAATTCTGCTTTCAGATTAACAACATTACAATGCTTATTTAAACTTTCCAGACACTGAATTCAGATTTCTCAAGTCACAAAAACATTTAGCCAAGAAGGTATGCC
Organism: Fukomys damarensis; assembly: GCF_012274545.1. Classification (NCBI taxonomy): domain Eukaryota; kingdom Metazoa; phylum Chordata; class Mammalia; order Rodentia; family Bathyergidae; genus Fukomys; species Fukomys damarensis. The sequence continues at coordinate 13,550,786 of NW_022900913.1, forward strand.
TTTCTTCAATATTTTATTTTAAATGTAAAATAATCACACTTTTTAAGCCAAACCTCGTTAACATTCTTTCATCAAAACAAAAGCAAAGGAATCTTGTGCATTCCAAGTTTTCTGATATATTTTTAAGATTGCTTCAAAGTATTTAGTTCATTATTTTGTAAACAGGATTTTTTGTAATAAAAATTCAAGGTAGGATACTAAATGTTATGTTTACTTATTGTTTAATCTTAAAACTCTATAATACCCCAAAACATAAGAACTTTTGTAGCCACAGAGTTCCCTGGTTTGTTTCCATGTATTAAATTTGAGGTTGCATTTATTAACTTTATATTTTTATTTAATGATATGCATTTGAGCAAGAGCCAGTTCTCTGCTACAGTTTTACAATCTGGGCTAAGTTGGAAAGGTCTTCGTGGTTAAAAACATGGTATTACAAAAACAGTTTTATTTTGAGTTGCCGTTTTGTAACATTTCAGCTATTGCTCATGAGAGGAAAATGAGAGGCATAAATATGTGGCAGACAGACCATCTATTATGGAAGTTCTGAGCTAATATTATTATTATTAAAGTTTACAAAGATAGAACAGCTATAAATAAGGCTTCCAACTTCAGTTCTGCTTTCAGGAAAACACCTTGCTTTTTATATGCTTAACATATTTTATTTAATTTATGGTTATTACATATCTTTCTGAATTTTGTAATCTTAAGTAAAGTTTTATTAATTTGTGCAATTTTCTAAACATTAATATGTTTCTTACTATTACAAAAACCCTGACATCAGAAATCCAGCCCATATTTTGGATGTTGTGGCTCGCAGATCACTGGGATTTTGATCAACGTTCAACTCTTGGTTGTTGAGAATACATTTTCTTATCTTTACCTACTGAACAAGAACTTGTGGAGATGTGTGAATGATCTGTACTCAGAACATGCTCTGGATGACACATAACATATATAATAATGTTTGATAAATAAATACATATATGATACATAAAACTGATAAATCATAACAAATCAATAAGTGACTTTTAATGTTAAACTAGAATTTGTTCATACTTGGGTGATAAAGGATTATTATACATTGCTATCATGAAGAAGTTATGAAATAAAAATTACATTTTATTGTGAATAACCTAATAATAATAATATTATAAAAAGCAACCAAAGTTAGAAGAGATTGAAGACAAGATTTCAAAGATCATTTCACAAATTCAATCATAAAATGGTAAAAGTATACAATAGAATAAGATTAATAAAAATAATCAATATAAAAACAGGACTCATGAAAATCTTGGAAAGTTGAACAAACATGAGATGTGATATAGTCTATGAGAGTAAATGATTTTAACTTGCTGAAAGATCAATAGAACACTTGATATCAGTGCCTTCAAAACAAAAATTGGGAAGGGTCACAATTTTTGATCAGATACTTCACTAACTATAAGATTGCTAAATTTTAGGATTCGGTAAAGATATTCTAGATAGAAATACAGATTAAAGCAAGCCTAAATAAGTGGAGTTAGAAAGTGCCTTGAGAATGACTAACACGAATCTGTTATTTGAAACAACAAAAGTATAAAAACTTGTAAAAAAGTGAACAAGAAGGTTATAAAATATTGATGACAAAAACATATTCAATAGAGGCATCAGTTAACAGTTATAACCATTAATTGTGATATGTCAACTTAACCATTGTGAGAAATGGCTAAGTTACTAAAGTATATTCTGGGTGCTTCTGTGGGTGACTGACATGAGGAGGGAAGACCCTCCAATGTGACACCATTGTATGTGACACCAACCAATAGGCTTGCATTCCGGATGCAAAAAAAAAGAGAGAGAGAAAGAAAGAAGAAAAGAAGGAATCATGTGAATGTGGAAGAGCTCCAGTCTTCAGTGGATTCATGGCTTTCCCTGGACATAGCTCCCATCTGGACACAGCTTGCTGGAGCCTTTGGACATCATTTTTTAAGTCTCCAATTTCTTCAGTCTTCCAACACAAATTCACATTGCTTTTTCTCAAGTGAGCTTTTTAGGCTCTTGACCTAGGATTGGTGCTGCATCCCCACTCCCTCCTGCTCTGTGACTTCCATTTTCTTGACTGGGCATCTACAGGACTCTGCAGCTGTCCCGGTTACAGACAGCCATTTTCAACTCTCCTACTGCTGGTCCTGCAAGTTTGTACAATGATGCCTCTTGTATAATTATACATATATTTTCAGTTGATTCTGTTTCTTCAGAGAACCCTAATGCAATATAAACATGATGATAGTTTCTTAGTCCTTCTTTTGTATGAATTCATCTCATTGACACATAAAACCTATAGGGGCAGGACTATAATGATCAAATTATATAACAAAACTCAAGCCTAAAGAAATCTCGTGATTAACTACAATCCAGAAGTTGAAATTGGAAGAAACATAATTTATCCCAGGATATTTGGCTACAGTTACAATGTTCTTGCTGTTTTATTTGACTTTTTTGCCTCAGTTATAAAAACTCATGAGAAAAGAGAACCAAGAAAGGAGATTATAAAACTTACAAATAACTAGACAAAAAATGAGGAGAACTAATTTTTGAGAAATTCTGAAACAGGCTTGTAGAGTCTTTCTATAATTTACTCACTAATCTCTGTGGATGGATATAACATGAAAAACTAAGAGAGAAAAATTTATATTTATAGGAGAAAATGTTAAGATCTGAGGGAGGGATCATATTTTTCTATAGCTTGAACTTTAGGTAAAAAAAGTAAAGATTAAAGGTATGGAAAGTTATAGGTCCAAACCATCATGCTCCCAATTATAAAATGTAGTGTCTTAGGAAATGACAATTAAAGAGGAAGATTTAAACCTTAGAGAGAAAATTTTTTTTTTCAGTTCACTGATAATGAAGTGACAAGTAATTTCAGTCTTAATTCAATTAGTTTTGAAATGTTACAAAGATAAATGACAAAGAATATGAATGCAATTAATTTCAAAAAATTGACAACACAAAATCAAAGATAGACAAATGAAAGTAACATTTCTAAAGTTGTACCCAAACTATTGAAGAGACAGTGATTGCTATGAAGTTAGAAAATGCCAAGACAATATGTAGCAATTGTGTTCCTTTTATGTGTAAGCATTATATACCTCAAAGAATTGAGCAAGCAAGTCAATCAAATTCATTCATACTCACATGTGCTATAGATTTTATGCACCAGTCAGGGTTAGGGTTTGTATGTCACGGGTTCAGCAACTGTTTATTATTTTTCCAAGCCTAGTCATGTCTATTTACTTATTTACTTACTTATTTTGGGGGTATAACTTATGTCTTATCCTAGGCTGTGCCTTTGTCCATCTAGGCTGTGATAGCAGAACACTTCAGACACAGTGATTTACAACTTGTCTAATTTATAATTTAGCCCTTCTATTTGGAAGCCAGGGAGTCCAAAACTGAGGCACCAGCAAGTTTGGTTTTTGATGAGAGCTTATGCTGTGCTCTGTAGATGGTCCCTTTCTGATGTCCTCTCACTGGGGAAGCGAGGAACACTCTTCGTGCTTTTCCACGCCAAGTCACCCCAGTCATGAGGGTGGAATCACTTCCTCCAAGGACCCATGATTTATTAGTCTCTCATCAGGTAATTGGTAGAACCCCGACATAATTCAGGCCATAGGAATCTGTTTGACAACATACCATAACCAAGGTAGTTTCCAAAGAAGATACTTATTTCTCAGGGAGACAGGGAGCCCAAGATTGGGGTACCAGTGTGGTAGAATTCTGTTGAGTGCTTGCTGGCTTTCATATAACCATGGTTTTGCTGTGTGATCACATGGTGAGACCTTCTGGTGTCCCTCTATCTTATAGAGAAATGAATCCTATCATGGATGCTGGACTTTCTTAATGTCATCTACAACTAAAAAACCTCATAAAGGACTCAAATTTTTAGTGTCTTCTTCTTGGGGTTAGGGCTCTAATATATAAATTTGGGAGGCGCCCGTGTAGTTTATGTTAACATTGACTCAAACTGATCATCGAAAAAGTTCAATCCCTTTAGCTTGTAGCTTATGATGGATGGAACCCAGTAGGGCTATTGCTTACTTCCACTTTTAGCTACATTTTGCACAGTTCTGAAAACTTGTTTTTTGTTGAGATGCAGCTCATTAATTCACTTATTATTTAACAAAACTATATTGAGTTTCTGCTACATGTAAGGAATCTGTTAAATGTTATTTTAATTGCATTTATATTCAAAACTTTCAGACTAATTATCCAGTGGCATTCCATTTATGCTTACATAAGATACCAATACAATTACTATGTTACTTAAAAAATAAATTCTAAATATTAAACTCCAGGGCATTCTCCAGTCCAATCTAAGCTTCCCCCCACCCTCCCATTTTCTTCCTGTTATTCTGGCCCCACGGGATTATACTTTTTTCACACATGCCTTCATGATTATTCATCTTAGCTTAGTATTTTCTGAGGGCCATTTTCTAGCATTTTTTACACCTATATCCTATCAGTTGGAGCCTACCCCAAAAATGTCTTCGTAAGGGTTTTTCTGGTTTTCCAACTCTTTCTTGCATCCATTCCCCCATATACATGAGCTCTGGTGAAACTTATTCTATATTCTTCTTAAGATGTGTGGTTTCTAAACAATAGGTATGAATTTCATAATAACCACTGTCCTGCTGTTATAGGCTACTAAATTGATAGAAATTAATACAGTCAGAGTGCCCCTGGGCCTTCAAGAAAGTCAGCACAAGGCTGGGGATTTAGCTCGGTGGTTTCACCTTCTCCTTTGGTCTTGAGTCCGATTCCCAGTACCAAAAAACAAAGAAAAGAAAGTCCGCACAAACAATAAGGACATCAGAATTGTGGCTGGAGGTACACATGGAGAAGGCCAGCCCTCAAGACGGAGATGCAGTGGCCAGCCCTAGGGACAAACAGCAACTTGAGATTCTAGTGTCATTAGCACCCCCTGGTCCTGTGAGTCCAGATAGGTGTCAGTCAGTCACCCAAGTGAACCCATCTGAACCCCTCTTTTCTCCAGAATGTCTCTGTTCTTTCCATGTGCCCTGGCTACATGACTCATCTCCCTATTGGATCAATATCACCTAAGTGGCTATGTTTGGAATCTCATAGCTCATTGTAGTCTGATCTACATTGCACTCCTATTGTGATTTTACTGTGTAAATTACCCCTGACAAAGACCCTCAGTGGCCACCCATTTGGAACTCCTCCTGGAAATCCAGAAGCTAATCTTCTTATCTCCAATAAAACTCCTAACTTCCTCCTTTGCTTTAAGACTATTCCTCAATGTTGTGAGACCACAAACTAAGCACATTTGACATACAACAGGTGAGGAGTTATATTTTTCCTATATCATTGTAACCTGGAAATACCAGATCAAGGGGTGGAAATTATGATTTAATCTCTGAATTTAAGGACATTGGGTCTAATAGGAAGATAGGTATGTAAAAATAAGACTAAGACACACTGTGGTAGAAAAATATCAGCCAATGATCAGAAAAATGAGATTGATTTGGAAGACAACTAAAGAGAAAGGTTGGAAGACAGAAGTTAAGAAAAAAGATTAGGACCAAGTTACTGGTGGGCTGTGTGTGCTATGATACAAAGTTTGAGATATTTTCCAGACTCTGCCCTACACATCACACTACCAAAAATTCTCTCTTATTAGTTGGTAAAGCAGTTGCTCCCTGCTACCTTGACAATATTCTTATTGATAGAACCTTCTCATATAATGGTATACAATTAAAAAAAGAACAGAATTGGGTGAATACAGATGATAATTTTCTAAGAATGAAGAATATAGAAATAGATCAAATCAGAGGAAATAGAAAGGTGAGACTTGAATTATACAGTTACTTCATCACACTTACCAAGAAATCCCTAGAAGATACAGATTTGTAAATAATTAATTATTTTAATTTTTACAAAATTACCATAATTTTGTGCTAAGTGAAGTTACTTCCTATCATTTTTAAAGTATCACATCCAGGAAAAATTAAATGAATGGTATTTTATGAAATGAACGTAGTTATAATTGTTTTTTATTCATTACTTTTATTGCTAGAATTTAGGTATACATTATGATCACGTTTGTCATAGGAAATTTGTACCTGTGCCTAATATGTCTTGGTTCTTATTTTTTCCCATTCCCCTCCCCTCCTTTCCACTCCTCCACCACTCCCTATTTACAAAAGCTTTGTTTCTAGTTCTTTTCTCATCCCCCCACCCTCAAGTTCTCCATGGGTAAATACTCGATTATTTCTCTGGTGGGAGAAACTGAAAGTGTAAATGAGGACCAACATGTATAGTAAAATATTTAAAGTCAATGATTCAGTCATATAAATCTATTATTGAGATTACTTATGAGAGGGCCAGGAATTTAGCTCAGTGGTTTTGCTGCCTGCCTTGCAAATGCAGGGTCCCAAGTTTGATCCCTGGTACAAAAAAAAAATTACTTATGAGATCAAGCTTAACAAATTGCAGGATCTGCCTAAGGTACAAGCTTTAATTATATATGTTGAAATAAAAATATATCAATTGAAGAACACTTTAAACCTATGAAAAATACATATGAAGCTGCAAATTTGGGGAAAACAGCCTTGGTTCTCAACCTTCTTTGTTTATCAGGAAAGTCACTCCACTTTCCTGGACCAGAGTTCATAGAAAATGGATGGATTGGACCAGGTCAGTGGCTCTGAAAAATTCACAAAAGGTACATATATATACACTATCTTTTATTTCCAATTGAAATTTTCACACCTTCAGTAGAATTACATATATTTGGATTTAATACCAATCCAAATATATGTAATTATGTCTCATCTTGGTTGACTTCAGGAAAGCTAGAAATTACTTTTCATCTTTTGCTTTCAACTTCTATAGTTCTACAGATTAAAGCATAGTAATTCTGCAGCACTTTAAAAGGTCTGAAATTTCCTTAACTTTATTTCTTAAGATCTTTAATTTTGAGTAAAAGAGAGAGAGAGAAAAAAAACGTGTTCAGCCTTTAATTAGCAAATTCAAGTGGCTAGAATTTCTTAGCAGTTGGGGATTAAAATGCTTTATGAAATCAGGCTGCATAAATTAATGAGTCTTGTTTAGTGGCATAAAATTTCTTCTATGTCGGGAGCCATTCCACATCATTTTTGGGAAAAATCACTTCACAATTACATTATGATTAGGCCTAGTTTTCTTGCCTACAGGCCATCTATGACGTGCTGAGACATAACTTATGTTTGCCTCCTGTCACAGTTGAGACCTCAGTGGTTCCACGATGCTATGACACTCAAGGGCAAGATTACATCCTGGTTCTTTGAGAACTAAGTAGAAAGGTTTCACCAGGGGAGGGACAAATTCCTTATCACCTTAACTCACCCCAACTACTGTTGTAAGAATGTCTTTGCTCATCTTGTCATCCTATTCAACATAAGCTTCTCATCAACCTAAGACCCTCATGAACATAAGATCCTCATGGGATTATTGCCACCTTTGAGACATCTGATACTTCTCCCCATTGTAAGATCCTCATCAGTTTAGGGTTATCACCACTTCTGAGTCATCTGTTACTCCTTATGAACCCAACAAATAGTGGCAAACTCAGGGTGTCTTTGTCTTCGCTGCCCAGAGCAATATTGATCAGGCCTAGAAGACAGCTTCTTCTCTATGTCTCATTTCCCTTCTTTATTCTTTAATTCACTCTGTGTTGTTGTGGCTCACAGAAGACCAGGACCCACTGCAGGGATTCTGGTAAAGTCTGGTAGAGTCCCCTTTCCCTCTTCCATACACTCTGTGATGAATCAAATATGAAGAAACTCTAAGAATATTATACTATCTTTCAGACATAAAAACTTTAAAAGTCTTGTAAGTCTTCTTTTACACAAATCAGAAAAGATGTCTTAGTTATATACTATTATATCATTATATGCCCACATATCTAACATATGAAACTATTTGTAGGAAGGGAGGAATATGTTATCTTCTACTTTAGAAGAGTATGGAGTCCATCTTGTTTTTCTGTGTGCAATTCTGATGGAGATAGAACCAAATTTTCAAGTATAAAATCTAAAAATGGTTATTATCCAATCTATTTTCATTCCATATAAAGGCATTTACATCCAGAATAAACATCACCCTTAAAAGATTATAATTGATTCAAGGATATAGTCATTAGCAAAGTGATGTAAAGAAAATTAAATAACACTAGAAAAAAGGAATAATACTTTAATTGATGCAAATAAAAATGAAATTTAAAATACTTTCACATTTTATTATTAGAAAGGGCCAATTGTCTTGTATGGTGGCTCTTAATTTTCTTAGGTAATAGGCTCAAATAAAATGATTGAAGTGTCCTTTAAACCTGAAAAAAAATGCAGCCCCTTATATAACTTTGAAATATATTCAATCAAATTCAGGGATAGCACATTAGGAAACTTATATAAAAATAACTTTTTTTCTTTTTATTGAGTTTATTGGTACATTTTAGGTATACAGTACAGTTATATTCATTACTGGGATCTTGTACCTTTATATGACAGGTCTTGGTTCTCATTTTTTCCCCTTATCCCTGCCCTTCCTTCACCCACTCCACCCCTCACCATTTACAAACACTTTATTTTCATTTTCTCATATTTGTTCCTTTCCCTTATTCCCCTCCCTCTACACTTCCAACTTTCCCTACAGTTTTAGCCCTATTCTTCCTATTTGACATTGTTAATTATATCATTAGGATCTTGGGTACTATTATAGTTTTTCACACCAAAGAAACTATTCAGTATTTACACATGTGTGACTTATTTATTTGACTTAGGAGTATATCCTCAAAATTTATACATTTTCCTATGAATGACTCTAATTTCTCATTCTTTATAGCTGAGTAGTATTCCATTTTATAGAAAAAACACATCTTCTTTATCCAGTTTCCAACTGATGAGCAAATGGGCTGCTTCCATGTTTTAGCTATTACAAATTGTGCTGCTACAAACATAGGTGCACATATGTCACTGTGATATGATTCTTTTGATTCTTTTGTAAAGATACCCTGCAGAGCTGTGGCTAGGTCAGATGGAACCTCTAGTCTCAGCTCTTTGAGGTCTCCCCATATTGATTTCCATAGTGGTTGCACCAGTCTGCACTCCCACCAACAATGGAGAAGGGTTCCTTTCCCCCACAACCCCACCAGCTTTTGTTATTGTGTGATATCTTGATAGCAGCCATTCTTTGTGGGGTGAGGTGGAATCTCATTGTTGTTTTCATCTGCATCTCTCAAAAAAACAGTGATGTGGAACATTTTTTCATATATTTACTTGCTGCTTTTACTACTTTGTCTGAGAAATGTCTGTTCATTTCAGATGCCCATCTTTGAATTGGGTCTTTATATTTTTGGGGCTGATTGTTTTGAGTTCTTTATATATTCTAGATAATGGTCCTTTGTCTGAGGAGGAGCTGGTAAAATTTTTTTCCCACATTGTAGGTTGCCTCTTACTTCTGTTGGTGGTTTCTTTTGCAGTGCAGAAGCTTTTTAGTATGATGAGATGCCAGTTGTTGATTTTTTCTGCTTGTTCCCATGCTACTGAGGATTTGTTCATAAAGTCTTTTCCTATGCCACTGTGTTCCAGAGTTCTGCTTAACTTATCTTCCGGCAAGTTTAGTGTTTCTGTTTTAATATTTAGATCTTTAATCCACTTGGATTTTAATTTTGGGCAGGGTGAGAGATAAGTGTATAGTTTTAATCTTAGGCAGGTTGAGATCCAATTTTTCCAACACCACTTATTAAAGAGGCTATCTTTCCTCCAGTGGGGACTTCAGCTACTTTGCCAAAGATGAGGTAGCTTAGTACATCTGGAGTTGTTTTCGTGTCTTCCAGTCTGTTCCACTGATCCTCGTGTGTTTCTTTGCCAGTACCATGATGTTTTTATCACAGTGGCTTTGTAGTATAATTTCAAATTGGAAATTTTTATACCTTCTGCCAAGTGTCTGTTGCCTAGAATGGCTTTTACTATTCTAGGTCTCTTATGGTTTCAAATGAATTTTTGGATTCTTTTTTCTAGTTCTGTGAAATATAGTGTTGGAATTTCAATTGGCATTGCATTGAATCTGTATAGCAGTTTTGGTAGCATGGCCGTTTTCACTATGTTGATTCTTCCTACCCAGGAGCAGGGGATATCTTTCCATTTTCTTATTTCTTCTTCTATCTCTGTTTTCAAAGTGCTATAGTTTTCAGTGTAAAGGTCTTTTTCTTCTTTTATTAGATTGATTCCTAGATACTTCATTTTTTTGGATGCTATTATGAAAGAAATTGTTTCCCTAATTTCTCTCAGTGAGTCTGTTATGTGTGTACAAAATGGCTTTGATTTTTGGGTGTTGACCTTGTATCCTGCTACTCTGCTGAAAGTGTCAATTAAGTCTAGAAGTCTTTTAGTGGAGTTTTTTGGGTCTTCAATGTAGAGTATCATATCATCAGCAAATAATGACAGTTCAAGTTCTTCCTTTCCTGTCTTTATTGCTTTAATTTCTTTCTCTTGTATAATTGCTATGGCTATTGTTTCCAGTACTATATCAAAGAGGAGTGGTGATAGTGGCCGTCCTTGTCTTGTTCCTGATTTTAACTTGAAAGTTTTTAGTTTTGGACCATTTAATATGACGTTGGCTGTTGGTTTTTCATAGATAGCCTTTAATAAGTTGAGATACAGACCATCTATTCCAATATTTTGCAGGGTTTTTATTATGAATGGGTGTTGAATTTTGTCAAATGCTTTTTCTGCATCTATCAAAAGTATCATATGGTTTTTGTCCTTCACTTTGTTAATATTGTATATTACATTTATTGACATAGTGCATTGAGCCATCCTTGCATCCAAGGAAAAAATCTGACTTGGTCAGTATGTATGACCTTCTTGATAATCCTCTATATTCTTTTTGATAGAATCTTATTAAACATGTTTGCATCTGTATTCTTTAAGGAGATTGGCCTGTAGTTCTCTTTTTTAGTTGCATCTTTCCCTGGTTTGGGAATCAAAGTGATACTTGCATTCAGGAATGAATTCGGAAGTATAGCTTCCTTTTCAATTTCATTGAAAAGTTTGAAGAGTAATGGCAGTAGCTCTTCTCTAAATGTCTTGTAAAATTCAGCACTGAATCCATCAAGACCTGGGGTTTTCTTTGTTGGTTTTTAATTACATTTTCAATTTCACTGATTGCAATTAGGGTGTTTAAAATGTTTTTATCTTCTTTGTTCAACTTTGGTAATTCATAAGTATCTAGAAATCTGTCCATTTCTTCTGTGTTTTCCATTTTAATAGAGTACAGGTTCTCAAAGTAGGTATTAATGATCCTCTGGATTTCTGGTGGATCTGTTGTGACTTTGCCTTTTTCATTCCTGATTGCATGGATCTGAGCCTTTTCTTTCCTTTTTTTGATAAGGTTTGCTAAGGGCTTATCAATTTTATTTATTCTTTCAAAAAACCAGCTCTTTGATTCATTTATTTTTTGTATCGTTTTCTTAGTTTCCATTGCATTGATTTCTGCTCTAATCTTTATAATTTCCTCTCTTGTTGGAGCTTTGGGTTTTCTTACTCTTGTTTTTCTAGGAGTCTATGATTCATCATTAGGTTGTTTATTTGAGCTCACTCTGTTTTCCTACTGTGGGCATTCAGTGCTATGAATTTTCCATGTAGAACTGCTTTCATTATGTCCCATAGATTCCTGTATGTTGTACTGGCATTTTTGTTTATTTGTTAAAACTGTCTGATTTCTTCTTTAATTTCCTCTGTGATCCATTGATTGTTCAGGAGAGTGTTGTTCAATTTCCATGTGTTTGTGAAGTTCCTATGGTTTCTTATGCTATTGACATCCAGCTTTTTTACACTGTGATCTGATAATATACAGGAAATAACTTCGATTCTTTTGCATTTATTCAAACCTGTTCTGTGAGCTAGTTTGTGCTCTATCTTGGAGAATGACCCATGTGCAGCTGAAAAGAATATATATTCTGATTTTGTGGGGTTGAAGACTCTTTAGACCTCTAGTAAGTCCATGCGTTCAAAAGCTTAGTTCAGTTCTAATATTTCATTGTGATTTTTTGCCTAGATGATCTGTCTGTTTGTGATAGTTGGGTATTTAGATCCCCCACTACAACTGTATTAGTGATTATTTGGTTTTTCATGTTACTTAATATTTGTTTTATATAGTTGGGGCATTTATATTTGGTGCATATATGTTTATGATTGTCATCTCTTCCTCTTGAATTGTTCCCTTTACAAGGATGTAGTGGTCTTCTTTGTCTCTCTTAAACAGTTTTGGTTTGAAATTTACTTTGTCTTCAAATAAGATTACTACCTCTGCTTTTTTCTGGGCCCCTGTCACGTGGAAAATTGTTTTCCACCCTTTCACTTTCAGTCTATGGGCTTCTTTTTGCACTAGGTGTGTTTCTTGTATACAACATATTGTTGGATGTTGCTCCTTAATCCATTCTGTCAGTCTATTCCTCTTGATTGGTGAATTGAGGCCATTGACATTGATGGTTATAACTGATATATACTGACTTCTTATGTCATATTATTGGCCTTTTCTTGACTCTTTTTAATTTTTTGCTCTCTCCTTCGAGTTTCTTGCCTTGACTATTTGGTTTGCTCTGTGAGGCGTCATGGGGTAGTGATCTTCATTGTCTTTTTCTAGGATATTGTTTAGAATTCCTTGTAGTGCTGGTTTGGTATTCATGTAGTTTCTCAGATGTTCTTTGTCATGGAAGTATCTTTTTTCCCCATCCATTTTGAAAGAGAGTTTTGCAGGATACATCAGTCTAGGTTGGAGGTTGTTTTCTTTTAGGACTTGAAATACCTCACTCCAGGCTCTCCTTGCCCTGAGGGTTTGTGTTGAAAAGTCTGCTGTGATTCAGATGTGTTTTCTTTTGCATGTCATTTGTTTCTTTTCTCTTATTGTTTGTAGTATTTTGTTCTTCTATTAGGTTTCTGGGATTTTAATTATTGTATGTCTAGGTGTAGATCTTTTTTTTTATTGTGGCTATTTGGAGTCCTATATGCATCATTTATCTGAATGTGAAATTCTTCCCCTCTGTTTGTGTGAAGTTTTCTGTCATTAATTTTGTGAACAGCATTTTTAAGTCATTTGCATTTTCTCCTGCTACTTCATGGATTCCTATCAGTCTTATGTTATTCTTCTTTGCATCCTCTAGGAGTTGTTGGGTTGATTTCTCTTGATCCCTTACTGTTTTTAAGAGACCTCTCTTTTCATGGTCACAGTCTATGATCCTAACTTCTATATCTGAAACTCTATCCTCACATTCTTTTATTCTATTGTGTACACTTTCAATAGAGTTTTTAATCTCCTGGGTATTTGTTTGGCTCTGTTTAATGGATTCCATTTCTTTCCTATGTTGGGCGTTCATTGTTTCCACTTTTTTGTTATTCTGGGCCTTCATGGGTTCTATCGTTGTCCTGAGCTCTCTATTTTTTTCTGTTTCTGTTCCAGAGTCTTGAATCATGTCTTTCATTTTGCTCACCATCTCTATGGTTTTCTGGGAAATTATTTCTGTTTTGAATTTTTCTAGATGATGATCAATCTGTTTTGTTACTTCATGTGCTGTGAGTTCTGAGTGTCCTGGAGGTTCACTATCAGACTTTTCATCCTCCTTTGCCCTACTGTTTACCATTGGTGAACTGGAAGTCTGTCTTTGTGTCTTGCTTAAGTGTTTTCATATTTTTATTTTTGCTTCTGGTTTATCCTTATTTCAATCTCTGGGTTATTAAATCTTCCCGATATCGTTGCATTTTAGCTTTTGATTCTCTAATGACTCAGAGACATTCTCATTTTCACAATATCAGAGAAAACAACTGTTCAAGTCAATCCCTCTTCTTTATTACAATTGATACCATCAGAAGCACAATAGGATCAATCACTACTTGCAAATTGACCACTTGTGGTAGTCATTAATCTATTACCTTTAAACCACATGAATTAAATTACAACCAAGAAGCAGCCCAAAATATGGTTGCAGTGAACAAACTCCTCAACATAGCATATTTACCATTTAGGATGGGGGCCTAGACAGAGTTAGGATGAGAAGAGTAAATAAGTAAAAGAACTGGAGAAGGTTTCAAGTGAAGCCAGAGGACATAGAATGACCACTCAATCTTTAGGAAACTGTTAAACTCAAAAGGGATAGACAGAGTGCAAGTATAAATTCAAGAATATCCCCTTAATAGCAATAGGGGCTCACTTTCCCTTGAAACTACTGACCCTTGAGTGAGGCACAATGATAGAAAAAAAGAACATTAAGAAAAAAAAATGATAAAAGAAGAAATCTGAGTCAGGGCAGGAGCAGGACCAGAATGGGAGATGAGGGACAACATGGTGGAGCAAGAGACTAAGTTGTTGAAAGAGGACAGAAAAAAGAATCTACAGAGTGGAATGAAGAAAAGAAAGAAAAGGACAAAAAATGACTTTGAAAGGCCTGTTTCAGACTATATCATAATACACATCATGTGCAATCATGTGCAGAACTCCTATCTCAGCTAACCATTGGCAAACCACCCTTGACACAGATTGACCTCAGGCTGCAAGGCCCAAATTGAGCTCCCCAACCTTCTGCAGGGCTGAACTCCAGACAGTTCTACTACAGGTTTCCCCCACCCTTTCTTTAAAGATGTTCAAATATGGGAGCTCAGAAAATTACCAGCTATGCCTCTGCAGAGTGGGTCAAAGGATTGGCACAATCAGGAGGTCTGAGGCCAAGGGGTTGGGGTGCTGCTACCCTCCTGGCACTGGAGCAGCAATGGTGGTGCCTGCAAGGGAGTGCATGGCTACCCGGACCTGCAGACTGGGCCCAGGCATGTTGGAGGGAAATCTGATGTCCGAGCCACTTTCCTGAATCTCACCTCATAAATAACTTTTAAAGGTTGTATGTTTTATTTTTGCTGTGATGAAAATAAGGTATAATTTCATATTTGGCCTAAAATTTATCTTCTCTGTGTATAATTATTTATATAATATTATTGGTATGATTAATGCTGCATTATTCTTTCTCTAGAAAGTACCTCAAAGTTTTAAAGTTAATTTGCAGTACAGATACATAATTTAACAGTAAGGATAGCCCTGTATGCTAATTAAAAGTTTAAATTAATCTGGATAGCAAATCATTTTCACTGGAGAGTAAGAAGGATACATTGACTACATTAATCACTAAAAGGTGATCCTGTGGCACTCCTGCAGTTCTATTCAGAGCCACTGTGGTGTGAATTTTTTTCTCCCAGCAGGTTAAAAAAAAATCCTGCAAAGTGTAAAAAATTTTTTCTGTAATTTTATTTGTCTCAGTAGTTGCCGCAGTGATGAAGCTTTAATATGATTAGTGTTTTAGACATTAAAAGTATAAAATTTTCATTTTATCACTTCAGACTATGAGGTGATATAATTTAGTAAGTGTTTTGTTTCTGTGGTGACACCAGTCTGGGGGAGAATAGAGCTGTGGAATGCAATAGACCCTTTCTCATCTTGTCATAATTCGGGAAACATTACTTTTATTTATTACCTTTATTACTATGCTCTTTGGAAGGAAAAAATTGGTCTTAAGATGCCTCCACTGAAAGATCATCACAGTGTCACCTCTACAAGATGCCCTCGAAACAAGTACTTCTTTCCCAGTTATTGCTTCTGTGGCAAACTGTGTGATCTATTTCCTACCTGCTTCTTGCTTTGGAGGACAAAAGGTTTAGTGTTCTCAGCTGAGCTGAGTCTATATGTGCAGGGATGAATTTTTCAAATGGGAAAATTTCCTAAAATCTTACCATTCTTCAGGATTTGCCACCCCAAAAGTTGAGTACTTTCAGTATAAAATCTGATGAGCATTGACAAATGTCTGTAGCCTGATACTGGCCATAACTGTTGAGAGAGAACGTATTTCCATCACTCCAAAAAATTTTCATGTGCCTCTTTGTAATCAGTCTCTCTGTTCATTGCCCATGGCAGCCACTAACCCTCCATTGCTATGTTTTTGCCCCTTCTATAATTATTTTAATTAAATTTAATACACAAAGTTTGTTGTCTCTTATACCAGTATCCAGGATGAATCCAATCTTACAGGTGTCCCTCTAAGCAAAGATTTGGACTCTGAGAAACACCAAACATGAACACTGATAGAGAACAGGCCATGCGAGGACACAGTGGAAAGATAGGCATGTATGAGCCAAGGATGGAGGAGCCTTCAGAGAGCCTAAACTACCTCACACCTTGAACCTGGATTGGAAGACTGTGGAACTGCAAGAAGATGCATTTCTGTTTTCTAGCCTTCCAGCCTGTGATAGTCTGTTGTGAAAGACCCAGTAAACTGGTTCGATGGAAATCCAATTGTTCTAACACAATTTGTTGAGAAAACCATTTCTTTGCTCCTTTGTTGGAAGTGAATTAAATATTGGTGTAGAAGTCTATTTCTATTACACTGATATATAATGCTATCTTTTTATTTAACAGGATTCTGTTAACTCTTAGAGTTTGTCCAAGGTTGTTAGCCATACAATTTTCTGTACAAATTTTCCAACAAGTCTATGTCCTTCACCACTAGTACAGAAAATATCAAGAATGAGCTCTCTAATGAGAAATGTATGTATTGTACAACAGTCATGGGAGACACAATTCAAAGAATAATTCCAGCATTCCTGAATGGTGTATGAAACTAGGACAGAGGAAAGCCCTGTTCAAAGCTGAAGAGGAGGAAGGAGGCTCCAGCAGTTATACCTCTAAGGACAGATAACAAGCAATTTCTGGAGCTTGTGAATTGGTAGATAGACCAAGTGATGAAGGTACAATTATTAAATGAAGTGAAAACAAATTGTTTTGGACGTTGGGCAGAATGAGTTTGTGTGTGTGTGTGTGTGTGTGTGTGTGTGTGCGTGTGTTTGTGTTGGATTAGGATAGTAGATACCTGAACCCTTATATTCCATATTAATGAATCAATATTTGAATATCTAAAACTTTCCTTAGATATAAGTAGAAATATAGGTATTACTTAACAACTTGTCATTAACTAGATCAGGTAATTAAAAAATTGAATTATGATGAGTAAAGATAGGTGTGTATCTCTGAACAAATTTTAGTATTTTTAGCTATGTACTGCTTCCTAGATTACTTGATCTTGTAAAACTATGTACCTGTAGAATCATGATAAAAATTAACTTGAGAATGCTTAAGTAAAAACATTAACATTTCACTCTGTATACTTCAGCATTATTTGGTCTGTTGTAGTAAAAAATGGCAAGGGTTTTAGATTTGTTTAAAAAAAACTTCCCCCTTCCTCCATGACCCCCCAAAACAATAAGATCCAAAGAATTTTGAGAAGATGGACAGAGAGTCCTTTGAGGATTAGATAGAGAAGGAGGAATATTAGAACATAGTGGGGAAGTGGGTAGGTATTTAATGGGAAATAATACATCTCAAGAATTAAAAGGAAATTTCCAGTCCTCGCATTAGAATTAGGAGGAAAGTGGGAAATAACTTCATTAATTCCCTCCTGTTTTCCAGGCAGTGTAGAGATGTTTTATTTGATTTCCTCCTCATCTCTTACTTCTCTACACTAACACTGCGAGGCAGATAGGCTTTACCTCACATCCACATTAATAATTTACTCAAATAAACCCAGCCTCTAATGTCAGACCAAGGACTGACTGGAAACCTCAGCCAGGGATAGGTCTAAAGTGAAATCTTGCCTGGCACCGACTTTGTGCAGGTGAAGTTTGTCTCAGTTATTAAATTGTGCTCATTAAACATACTTCGTAGAATAAACTTGAGTCATTTCTAGGGGAAGGGATAAACCTTAAGACAGTGATGTTAAATGAAATAAGGCAGACATACAGCTACAGCTTAAATATCTTGTAATTTCTCATATGAGAAACACAAAGCACAGATAAATTAAAGAGCAAAAGAAAAGATAACGGGAGACAAGAAGATAGATCATCTGCAAAAGGGAAGGGGACTAAGAGATGGAGGGTGGGAGAGGGAAGGCAGAGGATGAAAAAAGAATTAAGATGTACACATAACTATTCCCCATCATAAGTGTAATTATTGTGTGCTATAAACATGTACTGCTGCTACTAACTACTAATACAAATATACTTTCTAAAATCATGTCATATGCATTCTTTTATAAATATATTACACAAGTAAATTTCAGTTTTGCTCCTACAATATGTTCATGCTCAGAATTTTACATCCATTTTTATTGAATTTGATTCACAGAAATAATGCAAAAGTTTTGGATTGTATGAATGTATGCATTTGGCTGTTTTAAAGTATTTTTTCTAAGCATAAGAATTGGCTTATATGGAATTTTTAGCTAACAATATGGCAATTTTATTTATCCATGCTGGTTGATTAAATCTTAACACCTGGGTTTAACAATACATCAATATATAATAGACTGATTAGCATACAGTTGTTATTATGCTACATTGTTACTAAAATCAGTCCAAATAGATCTATATTTGGGCTTGTATATTATATCTATTTTTAGAAAGAGAGGGTTTTGTTCTAACTAGTGTTCATTGTGGAATTTATATTTTTTGTCATAGAAATTCAGATAAGCACTTTTAATGAATCTCAAAATTGGCTTCTCAGCCCTCAATACTCTGTATTTATTTTAGTGAGATAAGCATGTCAGAGAACAGCAATGGTGGAAAATTATAAAGAGATTAATAGTTCATCAGGCAAAGACCTCTATTCATCTGTTCATATACATAAAGAACAGGCTTGTAGACACACAATAAGCAAAAGGACAGCCTGTTATCCTGGTGTCACAAGCACCACATCACGCTTTCAATGTACAAGCTGTCAGAAGATAATAACAAGCCATTGCCTCTGGTTTTCTGGGACACCTCTGACCTTCTCTGGAAAGATAAAAACCACAGCAAACCACATGCAGGCATTTTAATTGGCAGCTTTAGCTTTCCAATATGCAAATGTAAAGTGTATTTGTTCTGGAGATAACAGATCATAATCACACAGGTTAGGCTGGTGACATACCTATATCTTTAAGACTATTGTTAAGAGAACCTATGAATAAAATAGCAATATTTTTGACCATAAATTGCCCTCTTTTTATGAGAAGAGGAAGTCAGAATACATTGTCTCTCTGTTCAAATGTGTACTTAATTTTCTAGAATAGTCACATTTCATAAGAGAATTTATGAACTAGTTAAAATTTAAAAGTGTGGTTAGATTTACCTCAAGCAACAAAGCCCTAGTGCTTATTGGGGAGGTCAGTGTGTGTGTGTGTGTGTGTGTGTGTGTGTGTGTACCTTGAACATGCAAGAGAAGGGATTTCACATGCCTAAGTGCAAAGAGAATAAGTCTTTGAACTTGTTCAGACTGCTGCTCAGATACAGTAAGTAGCAAGCTTAATGGACTCTCACCGGCCTCTTTACCGATTTCCAGGTCTAGAATCTAAACAAAAGCATGATGGAAATGGTGAAAATGGACCAGGTGAACCTGAAAGTGTTTGTTTATTATAACAGCCCAGGTTAGTATTTTGCAGATGTTGGATTTCCATTAATAATCCTGTTGAGGGCATCTAGAAGCAGCCGCTATTAGATGATGCAATTTGGAATTTGATTTGCTTCTTAGGTTAAGACAAACAAATCTCGTTTGTGGTGTAAAATATCTAACATCATGAAAATAATAGCTTCTGTCTTGGTTTCTCACCCAAGGGCATTTACGGAATCAGAAGTCAAGGTTACTGTGACAGTCATCACATTGCAGAAAACTGCAGCCACAGACCGCATTTCGAAGCCTCCTTTTTTTCACTTATTAGTTTATGGGAAGCAGTATTCGTGCTAGTGGAGGTATTTGTGGCTTTGTATTATGTTAGGAGAAATAGAATCCCCCGATATTACAGCTGCACTTTTGATTTGTCATTTATTTGAAATAAATAGAGGGTGGTATGCCAGTTGTTATGGAAACAAGCTCTTCCTGGAGCAGCGCAAGACCTTTAAGCACGTTGGAAATTGCTTCCTTCTTGTTCTGTTTCTGCACTGAAGAAGGTGCAGTGTGCAATTAAATAGAAATGAAGGTTTAATTAAAAAAATTGAATTAGATTTTTCTGGATTGTCTTTTGTGTAAAATACACTTAACAGGGAGAGCATCGGTAGATGCAAGGCTGGCTGGGTGTGTGTTTTGGAAAGAGAACAGGATCACAGTCCTACTGCTGTTTGTGTGTGTGTGTGTGTGTGTGTGTGTGTGTGTGTGTGTGAGTGTGCGTGCGCACTCATGTGCATGCGCGAGAGAGAGACAGGGAGAGAGAGAGAGGGAGGGAGGGAGAGAAAGAGTTATGATGATCTCTGTCACAGCTGTTTGTAACAAAAACATGTCAATTTTACCAAGAACATTCTGGAAACATTGCTAAAGGTACGCAAGGCTATAAAAATTAAAAAGTACAGTATTTTGAATTTATTTATAGGCTATAAACTGATTTTAACAGAGTTAACGACCATGCTGAGACAAAAAGACAAGTCTTGAGAAATATGTAAGAGACAATATCAAGTTAAATTAGTGAAAATATGGGATTGATATATTGTCAGGACCTGGAAATATGGGAATTAAAACCAAGAATAATGACATTTAAAGTGATCACACTATAAAGAAAAGAAGCAAGTGATATACAAATCAGCAAATGTAGTTTATTAAATAAAAGTGGTATTTTTAAGCTTCTAATATGATATTTATTTACTTTTATGTATTGGTTATATAAGTAACCACAGAAATGTAGATAATTGTTCTGAGGGGATCCAAGGGTTACTTTAGTTATAAATGTATTTTAAATCTTACTCTTCTATAGCTTTTTACAAGATATACAGGGCCACCACGTCAGCCATTTTCTGTGCTCTGTGCACGGTTCTGATGTAGTCAGTGCAGAGCCGCCATTTTCTGTATTTTATATAAAGTGACATGTATAGTCACGGAGGTAATCTACGGGAAATCAGGGAATCAATGGCTCCTAACTTCTAATTCTATATCTTTCCATTTCTAGGCCAAATTTGCAAAAACATATCCTGTTTTCTTTTGACTAACGAAGGAAGTTATCATATTGAGAGATGGGATTTATCTGCTCTTCAAAGTGACCTAGCGTGCAATGAAGTGTGCTTCGAAATGAAGATTTCTTATTTTTCTAATTATCCTGTTGCACATATTTATTTCTGATGAGTTTAAACCGAGTTTTCTGGCTCATTGACTTGTTCTGACATATTTGCCATGATTTTATTTATATGAAAATGGAAACTTCCCAGCTACTGTGATATACAGGGTTGCTATTTCTATGGGTATGATGTGTCCACTTAACTAGGTGCTATTTATATTTAGTAGTTCTCTGCTCAATCAGTTGCTTACTGACAAGGAGCCCTTGTGGTAACGGAGCCTCATGCTATAAAAAGATTGTATAGAAAATGGGAGAAAGATTGCTCTGTGGCGACAGGAGCCTCGCTGGTAGTGAACAGCTGCTGGCCCAGCAGTCCTGGGACTTCCATGAGGCTGCTATGAATATGTTCACAGCATGCTGGGGCTGACTGCATGCTGCTAAAGTGCTGCCTTTCCAAGTCCTGGTCTGCCGCACTGTGCTGGCTTCACCCTGCTTAATACAGAGATTCTCTTAAAGGAGATGTTTTAGGCTCTGTCAAATTAAAATTATGCTCTTCAAGGTATAATCAATGGTTTCATCATATCCTCTACAGAAATCGCCACTTTGTAAATATTATGTGAGTTCCTTTTCCTCCTGGATTGTCAAATGGGCAGGGTCTCCTTTATCAGAAATAACAGATTGAGTAGCTATGATTCCCAAGGTAAAAAAGAATTAAATTATTTTAAGAGCCATTGTGTGATGCAAAGTTGGAATAAGCTCTCAGCCCCTGACTGAGAACACAGTTTTGCCAGATGTCAACAAACTAGGATGGGTAGGTGTCTAGACTTACTATTACTGTTATCATCTTCAAAATTAATCTATGCAGCGCACAAATCATACATTCAGCTCAGTGAATTTCAGAGTGACCAGCCTGTATTTCTGGCCCCATGAACACAGCACAGCAGGGCCATTATTCTGTGTGCTCTGTTTAACCCGTTTACTGTTCCCGTCATTAAGGGGAAAGCAATGTACCACCGGGTTCTTTAATTTTTTTTCTTATTAAAATACTGTCAAAGACACTCAACGTCATTGACACAGTTGTTTTTCCACAGCATAGATTTTATGTCTCAAATCTTGAATTTGATATAAATTGTCATATAGTACATATTATGTATGCTTGGTTTCTTTCATTCAAGATTGTGTGTATGTCATTCATCTATGTTTTTGTAATTATTTATTTTTCATTTCTATTACTGTACACTATGCCATCATATGAGCATACTCCAGTTTATCAAATACTTTTCCCTCAGACGTCCATTGATATATTTCCACTTTTGGACAGCTGAGGACTCTCTAATGCATCTCTTTTGTGAGCCTATCTATGAATTTGGATTAGTTATGTACCAGTAGAGTTATGAGATCAACCTGTTTAGTTTAGTAAATTTAGTAAATTTAGTAAATTTAGTAAATTTAGTAAATGCTACAGAAATATTTCCAAACTGGCTAGACAAATTTAAACTCCTATCAGCAATAAATAGGAATTACAATTTCCCAGGGCTAGGAGGTGGGTAAACTTGGCTAACAGACTCAGGGCCCTGGGTTCAATGGCTACCACATAAAAAAAATAAAAGCAAAATGATTATAATTGTTCTTTGGCTGTACTTTAATTTTAGCCTATTGAGTGAATGTACAGTTTATTATATTCTGGCTTTAATTTTCATTTCATTGATTACCAATAAAATCAAGAAAACCTTTATGTCATAATTCAGATTTCTATTTTTTGAAGGGTCTGATTTTCTGCCTATAGTTCTTTTGCTTTGATTTCCTTTGTCTTGCTATATTCTAGGTTGTTTTTATTTCTTCTAATATATTGTACTGCTTAGGGATGTCTAGAAGAACAGAATCAATAGAAAGTACATGTATAATTAAGCAAGAGGATTTATTAGGTAGCTTACAGGATCAGGAGTGGGAGAATCTGCCATAGTCTTCTGCATGCTAAACAGCCAAAGGATCCAGGGGCTGCTCAGTCTGAGAAGATGGAAGCCAAGGAAGGAAAGGGATCACTGATGCAGCCCCTGTCCAGAGTAACAGACCTGGCAGCTGCCTCGAGAGTCCCTGGCAGAGTCTATGCTGGAGAGCTGAAGACCCTGGCACCTGACCTCAAGACCAAGCACAGCAAAAGCTGGGCACTAAGCATCCTTTCTTTTCCCTTTTACTCCATCCAGGCTACCAGCCTGCTAGAAACTGCCACCCACACCTGGGGCAGGTCTTTCCTCTAGGTTTGCTGGCCTTCCTGCTGATCCTCTCTGAAAACTCTACAAACCCACTCAGACTTAAGCGTTCCTAAACCAGTAGGTGTTTTCTAATCCACTCAAGTTGACATAGCATGGTTAGTAGTCACATATTTATTTCATTGATATTTTTAATGAAAACAAATACTTCTCTTATTCTCACAATTCTTTTCACTTGTGCTTAATAGTTTTTACTTTTCTCTTCTGAGAGAAATCTTTACAACAGTTTAAGAAAAGCTTCCTGGTGTTTGAATAAGATTTATTGTGTTAACTTTCCATTTTTAGTCACAAAAAATCAGTGGTTTATGTTAAGTGATTTTGATTTAAAAAAAAAAAAGAACTGTAGCAGATTCCTTGTTAAGGATAAACACCTGATTCAGAAACTTTTATTGAGAAGATCAGCTTTGCTTTTCAGGATTTTTTTTTTTTTGTTAATAAAGCAAGCAATCCTGTGGGTGTGTTTGTTTCTGTATTCTATTTTTCTCTGTGTGGCACTGAGGAATTGAATCTAGGTTCTTTGCATTGAGCTCCATCTCTTAGTACCTCTTTACTTTCTGTTTTGAGACTACATTTTGCTAAGTCTTCTAAGTAACTCAAGCTAGACTAAACTTGTTATCATCCTGCCTCAGCCTTCCAAAGTGTTGCGATTACAAATATGAGTCATCATGCCTGGTTGTTTCTATAGTCTGTGTTTGTGTATTATTTTACTAATGCAACTCTTACTTTATCTCTTTATATCTATCATGGGCTTTTTAAAATATTAAAGTAAGTTTTTAATATTTTTGACATGATTTAGAGTTTTTTCATTTTCAGACTAATTTTGAGTTCATATTTCCAGTTTCTCCAAAGCACCTTGCTGATATATTTCTGAGCAAGGATTTGATTAATAACCTTCTATTTTGGAAGGTTAATATATTTGCAGTCTGTGGTAATTTTACATTCTTCAGTTACTTAAATGGTATTGCCTCTGATCAAAGAGGCGGTGATAATTCTCTAAATAAATGATTCTGGATCCATTTGATAGCTATAGAGACACAAATTAACTTTGGCTTTGACTTCACACTGGGCATTAAAATCTGCATTAGAAATCTGAATGTTCAAAGCAAAAAATTGTATTTTTATAAAGTAACACCTCAGATTCTGTTTGTGACCTTGCGATGGAAAAAGCATAGGTAAAAAGATTTCTTAAAACCAGATACTGGATGCACTTAAAGAGGAAAAGAACATGGCCATGGATCCTGTAGAGTGTACATTTTTTGTTTATTCAAACAGTAGCATTTGTTTATCTACCATTGCCCATCATCAGAAGACCCTATTGTACTGTGTATCATTAGCTCAGGGAAAAAAAAATCAAAGATTCAACATTCGAAGTATAATTTCTACTAAATGTGCATCTCTTTTATGCTATCCTAAAGGGAAAAATATTGTTAAGTTGAACCTTTGCAAGTAGAGGGTCATCCCAGCAATGTTGCGTATGCAGGAATTAGGAAAAACTACTTGAAAATACACAGCATCTAAAGAGCTCTTTTTAAAAGTATATGAAAAACTCCTTCAAGTCTTTTGAAAAGATAATTTAACAAGAAATTGGACAAAATCTTTCATACATGTTACATAAAAGAATATCAACTACCTGAAAAATTCTCATCTGCAAAAAGTAAAATAAATCAACAAATGACATTCATTCATCATAATCATAAGATTAAAGAATGTTGATTTTAAGCATTAGTAAAATATAGTGTAATGGGAATGTTCTACGTGAATATATTCATGGGAATTTATTTATTTTGGTACAGTCACATAGAAAACCTGTTCAGCATTAATAATTTACAAAACCCCTAGGGACGAACAATCCCATTCATAAATATTTATCCAGTTGGCATGTGTGTGTGTGTATATATATAT
>NW_022900913.1:13576238-13588798 GCF_012274545.1 Fukomys damarensis
ATATATGTGTGTGTGTGTGTGTGTGTGTCTGTGTGTGTGTACAGAAAGTTGTGGACAGGAGTAGGATTAATTTCTTTCACCACAGAATAAAAAACAACTCTAAAGGACTTCAGTATTAGAAGATGTAAAAAAATTATGCTCGCACGAAGGAGTCTGACATACTAACGAAAACATGTTTTTTATTGACTCTAATATGTAAGAACACTTATGAATGTGGCAAATATTATATTGAGAAGAAGTAATTGCAACCCTAAAGAATAGTGCTTGTGTGACTTGACATATGTTGGATTCAAACAAAAGCAAAACTAATCTATGGCCTTGGAAATCAAGATAGTCATGAGATTTAATATCCAGACCAGGAAGAAAGTTCATGATGCTGCTGTCCTTTTATTTCTCGATTTGGGTTGTGACTGCACTAGTGAGTACATTCAATTTCCATTAACCTCTATGCATGGATTGTAAGCTTTTGTCAATGAGTTTGTATAATACACATGCAAGCGCATAACTGCACGTGTTATATAAAATGGTCTACCATACATAATTCTAAAGTATTTCATTGTAATCATTTTATGTGTTGGTATAACACTGAACACATTTGCTGTATAAATAGCTAGTAAAAGTATAAAATTGTAGTTGGAAAGCACATAGACACTTTATGATGGTGACTGCCCCTGAG
The DNA here is from genome assembly GCF_012274545.1 of Fukomys damarensis. NCBI lineage: Eukaryota > Metazoa > Chordata > Mammalia > Rodentia > Bathyergidae > Fukomys > Fukomys damarensis. Next base: position 13,576,915 of record NW_022900913.1, read on the forward strand.
AGAAAGATAAGAAGATAGTATTTGAAAGGGAAATAAAAGGATAAGTCAACCGTAGATCAAATATCTCATATTGCAAAATGTTGATATAGTTGATTTGTAGATTTATTAGTTCATGATGGATGGTCCTAGTTTATGTCCTCCTAAATCTTTCTGCCAATGAAAAAGTTTCATTTAAAACAGTCAAAAAACATAATATCTAGATACAAAGATTCTATGCCCAAAACAAAACCAAGTAAAACTAAAGTTTTAAAAGGGGCTTTATTGATTAACATTCCCCAGAAGAACACAATAAAGAGAAAAAATATATATAAATATACAAAAAAGGTCAATTAGATAGGCTTACAAGGATCAAGGTAAGAGAGTTCACCATGGTCATCTCCACACTGGGGAGACTGAAGATCCAGGAATAGCTCAGCCCAGGAAGGTGGAAGCCACAGGACAAGAGGGATCAAAGATGCAGATCCAGCCCAAGAAGAAAGGCCTGGAAGCTCATCAGAGAGTCCCTTAGTATGAGTTGGCTGTGGAATGCTGGAGACCCTGAAGACATCTCCCTGCAATGGTAGCCAAAGACCCACTGGCTTAAGCAGACTGAAACTCTTCAAAATGCATCAACTTCCTTCTTTTCTTTTTATTCCATCTAGGCTATTGATGGGGCCAACCACAAGTGCAATGGGTTTCCCTCCTCTGCCTGTTGGCCTATATGCCAGTAATCTCGGGAGATACCCCACCGACACACCCAGAACTGTGTTATTAATCTGCTAGGGGTTTCTTCACCCAGTCAAGCTGCCATATCACATTACTGGTTACAGGACCTCATCATCCATCCAGAGTCAGAGACTCACAACTGGATGAGTTGTGGTAAGTGTTTGGACACTTATTAACAAAACAGTAAGCAGGAGCAATGAGCACAAAGTTTTTAGCCGGCCTTGTTGGAGAATTTGAATTTAGAGTAGTTCAAAAAGAAACTGGGTAAAGAAGATGTGGTTTTTCTGTAATGGAATACTACTCAGCCATAAAGAATGAGAAATTAGATTCATTCACAGGAAAATGGATACATATTGAGGATATACTACTAAGTCAAATAAATAAGTCACACATGTGTAAATACCGAATAGTTTCTCTGGTGTGAAAAATTATAATACTACATAAGATCCTAATGAGATAATTGACAATGTGAAATTGGAAGAAAAGGGCTAAAGCTGTAGGGAAAGTGGGAAGGGTAGGGGAAAGGGAATAAGGGAAAAGAAAAAAATATGAGAAAATGAAAAAATGGAAATAAAGAGTTTGTAAATGGGGAGGGGAAGAGAGGGTGAAGGGAGGGCAGGGACAAGTGGAAAAAATGAGAACCAAGACCTGTCGTGTAAAGGTACAAGATCCCAATGATGAATGTAACTGTACTGTATACCTAAAATGTACCAATAAACAATAATAAAAAAAAAGTTTGAGGAGTTTTCCACTGCGTGTTTAGAAACACTCACTGATTATGGAGAATATACTGTACTGGACAGGAGCAGCACAAGGGCAAGACAATGAAAAGGAAGACTCTGGTGGAAGGAGAGAAATAGCACATAACGGAGCTCTGAAGTGGTTCTGGGGGTGGAGAAATGATGCATTACAGAACTAAGAGGTGGTTATGAATGAAGGTATTTGGACTAATGAGAAAAGCAAGACATGAAAATATTCTAAATGATTACTTGACTAAGCGTGAGCATTTGAAGTAGACCGTGGGGTCAAGAAAGGGGCTTTTGGGGTTAGCAATCCTGGTGAGGAAGACACTAAGTTAATAGGAGCATTCTGTCTCCACACTGACTCCAATCACAGAGGTCAAAGTGTAAACAGGATTTTAAAAAAAAGAAACTTAGTTAAACGTTCCAAATCTAATGAGAGTCAAATGTAATTATTAACAAATTACATTTCAATAACAAAAATAGTACCCTAGAAGAACAAATTATGTCCAATGAAAAATTAATCTTTGTAGCTCTCATTTTTACACTTGCAAAGAATTTGTAGTGGTTCTTAAGAGATGTAGGGAAGAAAATACATCCATTTCCATAAGTATTTGTAATTTTCAATGCAGTTTAAATAGTAGCTTATCTGGCTATTTTTGTGAGAGAAAATATTTTCATTGACATGTGATATTTGCATGTGTTTATGGTGTAATATGAAATTCTACATATGTATATGATGTGGTGATCAAATTAGGGTAATGGGCATTTTTAGCCCTTGAAATCTTGACCATTCCCACATGTTGAGAAATTTTGGATTCTTGTTTTATATTTACTTTGAAAGGTAATGTGGGTCATGGTAGACTGTAGTCACTCTGCTAGGCTATAGAGCACCAAAACAAATTGCTCCTAAGTGACTTCAGTAGCTATATCTAACCTCTCTCCACTCTTATTTTCTTGGTGCTTCCATCTCAAGTTAGTTCTGTTTTACTCACTTCTTCTATGAGACAACTATTCTTAGCTCCCAAATTTTAAATTATTTTATAATATTTAAAATATGTGTTCATTTCACCTACCTTTGACCTTTTCTTCTCCCTGAGCAAAGGGAAATACAAAGACTTCTTGGTGAATTTTATTGTTGTATGATCTTAATGATCCTCAACATAGAACTCAGAGTTGTTTAAAGAATTGAAGTTTTTTATTTTTTCATCTTCAATGACTGCTAAGCGGACTGGTTTAGTCACACTTTGGAAATAGATGAAAAGCTTGAATCAAAGTATTTGCTACCACATACAAATGTTTACATTGGACAAGATAGCTGTTTGAGTGAATTATATTATAAATAGTGGACATAACAGTGCAAAGAGACAAAGATTTTATTAAATAAGTTCTTGGTGAATATAAAATACATGCATCTAATTAATTAAAATTTAGTTAAAATCGCTTTGAAATCACTATATGCTTTGGATCCACACTATGAATTTGTCGATCTATTAAACAATTTACAACACTTATTTCCCTTAAGCATAAACTGTTTTCTAAAAGAACTATCACTTAGAATTTAGACATTTATAATGTTAACCTTTCCTTTCTGTCCAAAAATGGCAACTGTTGAGCACAATAACAAATGGCATAATTCCATTGAATCATTTTAAATATGATACATTTAATATATGCTAAAAATTGCAAATGAAAAAGTGTAGAAATTAAGAAATCAGGTAAGTGATATAGAATGGTTAAAAAATTATAGAATTATCTGTATGGAAACAAACATAGCAATGCACCATATGTTAGCAATAACGAAACATTGATCAAATACATTTTTACTTTATATAATTACGTATGTAGATTATCTGCTGACAAATGGGGAATAAACTTTAATCCCTTTTTGTTGTTCGAAGTACATCACGGGATATAGAGTTAGCTGGAGTTGCCGCATCCAATGCACCAGGCCCCTTTCATGCAGAGCAGTAAGAGAAGACTTGACAACCCCGTTTTGACTCAATAGATGAATGAATTCAGATTGCCTGAAGGCAAAACGATGGCCCATGACCCTATTGTGGCTACTTATTTTTCAAGATAATAAAATTTTATGCAAAGGAATATAATTTAAGAAAGCAAAGAGATCATTCAGTTGCTCTCCCTTAATTAAATTCTATAACATAACTGATTTTAAATGGTCATTCTCCTTAGTGAAATTGATTTTATGTATTTGGAAGTCTTTCATTTTCCCAAATATGTTTTATTTATTTCTCTAAAATGATCAACTGAAGATTCCAGATGGACAGTAAGAATTTATTTGATCATTGTGGGTGGCTAACATTTAAAGCTGCTCATTATCATTTTGCCCTTTTATGTAGCACAACAAGGAAAGACAAGTGAGTTCCATTTGATTCAGTAGCGGAATGACTAACAAAGGATTGACTTGTTCCTTAAAATAATTTTTAAAAGCCTAACATTGGTAGCCTAAATAATCTTTTAAAATAAGTCAATCTCTTACCTTTCCATGGTTTCTTTTAAAGAAGGATGTGTTTATAGAAATCATTATTGTATGAGTAATTACTCAGCATTTATTTCATTTTTTAAAAAGATTAATTTTGTTTTGGGTCTGCTTTTTTCATATACCCTATAAATTTGAGGGTAATTATAATAAGTGTAAATGAATTAACTATGTCATGGCTCTCTTACATGTGCCAGATCAGGTTTATGTACTTTAAGTGTAGTTAATCTTTAAAAACTTCCTTGTGGCATAGTCATTATCGTGAATTTTTTAAAAAGTTGAGGCAACCAGGCCAGGTTTCATAGATCCAGGTAACAAAGCTGGAATTCTAACCTAGCCAGATCCAGATCACATTAATTAATGATGCCCACCTAACTTTCAAAGGTGCACCCTAAATTTCTAAGCAAATTATAGTAAGGCTATTTCAGGAACTGTAATTTAAGATGTTGCCAGGCATTAAGGGCATGGAGTAGGACTGGAAATCTTTTAAAGTATAAAGGTTTGTCCGGATTTAGCCCAATCAGTTGGATTGGGAAGATAATTTGAAAGGGCAGACATTAATCCAGGATTAGAATTCTTTCTCCCTCCCCCTGAGTTTGAAAAGAGTTAATGTTGCTCTAGGAACTTTATCGTTTATGTTACAGGAAAAAAGTAAGCCAGGCTGAAGGTAACTGCAAAGTACAAGAGCTACGTAAGTTCAGAGAGGTGTCGCGATTATCGGAACATTTCGTGGAAAAAGTAGACTTTGAGTCCCTATTCTAAAAAGTATTGTGCAATGTAGTCAATAAATAGTATAACAAGATATTCAATAAAAAGATTTCCCAAAGGTAATGAAAAATAATACAATGATATATTTAATATGAGTTTATGGTCTCTCTGTATATGGATGAAGGCTCATACACCTGTGTACATAATGGCGGGTTCATTTATACACACATACGTGTAGCTGTTCTATATTCAGTCACAGTACTATCACATTCATGTTATGCCTTTAACACTTAGTGACAATGTGTGTATAATGTGAAATTACAATAATATAATTATATGTTGATACTTATTAATCTAGATGTAATATACTGGTTATAAAATAAAATAGATATATAGTAAACACTTTCTCTTTTCCAACCACACTTTGGGAGAACTAATTTTTAAATTTTTATTAGCACATGTTTGCAGTACATAATAATTATATTCATTGTGGGGAGTGGGTACACGTACATAACTAATGTTTAGGGGCCACTTACTATTTCAGTGTAAGGATGAGGCTTTATTAATTTAGCTCTGATTTTCACTTATGTATTTCTGGAAAAGAAAAATAGTACGATGTTTTTTCAACAGATGGTGTAACCCTCACATGCGGGATCCTACAGGGCGTAGTGCATTGCAGAAACCCACTACCCTGCTGGCGCTTAGAGAAGAAATTGAAAATGTGTGTGCAGTAATCTCGATGACCAAGGCTAACCAAGCAGCAGTTACCATACTAATAAATGTCTGGAAGCTCATGGCCACCAGCTTGAGCACCTCTTGTGATTAAAGAGGACAAAGGTAACTTGTATTAATCTCATGACTTCTAATTAAATTGAGTATTGGTGCCCGGTCCCCTCCCATTTCCCACTCTCCCTCTACCTACCTTTCCCGGAGCCGCCTTGCTGTCACCGCCTGCTTCCTGCGCTGGAGGCGACAGGGGCCATGGATGGCAGAGATTCATGAGCTTCTTTGTTGCGGTGTCAGTAACAGCCCTTCTACCAGGAACAGCTCTGGTCCTTCTACAGTGGTGTCTGCTAAAGGGAATGGCAACAAGAAACTTAAAGGCGATAGGCCTCCCTCTTCGCCTTCTCCGGTTCTCCATCTGTGAAGAAATCCCATGTGGTGTCGCCGCAAAGGAGGTCATACCTTTAGGACTTCCGTTTGGCAAAGTAACTAACCATTTGATGCTGAAAGGAAGAAGCCAGGCTTTCTTAGAAATGGCTTCTGCGGAAGCTGCCGTTACTATGGTAAATTATGACGCCCTCGTTCCTGCTCATCTTCGAAGCCAGCCCGTTTAGATTCAGCATTCTAATCACAGAGACTAGACTCACTTAAACTTGACAATCCGCCTAATCAAGCTGGCGCCCAAGCGGCACTGCAGGCGGTCAGTGCTGCCCATTCAGGAAATGGGGCCCTCGTTGGGGCTCCTTCAAAGGAAGCTGCAGTCCTCCCGGGCCAGAGTCCTGTATTCCGAATTATTATGGAAAACCTCTTTTACCCTGTTGCTCTGGAAGTTCTTCATCAGATAGTTTCACCTTTACAAAGAATAACCAATTTCAAGCGCTGCTTCAGGATGCTGACCCAGTGAACACAAGTTATGCCAGGATGGCTCTGGATGGCCAGAATATCTGGAATGCATGCTGCACTCCGCATCCTGACTTCTCCAAGCTCACCAGCCTTAATGCGAAACGTAATAATGACAAAAGCAGAGACTGCACTCGCTTAGACCTTCCTTCTGGTGATGGCCAGTCATCTCTTGACCCCCCTGTGGCTGCTGCCTTTGATGCACCAGGTATAATATCTTCACCAAATGCAGGGGCTGCAGGATTTGTCCCAGCCATTGAACTTTCTCAAGCTACAAGTCTGTTTGTCTCAGCTGTTCCTGGAGCCCTTGGTCCACTTGTACTGGCCTCTTCTGCTATCATCACTGGAAGGATGGCATTTCTGGGGCATGTGGTGAACCAGGAAGTTCTGCTCTACTTGTCACCAATCTCAGTCCTGATCTCATCACACCACATGGACTTTTTATCCTATTTGGAGTATACGGTGATGTGCACTGAGTGAAGATGATGTTTAATAAATGGAGACTGCCTTGGTTCAGATGGCAGATGCCAGTCAAGCCCAGCTAGCAATGAGCCATCTAAGTGGTCAGAGACTTCATAGAAAAGTGCTCCATGCTGCACTGTGCAGACACTGCACAGTTCAGCTTCCTTGGCAGGGACAAGAAGACCAAGGTCCGACTAAGGATTTCAGCAGTAGTCCTTTGCATTGCTTTAAAAAGCCTGGCTCTAAAATCTTCCAGAATATTTTTTCCACTGTCAGCCACACCGCATCTTTCCAACGTTCCCCCTTCTGTCACAGTGGATGATCTGAAGAAGCTCTTCACAGAGGCTGGATGTTCCGTGAAGGCTTTCAAATTCTTTCAGAAAGATTGCAAATGGCACTCATTCAGTTAGGATCAGTGGAAGGAGCCATCCAGGCCCTCAATCGAACTTCATAATCCTGATGTTGGAGAAAACTCACCACCTCAGAGTTTCCTTCTCACAATCTACAATCTGACTTTCCTGTGAATTTTTCCCCTAAAACTGGACCATAATGTCAGTAAAAACCTTCAGAAATAGACTGAAGCTTTTGAAGGCCAACTCTGCCTCTTTCACAAAAGTAACTCTGAGTTTGATATTCAAGTATATGAAAAACTTGGGATATTCTCCCACCCCCACCGCCAGTATACAATCAAAAGCCCGTTTTCCTCTCTACCATGGTTTCTATGAAAGTTTATCTGTAGAAAAAAATGTGTTTTCAGGGTTTTAATTCCCCACATTAAGATCAGCTTTAAGAGGACAGGCTTTATTTTAGTTTGGCTCAGATCAGTCTTGTACAACATTTCTAAACTCCTTTGCACTTTGAGAGATTTAAGCATATGGGCTTTTAAAATTACTTGATGTAAGTAATTTAAATCACAACCAAGTTTTTTAACTTTAAGACTCAAAGGTCTGACCCCCTGTAGGAAAGTATGTTCAAGTTTAAATTCTGTCAGGCATTTGCCATGCATTGATGGTTGCTAGACATAAACACATGAGTTGTATTACCAGCAGTTTTATAAACATGCATGTATTGTCTCTGTCTTTTCCCTTTTGACTCTTTGACACTCCTTTGAATAATGCATTATCTTTTTAAGACTATTTGGAACAATGAAATGTCTCAACTATGCCCCGGGAAATTTAAGTCACATCCAACTAAGATATATTAAGATGTCAGAATAACTAATAATTTTTTTAGAAAAATTATGTCTTAAATCTCAGAATGACACCTTTTTGAGTAACATTAAGAGAACTAAATTTAGTATTAATATATTTATTCCAGTTTTTCTTTGCCTGAACTGTTTATACATTTTTTGGTTGACTCTGTGTAATAGTAGATTGACAATGAATACGTAGAGTTCCTTTCTATTTTAAGGCTGACATTTAAGATTACTTCCATAAGAAGTAGAAGTTAAGCTATTTTTGTACTTAATTCTCTTGAGAGATTTTTTTGTTTTGTTTTGTTTTTTGAAACAGGGTCTCACTTATGTAGTGAGACTGACCTGGAACTCACTGTGTAGCCCCGGCCAGTCTCAAACTCACAGTGATCCCCCTGCCTCAGCCTCCCGAGTGCTGGGATTGCAGGCATGCCCCACCATGCCCAGCACTGAGAGATTTTCTTGTGTCAATATCTCAATATATTCATTTGGAAAAGGATGCTGAAAATTGTCATCAAATTTTCCAAAGGCCTCACACTAGTGATATCTTGTTAACCTTTTCAGAAATATGTAAATTGAATGGTACAAACCCTTTTACTTTCAAATTTCTTAGTTGTGACAAATATAGTGAGAGATAATAGAATCTTGTAAAGGTTACCAAGACTGTAATAGAAAGATAGCAAAGTAACACAAAGCAAAGCATTTCACTCTGAATGATGATCAATGGAAATGGTTTTAGAATACAATATGAAAAAAATGTTAGTTAGGTTTTGGACTGTTGTGATGGTAACGTATTTTGCAGAACTTCTACATTGTTGTTAGACATGCCTGAAAATTTTTCATTTATTTATCTGAAATAAAACTCTACTGTGTTTGACATAGAAACAAATTATTTTCAAAATGGCATGAGTATAGTCTTTCTAGTTGTTAATGTGTATATAATACCACCTTTTAATTTCAATATAATCTGCAAATTAGAAATGATAAATATAGTTAAATTATTTGTTCTCTTGTTTGAAGTATGGAAACTCCGCATAGAATTTGGATAATTTTCCTAAATTGAAACAGACATGATGTAAGAATCATTGGTAGTATGATTCTGGAATATTAGCTTTGATCTCTGTTAGAAAAGCATTTGTAGGAAAATGCAAATATTAAAAGACTATTTAAAATTTGTTAAAGTGTAGAGCTTAATATTGAGTGAAGAAGTTATTTTTCCGAGACATTTCTTTTTAATTTACTTACTGACCAGCAACTGTAGCTAAGGAGAGTTTGCAAGTGTTAGGGGGACAGCTCAGATAGTTCTAACAGAGAACAAACTCTCACTCATTTGCCAATTATAATAAATAGTACTTTCATAGTCTACTTTTCTCTTCAGTCATTAAACAAGTGTTTGTAGAGTACTTACTATGTGTCTGTCTTTTGTTTGTTTGTTTGTTTTTGGTACCAGGGACTGAACTCAGAACCTTGTGCTTGGGAGGCAGGCGGCAGAACCACTGAGGTAAATTCCCAGCCCTATGTGCCTGTCTTTATTCTATAGGCTTTGGATCTGGACTACATCCAAGTGTGGAAAGGACAAGGACTCTGAATGTACCCCTGAGTGGAGTTTCTCCAGGATGTTTCCTTCCACTCTGAAGACATGTAAGCTAAAAGAATGAGGTCTGTGTCTTCCACATGCTTAATGCGCCACGGTGGAACAAGAACAAAGGGGTTATTACTTGAAAAATGAAAACAAACAAACAAAAAAAAACAAAAACAAGGGACATACAGAGGTTTGAGTTATACAGCAATTGTTAAATACAGCAGGGTATCTGCACAAAATCTTGGACATCACCATTTTTGCTACTCCTTAATAACAGTTCTCCAGAGCAGTTGACTTCCCTGGACTCTGGGTTCCCCTCTCTGGACTCCTGATCCATCGTTCTATTTCATAGCTGACACTGTCAACGAATGTGTTGCTGCATCAGTAAGACTTCTTTCTGCAGCAGTTCAGCATTCCATGAGCTATTTTCTTTCTGTTTTTATGATCTGAGCTAATGATTTTTATATTTATTCATTTATCTTGAAAACTTTGTAAGCCTCTCATGAATAGTTTTCGCTTTACTTCTTTAGAAAAGACATGGCAACAGATCCCACCAAGGGAAGTTCTTCTGTATTTTAGGTTTCTGTTGAGGCTCATGAGGGCCAGTTCTACCAGCATCCTCAGCTCTACAGTGTGAAAGATCTTAGGTTGTACATCCTCGAAAGCTTTCGAAGTACTTTTTAAACTATTGCAATGAACTACATTCTGGGTCAATCCTTGATTGACTTAAATAGTGATTGATGTTTGCTTATAGAATGTTGATGAGATTTTTCATATGATATCTTACCTCATCCCCAGTGAATAATGGATTTATACACAAAGAGAAGTTACACAAACACACAAATGGAAAATTTCAGTTCTGTGGAAAAAGAGACAGTTTCTGTATGTGTGTGTGTGTGTGTGTGTGCGCTCGCGCGCACACTAACATTACAACCCTCAGAAATGTTAGGTACCAAGTGAAAAATTTTTTTTCTTTTTTTCTATAAATATTAAAGGAAGTTATAATCTATATAAGTTATGGAGCAATTATAATTTAGAGATCCAGGTGTTACAATTTATAATTCTGCTCATAAAATGCAGGAAGGTTAACTAAATAAAGGACTAATCATTCTTTTAATTTTTTTGACCAAAAGCTCTCTGAATTGTATATTTATGTGAGGCTGAAGTTACATTTAATAAATTATCCAAAGAGGATTTATTTGTATGTCTGATTTTGAATAGGCACAGCGATAAGGAATTATTTTATCTAAGAGTACTTCAATATGTTATAAACAATTTTCCTCCCCTATAATTACTGTACAAATCTAAAAAATAATGTGAATGAATGAGCTATTAAGATGGAATCGACATGGAAATGGGTTTTAATAACCTTAGTTATCAAATTCATTGTGAATAACTGGAGATACTTCATTCAGAAATGTGTTTTAGAATGATTAAATGTGATTTGCATAATTTTCTTTTCAAATAAAAATAAATTTAAAACATTTTGGAACACAAGAGCAGAAAAGCATATCTAAATAAAGTATTTCAAAAAGCAGTATTGGAGACAAATTTCTATTTCATAGAATTTTATGAAAAGTATATCTGAAATAATTTATTCCATTTATTTCTTCACCCAGTCATTAAATCATCCATTTATTCAACAAATATTTTGAACCATCCCCTTGGCAAGTTTTAGCATGCTAACTCTTACATAATTGCCAAAATTAAACTCAGTCCCATTGAAAGATATAATAAATCAATAAACAGTCTGCGTGTAGTTAATTCTAAAAGGAAAAACACATGGGGCCATTCAATTGCAAAGAATGAATGATTAATTTTCTAGCTAAATATCATTGTATTTTACAGAATAATAGATTTCTATAAATACTAATTTTTTGGAAAACTGCAGACATTGAATAACTTAGGAATTCTACAAATGGATAGAAAATATTTTTCAAATCGTTTTAGATTAGTGTTTACTAATCACATTTCAGCCAGTGGACATAAATGAGCAAGCCTTTGCCTCTATACTAATTTTTCTAAGAAACGTACTTTTTTAGATGCATTACTAAAGTAAAAGAAATATACTGAGAATATTGTTCAGAATAAGCATCTATATCTATCTATCTATCTATCTATCTATCTCTATAGGTCAATAAATTTTAGCATTATTCTGTTACGTGGGACACTAAATTATTTTCCTAACTGTATCACTTGCTCTGCTTTGGTTCAGTTCTGTGCAGGGCTCATCCAGCTTTAGAGCTCAGGAATTCAAATGATTATTTTCATAGTTTTGAAGAAACCATTGTATGGAAATCAAAGAAAAATGAGAGGTTATAATTGATGTACTTGATCAGTCTATTAATAACTCCTCTTTTTTTTTTTTTTTT
>NW_022900913.1:13589028-13607675 GCF_012274545.1 Fukomys damarensis
TTTTTTTTTTTTTTTTTTGGTACCAGGGATTGAACTCAGGTCCTTGCGCTTGCAAGGCAGGCCACCAAACTGCTGAGCTAAATCCCCAGCCCGTTTTTGTAATATTTATTTGGCCTTTGCAACTGCAGGCTGTAGAGACAGCCCAAGTTTGTCTTTATTATTAGAATCTTAACATAACTATTAATTTTAGACTGCTTGATTATCCAATGCATTGATCTAAGCATACAGCAATCTCAAAATATCATTTTGAATAAATCTATGCTAGTAGCTTTCTCAAAATAGCAATGTAGATGACAAACAAAATTAGAAAAGATGCAAATCTACAGTAAGAGAGACATGAAGTTGCCTCTAGTGCAGTAACGTTGTAGCAGTTTTTAAAGCAGCCAGTGCTAGCAGAAGATTAAGGACGTGGGAGATTTAGGCAGAAATAAGAAGGATTTGACACAAATATCAGACACATTTGTTTGAAAAATTTTATTGAGAAACCTACAGGTTAGAAAAAATTTTTGAGAACTTTCCAAGAATAGAAAAGCTTATCTAAATTTTTAAGAAAAAATTTTGTTTCATAACAAAAAAATATTTAAAGGAAAGAAAATATACTCATACTGCTTATACCTGGTCATAATGATGAACAGATTGAGTAATAGTTTGATATTGCACTGACATATATATTTATTGTAGGAGATACGAAAGTAGGTGAGCTGCCTCGTGACGTGAGGCAGTATGGAGGACGTTGGGCCAGCGCTATGGCTTGGGCATTGACTGGATTTCCCTCGAGGGTTCCTAGGATTACAGTATTACTCCGTAGGGTGGAGCTGTTTTGGGAGATGGTGCCTGGTAAGGAGTCCTTATGACATAGGGGGCCTAGGAAGTCTTCAACTGACCTCTTAAAAGTTCTGTGTCCTCCCTAAGTTCCCTCCAGAGGGTTAAAAAAGGAACAAGCCTAGCTCCTCTCATTTTTCTCTGCTTGTGCTCCTGGTGTAAGAAGAAAGCACTCACTTACTCCCACGCACACTTGTGCTGTTTATTCTCTGTACCACTTGCTGATTCAGCCAACAGGTCACCTTCACCACAGAGCTTGTGCTCTGCTGTTTATTTATTTGTTTTTTGGTTTTTTGAGACAGGGTCTCACTATGTAGTTGAGACTGACCTGGATCTCACTATGCAGCCCAGGCTGGTCTCGAACTCACAGCGATCCTCCTGCCTCAGTCTCCTGCGTGCTGGGATTACAGACATGCGCCACCATGCCCGGCTTTGGGCTCTGCTATTTAGATGTCGAATCTCTCTAAAAATGAGAATCAAGACTTGCCACGCAGAGGTACATGATCCCAACAATGAATGTAACTGTACTGTATCCCTAAAATGTACCAATAAACTCAATAAAATTAAAAAAAAAATCTTTCTGCAAACAAACAAAAAATCTCCTCGTTAGTATCCTGTGTGAGACATCTCGTTACAGGGGCCAAAAGCCACTATACAAGCAGCAGTGTCACTGGTGCAGGGCATGCCACCAATTCTTAGCCTAATTCAATTCACTAAAACACATTATAATAGGAAACCATGCTCTACACCACTGGCCGTTACAGGAATGCCGGTGAAAACAGCACCAAGATTCCACCTCACCCCAGTAAGAAGGGCTGCTACCAAGAAATCAACTAAAGACAGACGCTGGCAGTGTTGTGGGGAGAAAGGAAGCCTTCTGCATTGTTGGTGGGAGTGCAGACTGGTGCAACCACTGTGGAAATCAGTATGGAGATACCTCAGAGAACGAGGATTAGAAGTCCCATTTGACCCAGCTATTCCTCTGCTGGGTATCTTCCCAAAAGAATTAAAAGAATCATACCACAGGGCCAGGGATTTAGCTCAGTGGTTCCGCCATCTGCCTCACAAACACAAGGTCCTGAGTTTGATCTCCGGTACAAAAAAAGAAAAAGCGATTTTTAGCTGGGCGTGGTGGTGCATGCCTGTAATCCCAGCACTAGGGAGGCTGAGGCAGGAGGATCGCTGTGAGTTCGAGACCAGCCTGGGCTACATAGTGACTTCCAGGTCAGTCTCAACTACATAGTGAGACCCCGTGAGATATATGCGCACCCATGTTTATAGCGCCACAGTTTGTAATAGCTAAAACTTGGAAACAGCCCAATTGCCCATCAGTTTGAGGCTGGATAAAAAAGATGTGTTTTTGTTGTTGTTGTTGCTGTTTTTATAAAACAGAGTACTACTCAGCCATAAAGAATGAGAAACTAGAGACATTTATAGCTAACTGGGTACACATTGAGGCCATAGTCTGAAGTGAAATTAGTAAGTGACACATGTGTAAATACCAAATAGTTTCTCTAGTGTGATAAACTAAAAGTGTAAATAAGGATCAAAATGTATAATTGTTATTGTATAATAGGAAGAAAAGTTCTAAAAGAGTAGAGGAAGTGGGAGGGGTGGTGGAAAGGCAAAAAGGGAAAAGAAAAAATATGTGAAAAGAAAAACATGGAGGGCCAGGGATTTAGCTCAGTGATTCGGTGGCCTGCCTTGCAAGCGCAAGGACCCGAGTTCAATCCCCGGTACCAAAAAAAAAAAAGAAAACCATGGAAACAAAGTCTTTGTAAATAGTGAAGAGTGGAGAGTCTGAAGGGAGGGTGGGGGATGGGGAAAAAATAAGAACCAAGACCTGTCATGTAAAGGCACAAGACCCCCATGATGAATGGAACTGTACTGTGTACCCAAAAGGTACCAATAAACTTAGTATTGAAAGATATTTACAGTAACATTAAATTATTACATTATAGTGACAATTATATCAACATATCAATTAATAATCAATGTAATCATTATATTAATATAATATGGCTATATAATATACAGTATATTAATATAATACAATGCTATAACATTACATATGTGGTATTATATATCATATAATTACATTGTAATATAATTATTGTATTAATAGTTATAATCTTTAATTATACCATTATATTATCAAATTATTATATTATTGAAATAATATTAAAATAATTGTTTTGAAGTCCTCAGTCTCCAGCATCAACATGAAGTATGATTAAAACATATGGTGAATGCTTAAGTAAAAGATTATTACAGTAAAAGACACACTGGCATTAATTTATCTCAGGTTGCAATGAGGTGGGTGAATCTATTCTTGATCAAAGGATATAATGTGTGATCTTCACTTGGATTCTAGACAACAATAATGCTAAGCAGAAGAAATGTGGGAGATAAGTGAAGACATTTATGAAGCAATTTTTTAAAAATGTAATACATTAAAAGTATGAAACATTGTTCAAAAAATTTTTTTTGTTTTTTGAGACAGGGTCTCACTACATAGTTGAGACTGACCTGGAACTCACTATGTAGCCCAGGCTGGTCTTGAACTCACAGTGATCCTCCTGCCTCAGCCTCTCAAGTGCTGGGATTACAGGCATGTGCCAACATGCCCAGCTGTTCAAATATTTTAAAGTTATATTCTATACATTATTACGAATGTTTCATTTTAGGTTCATAATAAAACATTTATAGGTGAATTTTTCTGATGTTCACTTCATGCAAAACTTTGAGCCAAAAGTTGTGTGTGCGTGTGTGTGTGTGTGTGTGTGTGTGTTTCTTCTTGGGTCTAGCTTGGCAATCAGGATTTTTATAAAAGTTAACTTTCAAATAAAAGATTATTGGAGATATTATATTGTCATTGCATTTTTCTTTTTTTTTACTATATAATAATAGTATTGGATAATACCATCTGGTAATCCTATTTATCAGTTTATTAATAAATTCAAAATAACAAGATTTAGCTTTTCTGATTTTTCTCTAATGTATGTCTGCTTTATGTTTAATTGATTCCTTCTTGTTAGTTTGTGTTACCCTTCTACATTAACAAAAATACCCTGGATTTTATTTTTGTAGTTTCTAAAACTGAAAGCATGTGTCTTTATGTCAATATTTCCTCTTTTGTATTATACACATTTAAAAGCGAAAACTTACATCCAATACTATTATTCCTTTCTAAATACTTGGTTTTACTCCATTATCATTCAAATATAAATCTTAATTTTCTTTCTTTTTTAGTGCATGGATTTTGGGAAGTATTTTTCTTAATTTCTAAACATTTTGGTATAGTTAAGAGATTTTCTACTTTGATAAATCCTTCACTTGGAAAATGTACAGTTGCATATATGTCTAAGTAAACGCGTTACACAGGGAGAATGTGTCTTTTAGTGTTACAATGGCTGAATTTGACTAAGGGTTGTCTATTGCTTTTCATTAGATTTCTCAACTTCTACTTTGAAAAGTAGAAAGTTACATTATTAAGAGTGCACACACTTAAGTTATTATGCTTTCCTGAGTATCTCATCTTATTATTAAGAACTATCTATTTTTACTCCATGTTTTTCACCTATTTAGGCCGGTAGAAATATAACCAAAGCAGTTTTTGCTCTTGTTGATGACAACTCATTATCTTCCCAAATTTTGGTGTCAAACTCTATAATTTAAAATTGTGTACTTTAAGTGAATTCTAGAGAATCTATAATTGGGCTTTTAAATTTGAATTAGCAATATTTTCAGTTTGAATCAGACTCTTCAGAAGATGTCTCATAGGTCTAGAGTGTCCATTTGATTCTTAGGTAGGTTTGGCTGCTGAAATTGCAATTTTCTCACCCATTGGGTTCGTCTTCCTCATTTGATTGAATATATTAACAATAATTGCTTTAAAGTCCTCAGTCTTCAGGATCAACATGAGGTGTGATTAAAACATATGGTGAATGTTTAAGTAAAACGTTATTGCAGTAAAAGACACACTGGCTTTAGTTCCACTCATACTATTTCTCCCTCTTCCAATACTTTAGTCCTATCATTGTGGCCATTTTTTGAAGATGTTCTAAAAAATCTGTAAGACCTTTTCCCTAAGTCTTTAATTGTGCATCATATCATGGCTGTATTGATGTCCTGATTCGATTCAAAACTTGAATTTTTATGATCATTTTGTCATAGGGGAAGAGCAGGAAGTTTCAAGGTGCTAGATCCAGTGAATAAGGTAGGGGAGGGCGCACTGTAAGGCTTTTACGAGCCCGCCTTTCTGTTGGATGGCACTTGAATGGCAGCACCAATCACAGATCGTTTTCTTTTACCTCACCTAGCACACAGGACCATGGAGCAGCCATGTTTTATTTGTTATTAAGAGATTGAATCACGTCATGGCACAGGGTATGTAAGTGTTCCACCACTAAATGACATAGAGAGCCCCCATGTTTTGATTTAAAATTTGGCTGTGCCTTTCCTCAGTTCTGAATGACCACAGAAGATTTTGTACCTCATCCCCTTAACTCTCAAGCTTCCCTTCCCAGGGACTGCAAATCACAGCCTGTATATGGGGACAGAAACTGCCACACCTTGCGGTGGGCCGTGTTGTCTTGTGCAACCATTCTCCTTAGCAATGTGACCATGTGGCGTATTTCACACTCCCTTTAAAAGTCCTCCCACTCATCCCCTAGAATCTCACTTTTATGCCCCTTGAGAGAAATCGTCTATTTGTCTAGAATGTTGGTTTCCAGTGTATGATGTCATCATCATGCTTTCAATAGATCTATTGGCGCCTCTTCTTCTCCTGTTGGAGGCTGGATGTCCAAATGCACCAGATCTGTGAGAGATGAAAATCTCCAGTGACCCCTAGCAAGGTTCTCTTCTCTTTTAGTTTCAGTCTATTGCATTCCTCTTGCTTCCACAGGTTTTTGATACCTACAAAATATGACTCAAAAAATATCTACTTTTCTACATTATCATATATAGATGTGTGTTAGTATATGTGGCTTAGAAATTAAAATCTTTCTTCTTTCTGGAACATTTATAATAAAACTGCAATGTAATCATACGTATAATTTGCAAGGCTTAGAAATAGCATTGTGCTATGATTTTGAGCTATATGCTTATCTCTTTTTTAAGTAATACAAATTATATATTGCGTGTTAAATCATAATTTGAATTACTTGAAAGTTGATTTAAGAAAGATATCAATTGCTATAAATTCATAGTGTTATAGTATGCTTTTCATGTAGAAAAATGTGTGCAGCATATCTTTTTGATAATTATGGGTCATAAAAGTGTGAATTCGTTTCTAGGTATATTTAATTTTTTGTGAAGGCATGAAAAATTTTTAAATTATCTGAATCACTTAAAATGTGGTAGCATTAACGAATTGTATGCCCGTTCACAGGAAAGTGTAAGCTAAGACTGGAATAAATACATGAAGGTAAACTACATTTGAGATACACTTCAAGTTCACTTTCAATCGCTCTTGTATATCAGGTAAAAACTTTTACCTTGAAGTCATAAAGACTGATGGGTACGTGAAGTAGAGTGTGTATGTCTTGTGGTAAGAAAGAGGAAAGATTTGAGATTAACACTTATCTACTAATTCTTTCTTCACTTTCGAGTGATATTTGTATGAATAGAAAATGCAAACTCAGGAAAGGTAAGCAATATTGATGATCTGAGTTCTGTTAGAAGATAATCATTAGAGTATGACTGGTTCTTGCTGGGCTGAAAATTAGTTTCTCATTTCTTCTATATACTGTAGTATTGGACATTTGAAATTACAGATTATTTTTCCTTAGAAAAGATGCAAAAGCTAAGAATAGATCCTTGAAAAAAACTAGAGAAGGAAAATCTGCCAACAACCATAGGAAAGATAACGACCAAGAATATAAACAGGCTCTGAAGATATGAGGTTCAGTAGAGGAGAGGTTTTGCAGTCTGAAGTCTGTGGCAATTTGTTAATAAATGAATGTAATAGCAATGCCTACTGCTCAGATACTCTGCTGAGTATGGCAGAAAAATAAATCACTTTAATTGCTTTTATACAGCAAGAAAGATACAATTATAACACTCCATTTTACAGATGAAGAAAGTGAGATGCAGAGAAGTCAAACAATTTGTTCAAGATGACACAGGCAGTGAACTGGTAAATCCGACTGAATAAAGATGTGCAGTCTTAAAGTTAGGGCAGAGAGTTTGGTTTTATCTTTAAGGTAAAGAGCAAAGTACGCTTTGTTTGTGCTGAAAACCAGCCACGCAAGCGGACAGCACACGCGACAGAGGTGGTGGCGTCATTCTCAGGTGTTGGAGGGGTGACATTGCAATCTGACAGTGCAGGGAATGGAGGGACAAGGACACCTACAGTATGGCAGGACATTCTGAAGTCCAGTGACAGGCTTTGGATGAGGGTAGAAAAAACAGTATCTCCTTACAGTGGACTAAAAAAAAATGATGACTTTTTATTTGTCAGAATTTTTTGTACCTTCAGAATGAGTCAAGTAAACATGAAATAATTTTTAAAGGGAACTGCTAAACAAGAAAGAAATGTTATTGGGTCAGACATGGAAGTGCTTTTTTCTCCCCAAGGATCATATTAGTTGAGTACCCATCTAAGATTGATGACTAGCATTGGAAGAAAGACTCCGGACTTCATTATATCTTTCTGTGTTTCAAATCAAACACGATTCAGAATAATGTGCCAGTACTGTAGAGCTTTTGCACAGAGGATGTGAAGTGGCTGGTTCCAATTTGGGGGGCTCAAGGGATTTCTCAAGAGTTCGCCTGACAATGGTAACTGGGAAAATGTAGAGGTAAGCCTCATTCTCTTTAAACATCTAATGTTTGCAGAAGGTGCCCCTTTAATAAGGTGGAAAAGTCTAGCTCTTTTGAAATGATGTTCATACTTTTTTTCCAAATGGTATTTCCACAATTATTTTTTAAAAAAACTTCTGTAACATTGAGGATATTTATGTTCTAGGAATCTATTTTTAGCTCCCATAAAGTTGTGATGAAAGTATCAGCTTGAGAATGTCATTTGTAGTGCTACATGGCCTGCTGTGTATACAATTTGTGCACTCATCCCGTAAATACTAATCATCCGGATCACCTTTGAAATTGTTCCTACAATTTGAGCTTCCACAAATTTCTGACATGAGTTACATTCTGACGTTACAGCATCTACAGGTAATCTCACAAAGGAAAAAAGAGCAAAAGCAGGAAAAGGAAGTATTTGGGATTTTATTTTGTTGGTGGTGCTAAGGTTGTGAATCAGTTGATTTAGAAATGATACCTGACCTAATCAGTCAAAGCCTTAAGGGACTGGAGCCTTTTTAAAAGAAGATATTTCAAACATATACTATATACCCCTGGTGCTGTTCAGTAAACAAACATTCATGTTCTGCAGGACCCACGTTGAAGCCTTCAGGTGTGGTCGCAAGTTACTGAATCCTGCCACTAACCTGAAGGCAAATAGAAGAGGATCCCAGACTCAAAAGTGATTCCAGGCATGGAAGACACTCGGAGTTCAGCCCTGCTGAGAGAGGACCCAGCCAACATGAACCCTGATTTTGATTCTTGCAAATCATTGGGCAATTTGTGTGCATTTAAGTCAGCGAGACGAGGTGATTTAGTACACGGGGGCAGCAAACCCATGCAGCAGCTCCATGATGCTATATATTCCTGACCTAATTTTCTGGGTTGTGCAGTGCACTTGGATTTAACAAAAAGTGCTAATGACTCCTGGGGATTAACCCTCTTAAAACCTCTACCCACTCTGTATAAAATAGTAGCTTACCCGCCCGGGAGAAGGACTAATTACCGAACCACCAACTATGTACCTCTGTCTTCTCTCTGGTACTTCATGTTACTGGTAAATCCCTTGGTTAAAAAAACTCTGATAGTATAATTGAATATTGATATTTTTTCTTATGAATTTATAGTAAATTTCCCTCTCACACTGCATAGTGTAGTAACTATTAAAGCCAAGCATATTACTAAAAGATTAATTAAAATATTAATTTTAATATATATCTGTTCTGATGTTTTTCTACTTCTTTTTCTTGTGAATGAGTGAACTCATTGGCTCATTTAATGTATACAATGAAAATCAGAGCAATTTTCATTTCCAGACTGCCCTTCAAGTTTATGACTAAGGCCAAAATAATCAAAGATCATTTATACACATTATAGCCAGGCTCAAAAGAAAGGTCACTGGCTTTTCCTCTGCAGATCTATATTTACACATGTTGCTAGGCAATGTGAGAAAAAGCACAGCCTTTCCCTAAAGCTCTCGATCACCTTTTTCTGACATCCTTTTGTAAGAAAAAAGAACCAAGTATAGTATATGCAATGATACAATTTCACATAATCACTTTGACAAGTTATTAAACATTAGAACCTGTCTTTCACAATTGAAAAGTAACCCTCTGTTCCAACTAGGAAGCATTTTTTTGTTTCTCTGTGAAACAATTTTAGATCTTTTATTCAATGTTATTATATTCACGTCATGACAGTTTTCCTTTAAAAGCCCAATGTGTTGTTCAGTCTTTTTGGTTTTCGAGTTTAATACTTGGGGCTCTATTTTTTATGAGTGATGTGGCTTAACTATGTTCTTTCAGAATTTGCTGAAGGTGTGCATTTGAGAGTGAGCTTAGCCAACCGCCCAATGTACCCAAGACCTGGGTCTTCATGCTCTCTTCTGCAGCAGGAAAAAAAAAAAAAGAAAAAAAAAAAAGAAACTTGTTTCTTTGTTAAAACTATGCCTCACCTGCCGTCTGCATAACTCTAATTTCAGTGGTGGGGAAAGAGATGAAGAAGTGCTGAGCTTTGGTCTAAAACAATAGCCTGAGTTGTGGCCCAGCTTTTAAACCCTGGGCTTTCTGAAGGGATTCAGGTACCATCTTTCTTGGACATTAAGTATTTCCTCTTTCATTGCTTCTTGTTCTGTTGGTAAGGATCACACTTGGTTGGTCTTTATTTTAGCTTTTAATTGAAGGCGAAGGATGTGTACTGCGCTTTCCATCATTCTGTAAGGAATACAAACTGGAAGCAAGAAAGAGCCCATGAAAAGTCTTTTTCTTGAATACATAGAATATATGGTTCTACACACACACACTCACACACACACACACGCGTGCGCGCATCCGTTCTGAGTGAATCTCTTCTTAAGGTCCTACCTTTAGGACTTTCCCAAACCTTCCTACTGTGCCAGTGCTGGGGTCTCCTGCCACGTGCTGCTTCTACTCCTGCCTCCTGCCTGACCCTAACACTGTTGCATCACTGTAACTGCGCTCTGATTGCCCTCCCCAAGACTGCATATTTCAACATGCAAAACCCTCACCTGCCCACTGTCTGGGGAATGGCCAGAGATTCATTCGATGCCTGGGACACTGAGGATTTGCTAACTCCGTACCAAACCATTTGAAGTGTTTGTTAAGAGCATGGATTCAGGCGCCACGGTTCTTAGGTAAGAGTCCAGGTTGTAACAGTCAACAGCCCCGTGGTCTTTGCATACCTCTGGGTTGGCTTCCGGTTGCGAGTGCTGTTTTACCCCAGCAGCCATCCTTCATGAAACTGCAAGGTAAACGGTCTACCCTGGAGGCCGCACTGCGGACAGTCTTGGGTGAATTATTCAATCTCCACAGATGCGGGTTTTGTCCTCTTTGAGGATAACTGCCATTCCTCCTTCAAAGAGCCTCATGGTATAAGAGACAACATGCCTCGAATACTTAGTACTCTGTTCTCTAATTATTCAAAGTTATTTTTATTAAATGAGATGTGAAACAGACACAGCAGTTTGCCTACCATTCCATTAGACAAAGGGAGCACTTTTCTTACTGGATGGTTAGTACTGAGGGATCAATTACCAAAATTTTTATCTTTACAATTATTGCAAAAGAAAAAAAGAGAGAAATAAAAACATGAAAATGCATGTGGATTTGCACATTCTCTAAGAAAGACTTCAGGCTGGGAATTTGTAAGCACATTTTTAACTTAATCCGAGAGAAGTCCTTTGTTCTTTGGAGTTCTGGGTGGTCACGAAGCTTCCACTGTTTCCAGTACACCACTGGGTTTCCCATTCCTGTTTCTCAAATCTTTATCAGCGCTTAGTTTGATCTTTGCCATTATTTCTGCATTCAGTTTTAATTAATCCTGTAGCCAATTACTGTAAAATTAGTGGCTTCTGATAAGCATTTATTTTGTCATGGTTCTGTAGGTCAGCAGTCTGGGCGCAGGGCGGCTCTGCTGGGTTCTCCATTTTCAATCTCGCGTGTCTTCTGGATGCTCTGGAGATAAATCCATGTCCAGGATTGTCAGGTCGTTGGATAGTTCAAGCCTTTCTCTTCTTTCTGGCTGCTAGCCAGCTGCTGGCTGCTCCTAGAGGCCCTGTGCAAACTCTCTTTTTCTTTCTGTTTAGTTCTTCTCCAGCAGTGGTAGCTCAAGTCCTTCTCACACTTGGAGCCGCTCAATCTTCTCACACCTTATCTCTGTCATGCCAGCTGGGGAGAGCACTGTGCGTTGAGGGATATGCAATTAGACTGGGACCATCTAGAAAACCCAGGCTACTGTCCTGCTCTTGAGGCCCTAAATCTTAATGACATCTGGGATATCCATTTAGCCATTTTTTTTCTTTCTATTGAGGTTATTGGTATAATCTAGGTATACAATACAATTACATTCATCATTGGGATTCTGTACCTTTACATAGTAGGTCTTGATTCTCATTTTTCCCCTTGTCCCTGCCCTCCTTTCACCCCCTCCTCCCCTCCTCATTTACAAACACTTTATTTCCATTTTTTCAGTTTCTCACATTTTTTTCCTCTCCCTTATTACCTTTCCCCCACCCTTCCCACTGTCCTTACACCTTTAGCCCTTTACTTCCTATTTCACATTATTAATTGCCTCATTAGAATCCTGTGTACTATTATAGTTTTTCACACCAAAGAAACTATTCGGTATTTCAGTTAAAGAAATCTCTGTATGAACATTAAAAATAGGGAATCCTAAAATAAAACTAAAAAGGAAAGTAAAAGAGAAAAGGCAATGATGTAACATCAAAATAATCCTTAATTCTGGAGATGAAAATGGTCCCTGAATATATTTAAATTGCTTCTCGCTCTTATAGTCTTGTCTCATTCTTTTTTCACTATTTAGAGAATACTTTATTAGTTTATATTTAAGGTGACATCCTCATAGTTCTGGTTGTCAGGGCCTGGGCATTCAGGAGACCCATTATTCTACCAAATAAGGCTCTTTTAACTTGAATTTTCTGGTTACTATTGAATGTGAGTACATTTTCTATATTAAATAACCATGTTGAATTCTTTTGCTTTGAATTTTATTTCACAAACCTTTCCTATTTCCTGTTGGGTCATTTATCATATTAATTGATTATAGTTTATTATATTGGATCTATTACATAAAATTGGGACTAATAAATACTGAAAGTATTTTAAAACTAAAGTATAACTTTCAGATTAGTTTATATCTTAAAAGTGATCAATGTTTTACATTTTTAATATAACCAAATTGTGCATAATTTCTCCATAACTCTGATATACAGATATTATCTGTTTATGCTCCACATGTTTTCAAGTTTTCTGTCTTTCTTTTTTATATGGATTGATTTTTGAATTGATTATATAAATTTATTTTAATCTATGGGATTAAAATAAAATATGTTTTAACACTAATAGTACTGGTGTCTTCTTTGGTATTGACGTCTAACTCTCATGTACAAGTTTCTATATATTTGTAATTATTATCTTTGCACTTTCTGACTTGTGTTATAGTAACATCACATCATTATTAACTATACCAAATCTTGCTCTCCAGAAAGGAAAATCCTCTCCTGTTCATCTTACTTAAGTTTCTCCAGCTAATCTTTCCACATTTGTCCATATTTTCCTTTTATAGAGTCATTTTATAAAGTTTGTGAAAATGGCCTTATGAAATTTAGATACTGTGCTGCAGTTTTCATTAATGTTATCAGGAGTTGTCAGCCTTATGACATACTACAAATATGCTTTTATTTTTATGAGTCTTATAGTTTGTGGTAGCTATAATACTGTTCTCCTAAATTATTTGAATAGACTGAATTCAAGAAGCTTATGGCTTTTGTTCACAATCTTTTTACATTATATTCTTTGGTTTTTTTTCTTTGTGTTTTGAGATGGTCTTACTGTGTAGTCCAGGCCTGCCTCAAGTTTGCAGGGACCCCAAGTGTTGGGATTCCAGGCACCACCACGCCTGACTTACATTACATGCTTTATCCCATTGTCTAAGTCTTTGGTTGTGCACAGGATTGTTATTTGCATTATAGATTAATATGTAGAGGTAAAGCATTCTAAATTCTTTCACTTCTAGTAGTTTATAAAGTCTCTTGAATGATCTGTGGTAACAAAAATAACAACTATTATACAGATAATCTTGATCCTTTGATTAAAACAATTTTATACATTTGTCTATCTTGCCTGTCTTTTTTTATTCTGTTTAAAATACGCAGCATTATGAAGAATGATGATGATTACATTCATGCTTGTTTTGTTCATTTTTAAGTTTCAAATAATTTTTGACATATATTATAATTTATGTCCTTTGTAAAATTTAAGGTTTTCCACATGGTTTTATTTTTCTAGGAGTTTAAAAACGATAAAGGAGTACTTGAATTTATCTTATTCTTTATTATTATATTTTACTTATTTATATTTTTTTACTTTTTTATTTTAGACAGGATGTCACTATGCAGGTCAGGCTGGCCTTGAATTCAGTATATGGTGGCCCAGAGTGGCCTCTAACTCATGGCGATTCTCCTGCCTCAGCCTCCTGAGTGCTGGGACTACAGGTGTGCATCATCACACCACTATGTTTTTCACTTTCATTGATTAATATTATCATTTGCATTAATATTTTACTAAATTTAAAATACCTTTGCTTTCTGTGATTAAACGTTTTAATACTCAACTTAAAATGCACTGAATTTTATTTTTTGATATTTCATTAATTAGTATCTTTGCTTCTAAATAAAATTGGCTGAAATTTTCTGATACCATCTGCTGTTTGAATATTTCATTAAATTAATTAAATAAATCATGTGTTTCCTTCAATTTTTTCTATCTGTGAACAATAAGTGCATAATTTAAATATTAACATTTCTCTGAATATTTCAGTGAACACGTCCGTTGAATATTCTAAATCTCATAATTTATGAATTGTTTAACCAATATTTCCATTTCTTTCATAGTTTCAGGTTTATTCATATTTTCTGCTTTCTCTAAAATCAGTGTTTTTTCTTTTACTTTTAATTGATTTTATTGGTACAATCTAGGTATACAGCACAGCTACATTCATCACTGGGATCCCATACCTCTACATAACAGGTCTTGGTTCTCATTTTTTCCCCTTGTCCCTGCCCTGCCTTCACCCCCTTCTCCCCTCCCCATTTACAAACATTTTATTTCCATTTTTCATTTTCTCATATTTGTTTCTTTTCCCTTATTACCTTTCCCCTACCCTTCCCACTTTCCCTACAACTTTAGCCCTTTTTCTTCCTATTTCACATTGTCAATTATCTCATTAGGATCTTACGTACTATTATAGTTTTTTACACCAGAGAAACTATTCGGTATTTACACGTGTGACTTATTTATTTGACTTAGGAGTATATCCTCAATATGTATCCATTTTCCTATGAATGAATCTAATTTCTCATTCTTTATGGATGAGTAGTATTCCATTTTATAGAAAAACCACATCTTCTAAAATCAGTTTTAATTCTCCTATGAATTTATCATTTTTTCTGTAGTCATTATGCTAGGAATACTGAAATATTTTGCTGCTTCTTTTTCCAGTTTTGTGATTTGTGCCTTTTTGGTTTTTCTTAGCAGTTTTTCTACTTTCTTTCATTTCTTTTCACATTCCTAACATAATGTCTCCTGGTCGGACTTACAACCTTGTCACTATGGAATCTCAGCCTGGTCTGGCTGCTTTGTCTCTCTCAGGCTGTGGTTGCTCTACCTGCCCAGGGAATGCTCAGAAAAACACTGAGCTGTCCCCAGTTTTACATGTTTGACCGTCTGCTTTCACGATGTAGTGACAGGTCTGCATCCCCTCATGGTCAGAGTCATTGAGCCCTGGCAGAATGGCACATCCTTTTCTTGCCTCCTGATCTTTGGAAACACAAAGCCTAAAGCGCTCCACTGGCAGCCAGAGCTTTTAGCTTTGGAATTCTTGCTCCATTCCTCAGTCATTTTCAGTACTAAATTCAAGAGTTTCGTGACTGGGAAGCCAGGTTCTCTTGGCAGTCACTGTGCTGACGGTCATTGTGTCCACCCCTTATGTGTGTCTACCAGTTTATAGACTCATAACTTCTTCCTAATGGGAGCGAAGGGTATGTAGAGGGCCCTGATGGGTGCATGTGCTGCATCTTAAAGAATGACACCTCGCCTGGCAGAGTATCGCCTCCCTGCTTCCAGTGCAGCTCCTAATTTGCCACCAAGAGAGTGGCTGGAGGGATGGTGCCATCGTGTTGGAGACACGTCTTTGTTCTCCCAGGTATGCCAGTGTGCCGAAAGAGCAGTTGTGAAATCAGCTTTAGTGTCTACACATAACACATTAGCATGTGTTATTAAAATATTTTTGAAACAATGGAATAGGTGATGTGGGGAACTATTGGAGCTTCTTCCTACTTTCTATCTGTCTTCTAATTTGCTCATATAAGAGAAATCATGTCACATTTAAGCGTGTGTATCTGACTTATTTCATTTACCATTATATTCTCACATTGAAGCCATTTACCTACAAAAACCTCAAAATTATCTTTCTTCATGGCACAGTAATACTCCACGGCACACAAATACCATATTTTCCTTCTTCATTCATCTGTTGATGGACACACGCACTGTTTTCAAAATCTAGTTATAAATTGTTCTCATATAAGCATGGGTATGCATCTCTGCTGTAATATAATGATCTTAACTTTTGGGGGAAGATCCCTAACAGGAGAATTGCTGGGTCAAATGGAATTTCTATTTTTAGTTTTTTGAGGTTTCTCCACACTGATTTCTCCAGTGGTTGAACTAGTTCACATTCTTCACTATGTAGAAGTGTTCCTTTTCCCCCAAAACCTTGCCAGAATTTGTTACTATTAGATTTTTTGATGATAGCCATGTCTTCTGGAATAAGATGGTATCTCAATGTACTTGTAATTTCCATTTCTCTAATGGTCAGTGGTGTTGAACATATTTAATGTATTTGTTGGCCACTTGTATCTATTCATTTCCATGGCTCATTGTTTGACTGGAGCTGTCTTTTATTTTGGGGAGTTTAATTTTTTGAGTACTTTATATATTCTAGGTGCTAGTCCTCTTTCCAAGCAATAGCTGGCAAAACCTTTTTCCTATTTTGCAGTTTGTCTCTTCATTCTGTTAGTTGCTTCTTTTGATAAGCAGAAGCTTTTTAAATTTGTTATGATCCCATTTGTTGATTCTTGGCTTTATTTCCTGTGCCATTTTTATTCCATGAAGCCTGTGATATATCGTGTGCCTTTCTGCCTGAATGAATTCATATCTTTAAATCTTTGTCCCAGAAATGTTTTTCTGGGCACTGGGAAAAACCCTACATTCTTTGATATTTCAACACCCTAGGTGCCACCTTCAAACTCTACTTCAGTTCTGTTTTGGAAGAGTTCGTTGATTTTTGCCCCATTGCCTACCAGCTGGTTTTGGTCTTAGCTCATCTTTTTTCTAATCACATTTCTTTTGGTTATCAGACCAGCGTGGCCAAACCATAAATGCAAGCAGCTTTATTTTGCAGTCTAAAGGAAATTCTTTCCTCTTCATCTACCATTGTTAAAAGGGGAATATAGGCAATCTAACTAAGATTCTTGCATCAAATTTCATATTTGTGAGTGCTTTTTAAGTTATTCAATATTTATCTTAAGAACTGAGGCTTTAGGTTTCCAGAGAAACTCTCCAAAGTATTACTCAGTGTTCTGTTCCTAAAGACCTGGAAGCTGGAAGTAGCTCATGTCTCTGTTTATTGACTTTGCTCTGGAGTTTCTTCATTGCATATTTTAGGTGTCACCAAGTGTGGAGTGGGGCTGTTCTACGATGCTAATTCTTTGATAGAAAATAAGTCCTGTGAAACTTGAAGTCAGAGTTTTTAATGGGCCAAAACATTAAGGTGTTGACATTTTGTAATAATTTCTTGAACTGTAATAACAAAAGGACATTACTACTTATACAATTTATGTCTGACTTTATGTGAGCTACATATATTGTTTTCCTATAAAATACACTGATAAAACAAAAGGCATATGCTATCTTATCACAACCTTTAATTTTATGAAGATACACATGCGATATCTTTATTTCAATTTTTAATGACTTCCTCTTTAATTAGTAGTTCAAATACGAAAATTTGATGTTTGGTTAGGAAACAATTTTTTTAATTGGTGCACATTTGCTAACCTCAACCCTTATGAACTAACATTCATTATATCAATTCTTCTCACAGATTTTGTTTATCTTTTATGCAAATGTTAAGATCATAAAGCATTTCATGCAGTTGTTAGTTATGCATGCTTTATGACACTATTAATGCATCTTTTCACACATAAAGTGATATATTGGCCAAAAAAATCCCAAGATTAAACACTGTGCATTTTACAAACTGAAACTAATTTAACTGAATGGATTAGAATCTGTTAGGCTTCTGGGAGCACATGTTGAATTGTTTTCATGCCTTTCTAAGCTTATTATGGTAAATTTTCTGCAAATGAATAACTTTAAAGCAACACATCTCAATTTGTAGGCAATTATGAGTAAACTTACTTTCTCAAACTATATGTTAGAATTACTAAGAAAAACTAAATAAATAACTTACTGCACTTTTATGGTACAGGTTTTTGAGAGCTGCATTAACATAAAACTAGCTTGGGGACTTGCAAATTATTCAAATTTTATCTGAAAAGTTTTCTTTGGCTAAACTTATTATGAAAATTTGACCTTTTCTGCCCTTACTTCTTGTGACTGCAGCTTAGAGAGGAAATAATGAATTTCACTTAGTCACTTACATTGCTATTGTGCAGATTTTAAGTGCTCACCGAAGGCTCTGCCTTGAATTTTGCACCAGGAAAACCCATTATACTGGTCCCTATGAGCGTATAATTTCAGTTTTTGCTGTTTCCTCAGTAATGTCCGTACTAGCCTTCGATATATTCAACTGGAATATTCGTGTGTGTGAAGTCTCTACCATGGACGAGACTTGAAAGGTCTGAATAGATTTTCGGAAACATGATCTGGATATTTACGATCTAATGATCATATGCAAAGAAATACTTACATTTTAAGTTTCTTGTGATAACAACCATTACATACTTCATGTTGACCAAAGTTCTTGGCCTTTCCAAATTTTTAAGACTGTTGTTTTATTCATTGGAGAAATTAAATAGCCAGAGCAGAAAAACATGCTGCATAGTGTCTCAGTGTAGGTTGATAATTTTCCCTTATGTGCAGTTCAGAGCATTGAGTTCCACATGATCATGAAGAAACCCAGTTCCTTCTCTCTTGCTGCCCTTCCATTTCTGGGGATTGTGCTTTTTTTCACATTGTACCTTACAAGAAGAGAAAAAGTGAAATGGGATACAAGCAATGTCTCTATGGAAATGGAGGCTGATTCGGGGGAGCAGTTACCGTACATCTTGTTGTCTTCTCAAAAAGTAATGGATTGTTTTTTACTGTATTATGACTTTACTAAGTTATAATTCATTTGCTAAAAAAGTTATATGTAGCTGAATAGACCTCAAAAATTAATTGAAATGTGTACCTGAG
>NW_022900913.1:13607692-13629695 GCF_012274545.1 Fukomys damarensis
GGATTGAGGATTGATTTTTACTATATTATGACTTTACTAAGTTATAATTCATTTGCTAAAAAAGTTATATGTAGCTGAATAGACCTCAAAAATTAATTGAAATGTGTACCTGAGTTACTAAAGTATAAAATTGGAAAATGGTGAAATACCCACTTTATGAGTATATCTAATAATTAGAAAACTACGGTAATCATAACTCAGACCTTTCTGGGTTCCCATTCAGAAGCCAGCTGCTGAATCAGAGCATAAGCAGTCGGAGGGTAACTGAGCCTGGATTTACATCACTCTTCATTCTGGGGCAGCCTTGACCTAATAAACAAGAGCTCACATGCAAACCTTTAAGAAGAAACACATGAGAGATGTTAAATGAGACAGGTCATTAGGCTGGGATGAAAGAAAATAGGAGTAAATGTCAACAAAGCTTTATGAAATAAAATAAAATGCAGGGGAATTGCCATATCCTGATGTGTGCACAGATGAGGAGATACATCTAAGTGTAATAAACATCACTTGAAGTATTTCTAAGAGTTCATCAAAATGATGAAAGCTTTCTGTATTACCCCCATAGAGAAAGTTATAACACATTTGCAAGACAGATACAACCAGATAACACACCTGAAAAACATGCAAATCTATTTGGTCATAGAAAATGAAAACAAAAAGATAAGGAAAATTTTCTTTAAATTCTGAAAGCCTTAAATAATGTTATTTTACTAAATTCTTCTAAAGGTGATGAGAGATGTTTTCTTTGTGCTAATGGAGGTCTAAATTTATCATGGCTTGATAGCAATTCATAAAAAATGAATCACAAAGTTTAATTTCATTTTGAAAAGCAACTTTATGGTAATTACTGGTTTTTTAAAGCCCCAAAGATAGTAAGTACAATGAAGTATTTTATACTGAGCTGTTATGAGAGTTATGCATAATAGTAAAGAAAAACTAAACATAACTCAGGTTCCTGAAAAGAGGGCAGGAAATACCTTCAGCTGAAATATGCCGTATCTTTTAAAGCTCCAGTTCTGTAAACCTTAATATAGTGAGAAATTAGCTGTGGCAGTGATTAATAGAAAGAGCAGAGCACAAACTATAAAAATGAAACATAATTATACTTGTGTGTACATATGCATTTATATGTAGGAGTCCACAGAGGTATTTCCACGTATGTATCTTTATACACAAAATTTTGCATTATGAAGAGTGGAAAATTTGAACAATGTTAGTTCAAATTTCATGTGAATGCGAAAACCATTACAAGCACTGTTCTATTATCCTGAAAATTTCTCCTAGTTTGACTACCTAGATATTTTTTCTTCTAACATTTCTGTGGAAACACATGACTTACACTGGGTGGCTGTGTTAGGCAGAATCAGGTGACCTCGTGTGTTGATTAGAACAGATGCAACGTGCTGATCTACTTTGGTGCCATGGAAGATTCTAAATCTGGGGTTGTCAAGAGCCCGCATGATTTAGTTTTGTGGCACTGAAAAAATAACCTTTAGATGTTATAAATGCAACATTTTAGGAAGTATACTGAGCTTAATTAAGCAGCAGATTTTTTTTATTAGATAAAAATGCATTCCTGAATATGCCAGGACATATTACTGAAAACTCCTAAGTCAAAAATGTGACATTTGGTTTAAAAAAAGGAGAGAGAAAAAAATCTGTGGGATTCAATCAAGTTTGCATATGCTGCTGTCTAGGTAGTGAGGGCGCTCAAGTGCCAAATATAGCTTAGAAGACATAAATGGGAGTTTTCCTTCTGACAACAATATACTTCTATGCAAGGTATTAAGAGGAGAAAAATATACAGATCTTCTAGAACTGTTAGGAGTAAAGGAATTAAAACTATTATCTCTGAGGTTAACATATTTTGATTAATTATTCTGATCTGTACCCAGGGGAGAGGTTGGTCTAGTGTTTTATATATTTTTACAATTATTTTGGCTTTTTAAGACAGAGTCTCACTACGTACCCCAGGCTGGAGGCGACCCTCCTGCTTCAGCTTCCTAAGTGCTGGGATTACAGGCATGAGCAGCAGGCTAGTGTTTTTTAAAGTTTACTCTGCAGGTTGCTGTTTTATGCTTGAGAGGGAAGGATGGTCATTTGTAAGTTTGACAAATATTAGGTTCAACAGATACTTAAAAACTTCTCAGTGCTTTCAATACAGAAAGTAATAGCTAATGCTACTTGATAAGTGCTTTCTCTGTTCATTACACTGTGGTAAGTTGACCATAACAATCCCATGTGCTAGTTATTATTATCTCCATTTTGTGGTAAAGACACTTGAAGAAGTTAAACAGTTTGTGTGATCTTACATGGATATTAAATTCTGAAGATGTCATGTGGACTAAAGCAGTTGAAAGCAAGAGTTTGGGCTCTGAACACTGGAAAGGGTACCACCTCTCCTTATTGATCAATGCTCATTAATTTTCTCCAACAGTCGAACATAGCAACTTGGGTTTCCCGAGTTTATTGGATCTCAGACTTCAGACCCCTCACATCAAAGAAGAACATGGCATGAAGGGACAGAACATGGAGGTAAGACATGGTGACATTTTTCATAGAAGAATGATATGTACCGTACTGAGTTGGGGATGGAATATTAATGAGTTTGGTTGGGAATTTAAATCAAAGCCAGTTCTTTCTTATGACTGTTACTAAAAACAATCATTTGGAATATGAAATGCCTCATATTTTTACATGTCTAAGTATTTGAGCTCCGAAGCAACTGCCTGAAGATAGCATATTTTAAAAGTTAAACATACAGAAATAAATCAGAAGATATTTTCCTGTTGCTTTTTTTCCCTGAAAACCTTGAAACAGGAAAACAGAGGACTTGAAGTAAACCCCAGCATGAAATATGAAGAAAATGAAGACACTATCTTTCTTGACCTACTTAAAATGTGTATTCACAAGCTTTGTTATTCCTATCATTTTCTCGATCAAGGAGTTAGTATATCTCAACGGGAGCAGTAAGCTTATAAAATTTTATACCAGTTTTGCATAAACGAGACCTGTTTCTTATGTGAACCTGAGAACAGCAAGGTGAATCCTGGTCTAAATAAAAGACTCAAGCCAAAGGCCTCCTCAGTTACTTATTTTCATTCCTAATGGAAGCATAGTGTCTCTCTTTTTTATGTACATCTATTTATCTTAGATTACTGGACTCTTGATAAATAGTTTAACAAACATCCATTTGCTCTTCAGGAAACCATCTCTTTTCACTTCCATTCTTTTTTTTTTTTAACTTGAGATTATTGGTACATTTTAGGTATACAGTACAGTTACATTCATTATTGGGATCTTGTACCTTTACATGACAGGTCTTGGTTCTCATTTTTTCCCCTTGTCCCTGCTCTCCCTTCATCCCCTCCTCCCCCTCCCATTTACAAATACTTTATTTCCATCTTTTCATTTTCTTACATTTTTTCCCCTTATTACCCTTCCCCTACCCATCCCACCTTCCCTATGCCTTTAGCCCTTTTCTTCCCATTTCACCACGGGCATATGAAATGAACAGACATTTCTCAGACAAAGAAGTAAAAGCAGCAAGTAAATATATGAAAAAATGTTCCACATCACTGATCATTCGAGAGATGCAGATAAAAAGAACACTGAGATTCCACCTCACCCCACAAAGAATGGCTGCCCTCAAGAAATCACACAATAACAAATGCTGGCAGGGTTGTGGGAAGAAAGGAACCCTTCTCCATTGTTGGTGGTAGTGCAGACTGGTGCAACCACTATGAAAATCAGTATGGAGATACCTCAAAGAGCTGGGACTAGAGGTTCCATTTGACCCAGCCATCCCTCTGCTGGGTATCTTTCCAAAAGAATTAAAAGAATCATATCACAGGGATATATATGCACCCGTGTTTATAGCAGCACAGTTTATAATAGCTAAAACTTGGAAACAGCCCATTTGCCCATCAGTTGGAAACTGGATAAAGAAGATGTGTTTTTTCTATAAAATGGAATATTATTCACTTCCATTCTATAGGGAGCCACCCTGGGTGTGCTGTACACACCTCAGTCTTGCTTTGTAACAAACCGTTTCCTTTCATCTCAACACAAGTGCTTGTGTTGAGAGCTGCTGAACTAAAACACCCCATCTCTGACATATTGAACCCTGGGGAAATCCTCCTGGGAACACAGTCTCAGGCATCAATTCTGCTAGGTTTCAGTCCCCTCAGAGCAGCTCCCAGGGCGGAGCTCGCCCATGCTCTGGCCAAAGCCTGTGATACTTGGAGAGCGGACAACCTGGACAGCCAGGGAGAGGGAAGTTTTGAACAGTGAATGGGCTGGGAGAAGGACTGCACCTGGACACAAGAAACCTCTTTGTGCTCAAGTCTTGACTGAGTTGAATGTGGAAGAAGTTCGTAGAGGTTCTGAGAAGCAAAACACATGGGGGAGGAAATTAGTTTGGACCCAAGTTAGGCACAGAGATGGAAGCTTGATATTCTCTTTTGTTTTGTTTTATGATGTTTTATGGTGATTTGTTTCATCAAACTAAGTCTAATTGTGGAAATTTGGGTAGTATTTAGTATATACACATGAGCCAGGCAGGCATTTTGGGTACCTTGGAATTAATGTAATTATCATCTAGAAAATGCACAATGACTTGATATACAGCAAGAAATTCTAATTCACCAGCTCAGGGTAAACTTAAGGATGCTGAAGAATAATAATGTAAATGTTTTGTAGAAAGACTTGTACATCCACGTATGTTCGGACCACTTACGTCAGACCACACAGAACTGAAGTCAGCAAGACTCTGTGGAAGGTGCTAGGCTGAATCACCAAATTAGCAGTCTGGTGTTTTAAGCCTTGGAGAAGAAGTGAGTCAAATGAAGCTGGGTGATACTTTCCTGTTGTACTCGTTCTCCTCTCATTTAAAAAGAATCTTTCGTTGAACAGAGTGCAAAGATAAATGTTACATTTCTCAGTCTTCCCGGGATGGAGCTGTGGCCCTGGATGGAATCAGAGGAAATGTCCTGGCCTCTGGGGGAGTTACTCACCTTTCTGTGACGACGGGGAAATATCTGACAGGATTCACTTACAGAGGTTTTTATTTTGGTTCAGGCTTTAGAGATCGCCAGCCAAGGCTGGGCAGGTCCACGGATTTAGGGCCCTGGCAGTGGTGCGGCAGGCAGCACACAGCAAAGTAGGACTGCTCACCCCAGCCATGGCCAGGAAGCAAAGGAGACACTGAAAAACAGGCTCAGGCCTCACTGTCCCCTTCAAGAACTTGCCGAGCAAGGCCGAAAGTATCTCTCCCTAGGCCCCACCTCACAAGGCCTCGCCACCTCCCACTTGTGCCACCCCAGGGACCAACCTTCAAGATGTAGTCCTTTTGGGGACACTTCGCCAACGCAGAGCAACCCTACCAGAAGCTTTTTCACTCCACTTTCGCTATTCTTCCACCTACTCTTGCAGCTTGCACTGTGAAAGTTGCCAAATTTGACAATCAGGACAAGAAAGAACCTTCAGGGCAGTGGCACCCTCTGAGTCAGAAAGTTCCAGGATCCCTGAGCACTTTGTAGAGGAAAGCAACCACATCAGCCTTGGCTGGGACACCCCGTGGTTTTATTTATTTTTCCATTGAGTTTATTGGTACATTTTAGGTATACAGTACAGCTACATTCATCACTGGGATCTTGTACCTTTACGTGACAGGTCTTGGTTCTCATTTCTTCCCCATACCCCTCCCCTCCCTTCAACCCCTCCACCCTTTCCTATTTACAAACAGTTTGTTTCCATTTTTCCTTTTCTCATATTTTTTCTTTTCCATTTTCTGTGGTTTAAAATAAAAATCAATTTACATTTTTATGTTGGCTTTCCTGCCATTCTTCACATACAATTTAGAAACTAACATTAAGCACGTGAAGCAACATCAAGCATACATAGCATAGAGAGTGTGTTAGCCTAGGATACGAAGACTAGGATATAAATGGTAGATCCATGCAATTTGAAACATTAAAAAGCACTGCACACAACCCATAACAAATTTAAGAAATGTTTGCTTAAAGGTATAAAACTAAAAGATGGTGACCGACTGATATAGGTTTTACAAAAATAACAGTAATAATGCCAGCTTGCATTGCTGTCAACTAATGACAGTTTCGATTGAAGCAAATTAGCAAGAGTAATGAATGTGCTTTGTGCATTTAAATAAAAATTTAAAGAATAAAAATTAAAGTATAGCCCCATATTAAATATAGAGCTTAATTTATGTATCCCATGTGTCGTTTTAGAAAAGTAAGTGGCAGTACATATCACATATACTAGAAAAATTATACATTTAGAAGACATAAAACATGAGTAGCCCCACTCAAAACACATCAGTAGTGAATGTTAATTTTCCTAGGGTGCCTGTAATAGCATGGACCTGAAACCCTCATAAAGAGTCAGGTCAGGAATTGCATTGATGGTTGTCAATGTGTTTTATTTAAATTAAATCCTGCTAAGACTCTAAGATGATGTTTTGCTCCTTTGAATTTCAAATGAAACCTTCTTCATTGTGACGATAGTTTCTGGCTCTTTGAACAGCTTAGAATTTAGTTTCATTTTTTTCTCATCAGAGCATGACGCCTAAACAGATGAAATGTCTTACCTTTTGTTGTGTTTGTGATGCACTAGCAATTTCTTATGGATACCTTTTTTAGAGTAAAAACTTGTTCAATCCACATTATATATTTATCATAATAAAAACCAAAAAGGAGAGAAATGTATGAAAGTACATGGCAATGCTATGATACTAGATTCCTGATCCAGCCACTTTAAATATTGTTTATGTTCTCTCTGACTTTCCTCTATTTTTTGTAATATTTTAAAATGTTTGGGTTATACTGTGAGTCTAGTACACACAAGTTATAGAAGCTCAAAAGATATGAAATTATATGTGGTAAAATATGGCTAGCTTCTTTAGATCCAGCTTCTGTAAGGATTCTCTTCACATAAACAGGATTAATAATTTAGAGTGCACTTTTCAGACATTTTTCTACGTATTCTGATGCACAGATAAACGCACACATAATATTCGTAGTGATAGATACATAATATCACAGACACGCTTTGAAAACAATGTCTCTCTGCACACATGTGCGCCCTTGAAATCAGTATTGCTGAGACTCAGTTTTTTTACTTAATTATATAACAAATTTGTGACAAAGTATATCCAGCTGAAGATTAGTTTCTTTGTTTAAAAATGCCACAATGGGTCGGGAGCAGGCGTGGTTCTTGTACAGAAATGTTTTTACTGTGTTGAGTTGGCATTGTACAGAAATGGACAGCCATATTGGTCTAGAAATGTTAAATTGTTTTATTTTTATTTTTTATTTTTTCCGTGTATACAGGGGTAACACATCATACTAAATATGTAAGGTCATATCTACAAGGGTTTGATTACAGAAACTAATAAAGTATTCTCTAAATAATGAAAAAAGAATAAGATAAGACTATAAGAGCGAGAAGCAATTTAAATATGTTCAGGGACCATTTTCATCTCCAGAATTAAGGATTATTTTAATGTTACATCATTGCCTTTCCTCTTTTACTTTCCTTTTTAGTTTTATTTTAGGATTCCCTATTTTTAATGTTCATACAGAGATTTCTTTAACTGAAATACCGAATAGTTTCTTTGGTGTGAAAAACTATAATAGTACACAGGATCCTAATGAGATAATTAATAATGTGAAATAGGAAGTAAAGGGCTAAAGGTGTAAGGAAAGTGGGAAGGGTGGGGGAAAGGTAATAAGGCAGAGGAAAAAAATATGAGAAACTGAGAAAATGGAAATAACGTGTTTGTAAATGGGGAGGGGAGGGCAGGGACAAGGGGGAAAATGAGAATCAAGACCTATTATGTAAAGGTACAGAATCCCAATGATGAATGTAACTGTATTTGTATACCTAGATTGTACCAATAACTTCAGTAAAAAGGAAAAAAAAAGCCACAATGGAGGCTACTTTCACACAGATGGTAGCATCCAGGGCAATAAGGAAGTTGCTCTTTTCTGTGGTTTTTGTCTTTAGCTTTTGAAAGTCTTCCTCAGATATCCTCTGTAAGTGACTCTCACATGCCCTGACATGGTGACAGTCTTCGGAGTCCCTTTTGCCCTTAATATATAAGGTTTGGGTGGAATCGAATGCAAGCTGGGCATGGAATCACCCGTTGACCTCCAGGGCTGTACCGGGGGTGGGGAAGGACCATGATGTTTGTGATGGGCCCAGTGTTTTCTCCTTTCATTTCCCAAACAATTGCTGTTTTGGATTTTTCCATATTGGACTCTTGGTAAGTTTTCTTTTTTCTCATTTGTAGTTCTACCACTGAAGATATGTGTAATGTATTACAGCTTCATCTATACGATCCTCAGCTATTAGTTGAAGATAAACATCCTTAGTAGTAAATAAGATTCTTCTGGACTATTCCAAGATTTTTTAAAAAGTTTATTAGCACACGTTTGCAGTACATAATAATTACAGGGATTGGTACATATACATAATACATTTCAGTTCCTTTCTTTTACTCCCTTACTCCATCCAACCCTTTTTATTTTCCCAGCATGACATGCATTTATTTTATCTTATAAGGCCCTATAAAATTAATGATCATAAATACAGATTGAAGAACCTAACAGGCCAAAGAACATGCAAGGCAATTATTATTAAGTCAAAGTACACTTTCAGATACATTCTGAAGCTGAATTATATTTTTAATTTTTTTCTGTTATCTCATTTATTTCATATTTTAGCCTATTGCAATAATTTTTGAGAAGTGTGTTTTTAAATTTCCAAGTAAAGCATAATCTAAAATTATATCAAAAGATAAATATTCCATAATTTAAAAATACATTACAAAAATAAAAAATGAGGACATATTAGAAAATCTTTCCATATAATTCATAAATATTTATAAATTTTAAAATTAATATTTAAAAGTCTAATGAAAAAATTTGAAATTGAAAAATACATAATATTGCAGTCATATTAGATCCTCTTCTGGCTTTAATTATTTTGATATAGAATTGTATGCATTTAAATAAAGTCATTTCTTAGGCAAACTCATGTTGTTAGCATTGGAGATAAGACCTGCTGGCTATTTTTAGCTTGCACAAATTGGTAGTATCTTTAATGGATGATTCCAAGAAAGAGCAAAATCACTCTAAGTTTTTAAGCAGTGGTTTTTGTATTGGAGTTGTGGTAGGTCAAAGCAATTTTTTCTAGCTTTAGGATCTGATAATCTGACACTGATAATCAAAGAAGTTGAAGTCACTTTTCCCCTACATATCTTTTCTTTGCAAAGTTATTGAACACATTGCATCCTGAAATACTGATATTTGTAGTCAAAAGATAATATAAATATAGAATCACTTTCAGGGTTAAGGTAAATATACATTGCTTTCATATGCAGAATAGCAGACACATTGCATTGGGTTTTAGAATCAATTTAAGAGTGCAGGATATTTCCCTAGAAACCAGTCTACCCACTATGAATGTGGATAACAATATTATAGTCATAAAATAAAATAATTAAAATGACAGAAATTTTTCTGGAATTATTTTTCCCTCCGGATATGTAGTGTTATTTTAAATAGCATAATCCCTTTTTAAACTACCAAAATTTGTAGAGCTCATTTAGCTGGATGAGCTACAGGACTACTAAATATCATTAAGAAAATAAATTAGCATTGATATGAGGAGACAAGAGTTTGTAGTTTCTGAATGATAAATAGCTTTTAATAAAAATGAAAGAATTAATTTCAAGACATTAAGACTTCGAAAACTGGAGTGTCCATTCCCCACTTGGTGTTATGGTGATAAATATTTCCTTTTTCTTGACACATGTGATTCAGAGTTTTCCTTTATTCTTTCATATCCGAAGCTCCTTCACAATTATTGAGCTATTATTTATCGTCACATTTTATTCACTTCCTTGTCTATTTATTTTTCGTCTCTTGGGAACAGCAGGCTGAGTCTTATTTGGCATTGTCTTCATCCTTGTGGTTCCCAAATCTCTTTACCTCTCTGTCTAAAAGACACTTTCTACTCACTTCCCACAGAGCTCCTCAGTCTTCTTTGGTCAAAAGCAACTGCAAAATTTCCTTTAAAATACTTCTGCTAAGTTCCTCACAGGGACGTGCTCCTTCATTGTCCTCAAATGAGATAATCACTGGATCTCACTACGGCCAGTTAATTTTGCCCTAAGAAAATTTAAAAAGGGGTCTTGTCTGAACAGACTCCAGGCTGCGGGTAAAGCTCTTCCTGTCTAGCCATAGCTCATATATATCCAAAAATAGGGATTTCATATACACTGGGCATACCTCTCACGTGCACACACTCAAATCATCTCATCGTCTAAGTCCACTCTGTTCTGTTCCTGAGTTTTTCACTGCAACTTTGCATAATACATAATCAACTAGAGTGGCACTGTGGATTTTAGATATATTCTTACCCTGCAACATCTGCCTCATTTCTTCTATGATGGCAACAGTTCAAAACAAGTTAGAAAACAGGACATAATTTTTGACTTAGATAAATACCCAATAAAATCATATATTTTTCATAGTGTTCACTGCATAATAGCCCTAGTGTAAGGAGACTCTTGAGAGCACAAAGTAACTCTGGACTCTGCTTTTCCAGTTATTTGTTCTCATTAAAGCTCTGTCTGTCTAAGGGAGGGATCCATTTTTCTTGAATTGTCCGGGGTGTGAAGAGGTTATTACAGGAATTGAGTGAGAGAATTTTATTTGGTCATAGAGAAAAGTGATACCAAAGTACCCTAAGGCTATGTCTCCATGATATATTAAATATAAACTGAAGTTTATCCCCAAGGAACAGAGCTTAAATTTATTCACTCAAACATATATTAATATTTTATGGAAAGAATGTTTTAAGAATTGGTATAAAGGGAAGCATCTCTGTTTTAAGCTCCAGTCATTCCTGGGATTTTCATAAAATTTTACAAACACAGTAGTAATACCTACCTGTAAATCAAATAAGTAAAAATGAACAATAGTGTGAAATACCCATGAATTAACCTTAAGTAATTATTAGGATGTAGCAGGAAACTGTCATTTTTTTGGTTCACATTTTAGTTATACAATATAATGGCATTTATCATTGGAAATTTGCACCTTTACATAATCTATCTTCATTCTTATTTTTCCCTATTCCCCTGCCTCCTTTCAATCCCTCCCTGCCTATTTACAAAGACTTTATTTCCGGTTTTTTCATTTTCTCATATTAATTCCATTCCCTTCTTTCCTTGCTTCCCACCCCACATATTTCCTCTTCCTTTTTGCCCCTTTTCTTCCTATTTCATATTATTGTTCCAATTTTAGTGTATGTGCTGCCAAAAAGAGCACATTTCACATTATCTATTATACCTTTTAGTCCTTATTTACACTTTCAGTTTCTCACACTAGAGAAACTTTTCGGTATTTACATGTGTGTCCTATTTATTTCACTTAAGAGTATGGCCTCAATGTTTTTAATATTGTTAGTTTTTATCAATTTAATGTAATAAATGTTTTGCTAATAAATGCACTTTGTTCAAACTACTTCCTTAACCTGGCATTTGTCAAGTATCTCCTGTCACCCATAGGTTAATGACATAACTCCAGACACTTTTTAAATATTCTATTGATTTGTATGTTATCCTGCTTTTTAAATTCATTATGACATTCATCCCTTCCATTTTGTAATGTTTGTTTGTTGAATGCCTATTCTTTGCCAGTCAAGAATATATGAGTGGTATATATCTTCATCTGGTGTAATAGGCTTTTTTATTCATTTGTATTTTTGTTTTGATGCAGGGAATTGATCCCAGGGACTTCACTTTGAGCTATGTCCAGTAAATTGTTTGGCACTTTCTCTTCTGAGATGGTGTCTCATTAAGTTGCTAAATTGTCAAGGCTGGTCTTGAACTTGTGATTCTCCTGCCTCAGCCTCTTAGAGTACTGGGCTTATGGGCATGCACTACTATGCCAGGCTTAGGTAGTGTGTGTGTGTGTGTGTGTGTGTGTGTGTGTGTGTGTGTGTGTGTGTGTTTTAATAGAATGATATAATCCACTCTAAAGTTTCTGCTCTGGACTAGTTTGGAATGAGTGCAGAATGAAGACTCAGTGTATAGTATAAAAATGCAGAGCTGTTAGAATGGATAAGTGTCTTACCACAAGTTCCCAAACATGGGTGGTTTAGGTCTATGACCCAGGTGCTGACAGATCCAGTTTCTGGTTAGGGCCAGCTTCCTGGTTTGCAATGGTCATGCTGTCACTGTACCCTCACAAGGAGGGAGGACACAGCCTCTCTTCTGCCTCTTGTAACCATTTCACTCTCAGCACCAGACTATTTCACCTCTCAGGGACCTTCCTTGCTCGTACCCATCTCCGAGTTCTTCCTGAGAGAGACGAGGGTGGTGAGAGGTCAGTCAGTGGATCTCCTCAAGCCCCTCATGCTTCTTGGTTCACAGTCCTCAGGGTACATCAGAATCAAACGGATGATTTCCTTGCGTGTCCCTCAGAGACCTCGCTTTTCAGACTTGATGCTCGAGGAATGGTTTTTTTAAGCACCCCCATTGCACTAATGCAGAAGGTGCTCAATAGCCAAACAAACAGCTTGAGCTAAGTAGAGATGGGCAGATACTCAGAATCAGCCAGCAGAGTTTCCTTTTGACAAATGAAAACTGTGGAATACATTGTGTTTGTTGTCATAAACCAGAAGTAAGGGTTGTTGTGCTTCTGGAATGGGACAAGCTGGATTTTTGTCTTATTTTGTTATTGTTTATTTTCCTTCATAAAGGAAACATTTATTTTCTTATGGAACCCAAATAATTACTTATTCCTAAGACCATGGGTAGACTTCCAAACAACTAAATGCAAACTTCTTTTGGTAAATTAGGAACCAACTCTAGCTTACATGTCTTATGGTTACTGTTATTTTTCTAAGGCTATACTCATTCTTATCTAAATATCATATTTGAAAGAAAGAAACTAAAAAGAGTCCAAATATAAAGGAAGGCAGGGGCCAGGGATTTAGTTCAGTGGTTCCATCGGTTGCTTTGCAAGCACAAGGACAGAAAATAAAGGAAGGCGTAGAGCAAAAGGCAAAAATCAAGGAAATTTGAACTATTATTGATAGATGCTCATATTAGGATAAAAAGGGACATATTTAATTTTGTTCAACAATATATTCACAATAAAGGTTTTAAGAATGGTTATGTTTTTAGAGAACGACTGACTTTCTTTATCATTATTCAGAAGGATGGGCTTTTTCCACAAGACAGTATCATGAGAAAGAAAACCTGTTACTGGCTTTGCTTAAAGCACTTTCTACTTTTGTGCCTTTAGGAAGCCATTCGCCTTTCTAATTTCACCTTTTCACTCTACAGTATAGGAAAACACAACTTGTACTGCTTATCTTACAATAAGTAGATATTTTTTTAAAAAGTAAAATGCATGGCTAGAATAAGCAGGAGGACTCTTACCAATAGTTTTCACATTCTGTTTACAAGGGATGCTTTGAAAAAACAGTATTTTCTAAGAGTCCTGCATTGGACACACGTGTGCTGTTCAGGAGGCAGAGGGTGCCTTAGGTTCCTGCTTTTACAACATCCTCTCAGTTACTATTTGGCTTAGTGACATCTGTAACTTTGAAAGTTTCTCACTTTGTACCTCTACTTTTGAAAACGTAGCAATGTCTATTTAAATTTAATATGTGTGAAAAAGAGAACTCTTGATGTAATGAAAAGAAAACTTACTAAGAATCAAAATTTTTCTAAATCCTTGGGATAATGGTCGCATTATGAGCTTCCCAGGTCCTTGTGTCCCTAATCTTCAGAGTGATTTGGCTGGGTCAGGCAAACATAAAAGACAAAGTTTCTAATTTTAGTTAAGAAATCAGAGGATAAAAGACACCAGCTTTGTTAATTATGTTACAGGGCTAAATTCGATGCACCCTTTAAGACAGAATAAAAGAGAAAATCTACTAGTTTCTACACTTGTCTAGGACACAAGGAAGAGATCTACTCGTTACAGGATTCAAAGCTTAAGGATGTAA
Source organism: Fukomys damarensis (assembly GCF_012274545.1). Lineage (NCBI taxonomy): Eukaryota > Metazoa > Chordata > Mammalia > Rodentia > Bathyergidae > Fukomys > Fukomys damarensis. The sequence continues at coordinate 13,621,748 of NW_022900913.1, forward strand.
ATAGCCTTCCTGGGGCTGTGGCCTTGCCTTTTTCTGTTCTTGGGATATTTATGTTTGAATTTGTATTTTTTTCTGTAGAAGTGGTAAGCTATAATAAAATTAAAAAGAGCTTTGTCTGATGTGTAACAGCCTGCCAAATTTACATTGATTCTAAGTCCAGAAGAAAGAGTCTGTGCATGTTTTGCTCAACTTTTTTCAACAGAAAGCTATGTGTTCTGTGTGTGTGTGTGTGTGTGTGTGTGTGTGTGTGTCTGCATGCCTTGAGCGTGGAGACATGAGTGCCTTTATTTTGGGTTACCTTCACAATCCTCTCCAAAAGGGTTTTCATGATATACAACTTTACAATAGAAAAACAGAATTTCCTACATGAACCATGAACAGATTTTATTGCACATGCACGAAAGGTATCACTTCCTTCTGAAATAATAACGATTCTCACAATCCATTATGAAAGGACTCAGGTTCCTGAATCTCAGGGTTCCTCTTCTGTATCACATCTTCCTTTGCTCTGTGTGGCACAATAGAAGTCTTAGTTTCACGAAGTGTCACTTACCATGCAAAGCGCAGTTTTTGTTTTCATTGACAAAACGGCCTTTACTATTTTGCTTTCAAGGGACTCGACTGGCATAGTGCTCTCTGCTGTCTATTCTCAAGAAGGGTCAGAATGATATTTGAAAAGGGAAGAAGCCATTGCAGCATAGAACAGAGAAAGCCATCACTTGGTGAGGTAAACGGTTACATTTGCAGAAGATAAAAACATATTTCAAGAAAAGGGCTACTACAAATGTAGGAGATATTTGTGTTGGAAGGATCACAGAACAATTCCAGCACTGAGGTGTGAGAGTCTGGGAGCAAATTTACAATATAGCAAGTGAGCAGGGTACATAGTTAAAAGATGTTCTAGGGGCCATAAGACACAACCGGCCCTCTGCCGTCCCTTGAAGGTAAATGGAGGGATTACCTGGCATAAATGTGATCCCTGCATTGTAGCCTGAGGGGTGTTCTAAAAACTAATGCAACCAGCTTTCTAAGAACAGGATTTTTAACCTGACAGGAACCTCCATGTAGGTTTTTCATTTGAAAATTCTAGACAGCACCTTAACTTTTCTCTTTCACATAAAGCTCATCCTTTGACAACTTTCACTCCTACACACACACAGTTTTAAATTCACTTTCCTTTCCGAAGCGAAGACTTCTAAGAAAACAAACAATACAGATACATCTCAATGGACCTAAACCTTCAGGAGCAGAGGGCTGAGAAAACCAGTAGTTTAAATATTTAGTCTAAGATTGACACAGACAAGATTATTCAAGTGAAATAGGTATTTTATGAGACACAGAATCTATATTCTTCTAGAGAATATACACAGAAAAATTCAAGATGATAGAGCAAATATGGCAAGTTTGAAAAAAAAGAGTGAGAGAAAGAATTTTGTTATGAGAAATATGAATACAGGGATGAACATAATAAACCGAGTGGACAGAAATTTAGAAAAAAATGTTTCCCAGAATACTGTGTTGATCAAAAAGTTAGAGATAAATGGTGCGGTATCAACATAGTATCAACATAGGTCATCTTCAGTGCAACACAGATGTAAGGAATAAAGAGGACGGAGAAAGTTCAGATGGAAGGAAAACTTGAAATTTGAAACATGACATGACTACTTACAGGGAAAGAGCACCAAAAACATGTTAAGATGAAATGAAACTGCTTTCATTTAGGCATTTATTTTCAAAATTTTACAGCACAATGATAAATGATAAATGAAATGTTAAAGGTTTACATAAAAAGCAACAAAGAAATTACCTAAGAAGAATCAAAGATGAGAAGACTTACAACTCACTACTGATGATGCTGCAGAACATTCCAACTTCTGAAGGAGGAAAAAGGTCATAATACTTCTGTCAGAAAACTATGCATCTAACAGTAGAGGAAAACGTATCGTATTTTCAGAAATGCAAGAGCTGTACAAAGGTTCATTCCACAAGCTCAGTAAATAAAGAAAATAACTCACAGATGTTACTTGTAGAAGGACAACAAGCCCTTGAATTAGCAAGATGGGGAATCTAAGAAAACCTGAACACACTCAACTGTGCAGTGGGAATCGGAGTTGTGACCATGGCTGTGTCAACGTCCTAGAGAGCAGCGTTTCCAAGTGAGAGAGGAAAGCATGAGAGCCACGGGGAAGAAGCCTCCGGGAGCAGAGGGCAACCATGGCACCAGAAACTGAGAGATCTTAGAGAAATCCGGAGGAGGCACAGGCCCTATTTTTCAGCATAAAAAATAGAATCAACTACAAAATGTATAAAGATATAAAAGTCAGTATTCACAGAAAATACAGCATAATTTTAGCAATTGAGAGCAGAAGTAAAATTCTTTTGCTATTTGGAAAAAAATATTAGGCTTGAAATCTGAAATATTCTTTCTGTCAGTTACTAGAAATCTGCATGGAGGAAGCGACAGAGTAACTCTAGACCATAATTCAGCCCTTGCCAGACTCCTTTTACAGATCCTGGTGTACACAAAAAAGGAGTTTGTCTTTACACTCTTTCCCCCTAAAGGCATTTACATCGCGTCTCAGGAAAGGTGTGCACGTGTATATAATCTTCAAGGGGTTATTACATTAAAAAAATTTTTAATGCACACTTAAAGATAATAAGAGTTACAGTAAATGAAGGAAGTTACAGCAATTACATTATAGTTTAAGCAAAATTCAAGTTTAACTACTGCTATTCTCTATTTTGCTATGAAATTTTATTTTTTCACACGAGTCGTTTTTGAAAACTATTAAGATCCATGTGTGTTACATTAAAATGAAAATGCTCTTAAATCATAGAAAATCCAATTCTGACTTTGAAAAGATGATAGGCATTTGTTCAAAGACATAGTAGTTGTTTATAACTGATCTGTAGGGAGATCATGATGATTTTGTGAGGGAGTAGAATCTAAAGGATTTTGTTCATTGTTTGCCCTTTTAGGGTTGTGAGACAAATTTGTTTAGAGGTTGCTTCATGTGCCATCCTGTCAGTGACATTTGCCATCTAGGAAAGCAATTTCATTCATATCTATTCCTTGTTTCCCTCCATGGCCCAGTCATATTGTACAGTGTGCATGGAAATAATATTTTCATAATTTGTTATGCTAACAGCCTCTCAATGAGTTAAATCTCATCAGTGAATGTGTCATTTGAAACATCCCAAATTTATTTGTCCATTGTTTTCTTTTCCCCTGTGGACACCTGTCCCATCTTTTGATGTCACTTATGGACTTTTTGATTATGTAACCTGCCTTTCCTAATTCCATTTCCCTCTAAATTTGATTTCCAGTCTTTATTGATCTGTTTTCATTAAAGGTGTAAAGTTTTCTGTAGTGCTTATTTTCAAATCATTGTGGAAATTTTGAGTCCCTTCGCTATTTTGTCCAAATTGGTACTGATTACCAATTTCAGGGGACTCTTAGTTTTGACTCTCTCTCTCTCTCTCTCTCTCATTTCATCCTTTCTCTGTGTTTATTTCTGTATCCTTCATTCAGAATTTCTAATCTGAAATTATTGTCGTAACTTATGTGAAAGTCCAATGTACAATATTATCTTCTTGTAATCTACCCACTGTAAGCCAGATTCAAATTTCTAAACTTCTAATTATATCTCTCCTTTACACATACAAACAAAAATTAATTATTTTTTTTTTAAAATCCAAATTTCTCATCTTGGCTCTCAAAACTTTTCATTGTCTGACACAAAAGCAGTGCCCAAATGAAGCTTGAAGATGGACCTTAGTCCTTAGTCCTTGTGACTCTGCCCCTCCTCCCTCCAGTGGCTCAGAGCATGGAGCGCAAAAGGCCATCAAAGGAAAGCAAGGTGTGTACCATGCCAGAGCGTCCTCAGGATGGGAGGCAGAACACCACCCTCCTTTTTCCTAGAAAGCTACTGTGTCCCATTTGACCTGTCTGTAAACCCATATTTCTGCCATGTCTTCTTCCATTGTGCCGCTCAATGCTGTGCTTAAAACTCAAACTGGTTTGTCAATTTGAATTTGTTGTATACCTGAAATGCTACCCCAGTTCCTGAGTATTACTGAAATGTTTCTTGACTTTGAATTCAGTTCAAATGCTATCTTTTCCACAGACTTACCCTGACCTTTCTTACCTGATGGGATTTCTTCTTCCTATAAGTCATTTTATCTGTAATTATATTTTGCATTAAATCATTTCCTTCTGTTTGCTCTTCTGCTGTTATTATGTGAAACTTAAAAATTTTGCAGGAGGATTTCACCTCTTACATTTGAATAAGGTTTTTACCTGTAGCATTTTTATAATATGCATAATTATGAGAGTAGAAGCTGAGTCTTCATTCAAAATTCTCATGTCAGAGAAGAGGATGTAACTCAGTGGTGCCGCATCTGCCTGGAAAGCACAAGGTCCTGAGTTTCATCCCCAGTACAAAAAAAAAAAAAAAATCTCTGGTCTTTATAGTGGCAATTCCATATTCTATTTAATGGGGTATGGCATCATAACTGCTGTGAGCAATTAATGTCTATCTGCCACTTGTGATCTGAAAGAACGCATCTCAAATGGGGGCAATTTTTACCATTCAGGAGACATTTGGCAGTATCTGGAGATAATTTTGGTCTTCAAAATTGGCACTGGGTTTTCTACAGAATCTGCTGAATCAATGCAAAGAATGCTGGCTTCTAAAGTGGTTGCTAATGATGTGACCCAGATCCCGAGGCTTCAGTAACATTTCTTAAGAAATGCTGTTTGGGGTCAAAGATAACCAAGGAGTTCGATTTTCAGTATCATGACATTAGCTTTCATCAGAGATTTTCTTTCAGTATTGGGTTAGACGTTGGGGCAAAGTGAAGTGAGAAATACAAATGGCTCATAGCAAGAGAAAAATAGGGAAAATGTATTAGATTCCTACTTGCATGGAGCAGAAGATTTCCCTGGCTGAGGAGAAGAGGAATTTCCTTAGCAGTGCCTTCTGCCTGGGTCACTAGGTCCTGACTCAGTCTTGGGTGAGCTGAATCTGCCTACGTCACATCCCGCAGGCCGAGTCTGGGGAAGTAAGCAGGTGTAATATGTCACATTTTCAACACAGGACAGAAGCGTTTTCTGTCCCTTCTCTAGAATAAAACGTCACGCAAATTCTCCCTACATAGAAAAGGGCGCATGTATTGAGAAGCATTCCAAAGTGACCATGAGAATTATTTTAAAATTTTAAAAAATCATTGTCCAATTTGCATGTAGTACATTAATTGACTTAAATGATTTAAATGAATTGGTGTCTTTTGGTATTTATATTTTGGTAGTTTTTCTTTCTCGGCCAAATTAATCATGGGAATTCAAATAGCCTTAAAAAAACAACCTTCATTTTTCAGACTCAAAAGTGAAATTGAACTTGAATTGTAATTGAATTTGACCTCTTTTGACAATAATCTACTCTCGAGGCTGTGAAAAGTAGAGACTATAAAATTGTGTGCAATTTCCAGAGTTATTACATCCAGTAATAGTCTCACACCTAGCCTTGAGTGTATAAGAGAAAAAAAAATCACATTTTTTTGTTTTGAGGTTGTATAGATCTTGAATTCGGCAAAATTAATAAAGTTTATGAGAATATAAAGGCTCAAGAGTACATTCCTAGGGGGTGCACTTTGGGAGATGTGGTAACTTTTGTGGAGTAAGAGAGAGCACCTGGTGCCTTATGTGATTCTTTGGAAATATTTCTCCTCAGAGATTGTTAATTTTCTGAAATGGGGAAACTTTCCTGTTGACTCTGTTGTCACCAAATGGCAACTTGAAGAGCAGTTAGCATTTAAATACTGTTCCATTATGTTGCATCCCATCTTCTGCCAGCAGCACTACCCTGAAACACTAATGTGCACCCAGGAAGGAGACTGGCATTACAACAGCACGACATGATTCTTGCTGAATGTCATGCCTGATATTTAATTGAGATGCCATCAGTTATTACACGAGTTAGATAAAAAACATACGTGAGAGGCTGAGAGTAAAAGTTATTTCTATTAAAATTTTGGACAAGCCTATGACTTCTCCAGGACATCTTATCTGTCAGTTCTTTCTCCATTAAACCTATATCCTGCGTGAAGCTGTCAGGAATGCAAAAAAAAAAACAAACCCAAACAAACTAAGTTAGTGTTGCCATATGTTAAAGAGCTAGCATATTATTTTCCATAACTTTAACCTCAAAGTGCTAAGAGTTGTATGGGTTTTCTTTAAACTTGTAATCTTTCTGTCATTGATTTTCAAGGTTAACTGGCCATAGAACTTAAAATATATTGTAAATGCATTATTTTGGAAAGTAGAAATAATATAATTTATAGTGGAATTGGATTTTGGAGGTTGAATCATAGGAAGTTGATTTTGATAGGCCAACCAAAGCCCACATATTAACAATCATAGGCTGTTTAACCTCTAGAAATTGATTGAGCATTCTAAAGAATTAGTTGACTATAAAGAGCATTCTTTGGTCTTACCTTTTCCTGAAATTCAGTACAATTTTTAACTTGGAGAGTCTACACTGAATACTTAAAACTGTTTCTTTCACAAAGTTAGTGAGTTCCTTTACAAATTTCTCAGAGTAAATTGAAAAACAAAAACCTCCTTTGGTTTCACAATTATGCAAGCTTTAGTATCAGTTCTAGTATTCCAAGATGTTGTGAGACTACTTTCTTAAAAAATAAAATAATTGTAAGTCAACTTATTTTCTCTTTGGAGGTCTTCACTGAAATGAACCAATCTAGGTAAAAGTGAAAGGAATTCAAAATCTTTAATATCTGTAGAAGTCAGAAAAAAAAAAGAAAAGAAAAAGGTTCCAGAGCCAGTGATATAGCTCAATGGTTCTGCTGCCTGCTTTGCAAGTGCAAGGACTCAAATTTGCTGGGTATGGTGGTGCACACCTGCAATCCTAGCACTCAGAAGGCTGAGGCAGGAGGATCACTATGAGTTCTAAATCAGCCTGGGCTACAGTGAGTTCTAGGTCAGTCTCAACTACATAGTGAGACCCTGTCTCAAAAAACCAACCAACCAACCAAACAAACAAAACACACACACACACACACACACACACACACACACACAAAAGCAAAGACTCAAGTTTCATCCCCAGTAACCAACCAACCAAACAAACAAACAAAACAAAGCAAAACAAAAAACAAAGAAGAAAGGTTCCAATGACCCATCTCTTAAAGGTTTTCAACACTTTGGTGTATACTTATAACCTCAGGTACATGGGAGGCTGAGGGAGAGGGTGAGAAATTTGAGGGGAGTAGCTTGGTTGTACATTTTAGCAAGATTCTGTCTCATACTTTTTAAAAAAGGTTTAAAAAGAGCTGGAGATGTAGCGTGGTATTCTCTGGATTCACTATCTAGTACTGCAAAAGATGTTTCTTCACTCACACCATATTTTAATATTCCCCAGCTGAGGACCAAGTTTTTACAGAGGAAGCTGTGGAAGACCTTTGAAATCCAAATGACACCAGAGAACATCTGTGCAAAGCTGGGAGGTACCGGGACTTCTCATTTATTTATTTTTCCTCTCACTGAGTTTATTGGTACATTTTAGGTATACAGTACAGTTACATTCATCATTGGGATCTTGTACCTTTACATGACAGGTCTTGGTTCTCATTTTTTCCCCTTTTCCCTGCCCTCCCTTCACCCCCTCCTCCCCTCCCCATTTACAAACACTTTATTTTCATTTTCTCATATATTTTTTCCCTTATCACCTTTCCCCTACCCTTCCCATGTTCCCTACACCTTTAGCCCTTTTCTTCCTATTTCACATTGTCAGTTATCTAATTAGGATCTTATATACTGTTATAGTTTTTCACACCAAAGAAACTATTTGGTATTTACACATGTGTGACTTATTTATTTCACTTAGGAGTACATCCTCAACATGTATCCATTTTCCTATGAATGAATCTG
>NW_022900913.1:13630054-13636767 GCF_012274545.1 Fukomys damarensis
TCCATTGTGGTTGCACCAGTCTGCACTCCCACCAACAATGGAGAAGGGTTCCTTTCTCCCCACAACCCTGCCAACGTTTGTTATTGTGTGATTTCTTGATAGCAGCCATTCTTTGTGGGGTGAGGTAGAATCTCAGTGTTGTTTTCATCTACATCTCTCAAATGACCAGTGATATGAAACATTTTTTCATATATTTACTTGCTGCTTTTATTTCTATATCTGAGAAATGTCCGTTAATTTCAGATGCCCATTTTTGAAATGGGTCTTTATATTTGGGGGGGGCTGAGTGTTTTGAGTTATTTATATATTCGAGATAAGAGTCCTTTGTCTGCGGAGGAGCTGGTAAATTTTTTTTCCCCACATTGTAGGTTGTTTTTTAGTTCTGTTGATTTTGATGGTTTCTTTTGCAGTGCAGAAGCTTTTTAATAAGATGAGATCCCAGTTGTTGATTCTTTCTGCTAGTTCCCATACTACTGAGGATTTGTTCATAAAATATTTTCCTATGGAAGCAAGTATCACTTTGATTCCCAAACCAGGGAAAGAGCCAACTAAAAAAGAGAACTACAGGCCAATCTCCTTAATGAATATAGATGCAAATCCTTAACAAGATACTAGCAAACAAAATACAGAGGATCATCAAGAAGATCATACATCCTAACCAAGTCAGATTTATTCTAGGGATGAAAGGATGGTTCAACATACATAAGTCAATAAATATAATACACTATATTAACAAAGTCAAGGACAAAACCTTATGATCCTCTTGATATATGCAGAAAAAGCATTTGGCAAAATTCAACACCCATTCATGATAAAAACCCTGCAAAAAATTCAAATAGATGGCCTATATCTCAACTTAATAAAGGCTATCTATGAAAAACCAACAGCCAACATATCATACTAAATGGCCCAAAACTGAAAACCTTCACATTAAAATCAGGAACAAAACAAGGATTCCCACTATCACCACTCCTCTTTGACGTAGTTCTGGAAACATCAGCCATAGCAATTAGACAAGAGAACCAAAAAATTCAAATAGATGGCCTATATCTCAACTTAATAAAGGCTATCTATGAAAAACCAACAGCCAACATATCATACTAAATGGCCCAAAACTGAAAACCTTCACATTAAAATCAGGAACAAAACAAGGATTCCCACTATCACCACTCCTCTTTGACGTAGTTCTGGAAACATCAGCCATAGCAATTAGACAAGAGAACGAAATTAAATCATTAAAATCAGGAACAAAACAAGGATTCCCACTATCACCACTCCTCTTTGACGTAGTTCTGGAGACATTAGCCATAGCAATTAGACAAGAGAAAGAAATTAAAGCAATGAAGATAGGAAAGGAAGGAGTTAAACTGTCATTATTTGCTGATGATATGATACTCTACATTGAAGACTCAAAAAACTCCACCAAGACTTCTAGACTTAATTGACTCTTTTAGCAGAGTAGCTGGATACAAGTTCAACACCCAAAAATCAATAGCCATCTTGTACACAAATAATAGACTCACTGAGTGAGAAATTAGGGAAACAATGCCTTTCACAATAGCATCCAAGAAAATAAAGGATCTAGGAATTAATCTAATGAAAGAAGCAAAAGACCTCTACACTGAAAACTACAGCACTCTGAAAAAAAATGTCAAAGAGGATATAAGAAAGTGGAAAGATATCCCCTACTCTGGGTAGGAAGAATCAACATAGTGAAAATGGCCATACTACCAAAACTGCTCTACAGATTCAATGCAAATCCGATTGAAATTCCAACACTTTATTTCACAGAACTAGAAAAAAGAATCCAGAAAATCATTTGGAACCATAAGAGACCTAGAATAGCAAAAGCCATCCTAGGCAACAGAGACATGGCAGCAGGTATAACAATTCCCAATTTGAAACTATACTACAAAGCCACTGTTATAAAAACAGCATGGTACTGGCAAAGAAACAGACCTGAGGATCAGTGGAACAGATTGGAGGATACAAAAGCAACTCCAGAAGTACTCAGCTACCTCATCTTTGACAAAGGAGCCAACCATCCTCACTGGGGGAAAGATAGCCTCTTTAATAAATGGTGTTGGAAAAACTGGATTTCAACCTGCCAAAGAATAAAGCTAGACCTTTATCTTTCATCATGCACTAAACTAAAATCCAAATGGATTAAAGATCTAAATACTAAAGAGAGACACTAAATTTGATGGAAGATAAGTTAGGCAGAACTCTTGAAGACATTGGCACTGGACTTCTCAGTTATGGACCTGTAAGGTAACAGGTGGGTGCGGTTTGTGCTGTGAAATTTGTGCTCACTTGTTTCAGCAATAAAAAACTAATATAATATCCAAATTTCTCACACCACTTACAGTTATTTTGATTTGTCCTTTTTGTTTCCACTGTCAGAAATTAAAAAAATATATTGGAGGATACAAAAGCAACTCCAGAAGTACTCAGCTACCTCATCTTTGACAAAGGAGCCAACCATACTCACTGGGGGAAAGATAGCCTCTTTAATAAATGGTGTTGGAAAAACTGGATTTCAACCTGGCAAAGAATAAAACTAGACCTTTATCTTTCATCATGCACTAAACTAAAATCCAAGTGGATTAAAGATCTAAATATTAAAGAGAGACACTAAATTTGATGGAAGATAAGTTAGGCAGAACTCTTGAAGACATTGGTACTGGAGTTCTCAGTTATGGACCTGTAAGGTAACAGGTGGGTGCGGTTTGTGCTGTGAAATTTGTGCTCTCTTGTTTCAGCAATAAAAAACTAATATAATATCCAAGTTTCTCACACCACTTACAGTTATTTTGATTTGTCCTTTTTGTTTCCACTGTCAGAAATTTAAAAAAAATATATATGTCATGGTTTAAATATGAAGTGTCTCCCAAAGACTCATAAGCAACAATGTTTAAAGTGAGGTCCAGAGAGGTGATTAGATCATGAAACCTGGTCAATGGATTAGCAACTGAACGACCTGTTAGGAGATGGGCCCCAGCTGGAGGAAGTTGTTGGCTGGGCTGGTGCCTTTTCAAGGCAGCTCTTGCCCCAAGCCTGTTCCTCTCTGTTTCCCAGTTGTGTTGCATCCTTCAGTTATTGCTTCATTTCGATCCAGCAGACCATGGAATGAAAATACTGTAACCATGAATCAAAACAAACCTTGTCATTTTTATGTTAATATGTCAGGCATTGTGTCCCCAAAACAGAATAGGCTGAACATTTTGGACTTTATTACTACAAATGGTCACTGAAATACTTAACCCCAGTGTGATCTTATATCATCCATTTACAATAATTTTCCTAAAATGCAAATCTGATCAGAGCATGCCGTCTTTATTTGTAGGAATGAACCTTTCCTCAGTGAGATCCATTAAGGAAGCCTCTCCTCGAAGCAGCTGTGATGTGCTTTCTCGCTAGATGGGGAATGCCTCCCCATGCTTCCACAGAACCTGGTTTCATGTTCTATCTGATGTACTGTTCCTTTCCACAGCAATCTTTCTTTTAGTATTGAATTAAATTTTTATATTAGTTTGAGTAATATTTTAAGTGATAGTATTGAATTATGTTTCTTATGAGAATTTTAAAAATAATTTTAACTGTGAGTATATTTACTAAAATTAGCGCACATACATGATTAAGCACGTATGAACCTATGTCCCCCTTAGTTACTTGCTCATTGTTGGGACAAAATATTTATCAGCCACAAGTTAAGGAGGAGAGGTTTGTTGCAGCCCACAGTTGGTAAAAATTTCAGTTCATAGTCCAATGGCAGACGGCCATGGGTGAGGAGTCCATCGCTGGGAAGGGAGGAGACGGCAAGGAAGCAGGTGCGTGGAGTCTCCCTTTTCTTTTATCCCCCAGGCCACGTGCCTGTTGGTTCGTGCCACCCACAGCCAAGTTGGGTCTTCTGTCTTCATCCATCCAGCCAGCCACACCTGGAACTATGTGAAACCATTGGTTGATCTGTCCCATACTACACACGCTCCATCCCTATTTCACCCTCATCCAGCACCACACACCTAGGATCCAGCCACCTCCCAAAAGGCCCACCTATGAGTGCATTAGGATTTTGGGGGATATCTAGATACAAGCCATAATAATATTTATAAAATAATTACATGAAACAATCATCAAGATGTCTGTCAATTTAATACTGTGCCTATTTAAGTTTACTTTGTTTAAAATCTCCTAATTCTTCACAAGTTACATGTGGTTACATGCAGGATTTTGGGATAATTTGTTATCTTTTGATAAATAACTATAAGAGGAACATTGTTTGTCACCATAAAGTACCATGACCCACTACTAGCAATCCCAAAGTAATAAAATAGTGATAACTGAATGGTAATATTAAAAATAACAATCTTCTAAATTAACATTATATATATATATGTATATATGTGTGTGTATATGTGTGTGTGTGTGTGTGTGTGTATAGTCTTCCAAATCAGAGGAAGATGGAGAACAATTATAATTTGAGGCATATCGATTGGAAATTTATTGTCTTACAAATAGAGAACAAATAATCTGACTAGAGGAAGGACAAGAAAGAGATTACCCATCTGCCTACAATCCCATCAATATTATTTTAGATATCTTTAAAATCTTTATGTACTAAAATGCTTTCAATATAACTTTCATCTTCTACCTCTTCAACCCAACAAATGCTAAAGCAGTAATGATGGAAAATCAGCAGTGTTTTAAAATTCAGAAAATATTTTCCCTTGAAGGTTTTTAAGAAGTTACGTGATAAAATGCTCCAGTAAGAAGTAGGGAGCGTCAGAAAGGACAGCGCCTCATCCTAAGAGAGCAGAAAGTGGGGTCCCAGCAGAAAGCTGGGCTGGAGGTACACAGAGGCTCAGAGCTTGGAAACTGACCCGGAAGTAAAACATTTTGGTAGATATGTGATGAAAACTGTGGACTACAAGTCCAATGGAAAGGATAAAAACATGCAACTGAGAGCTCCACAAAGAAGGCAAGGAGAGGAAAAAAAAGCCACCCCCCCAAAAAAAACAGGCATTTCCCCCAATACAGGACAACTCAAGAGAGGATGGCAGTGAGCTTTACATGCAAGTCACTTTGGATGCCCAGAAGCAGTAAAATAAATGTGAGCAGGAAGATGTGAGTGATTTGGTTCAAAAAGCAATTTTTTAAGTCCCAAGCAAAGACTAGTAAAACATTTTGGTAGATATGTGATGAAAACTGTGGACTACAAGTCCAATGGAAAGGATAAAAACATGCAACTGAGAGCTCCACAAAGAAGGCAAGGAGAGGAAAAAAAAGCCACCCCCCCAAAAAAAACAGGCATTTCCCCCAATACAGGACAACTCAAGAGAGGATGGCAGTGAGCTTTACATGCAAGTCACTTTGGATGCCCAGAAGCAGTAAAATAAATGTGAGCAGGAAGATGTCAGTTATTTGGTTCAAAAAGCAATTTTTTTTAAGTCCCAAGTAAAGATAGCTCTTCAGAAGAAAGTATACCAATTGAAGTAATGCCCAACTGGGGAGAGATTTATTAGCCAGATGTGAAGTGCACTAATGCATTCCTTGTTTTTAATATATGCAATGTAAAATAAAATGGCTTGCCAATTTTTACTTTAAAGTTTCTTGGGATCAAGATGTGGGAACAAAAAGAAAGGATATATAATTGCAATTTTTATCTGCCATTAATTAATTTGCTTATATTTTTATATTGGTTTTTAACTTATCCGTACAACTTAGGACTGCAGATCATAAGCCTACATGAAAACCCCTTCTTCAATAATGGGGCCTGGGAGCTAAGCCAGGCAGAGTGGGGGTGAACTAACTTGCTCTTTTACCTAGTGAAAGGTACAGCAAAAATAGATTGTCCTCACCTAATGTAGCAAAAATAGAAGTTTATGCATATTATTTAAAATTGTAAAGGTAACAGTGACAAAATTAGAAAGTGTAGAGAGGATAAACTTGAGATTCATCCTTGTTTTGAGCAGCAGAAAGCTTACAGGTAATATATGCAATTACACATCTTGAGAGACCTGGAGAAATGTATTTAGGGTAATGCCAAAACCACTAAAGAACTAAAGCCAGAAACTGTGAGAAGTTGCCTCCGAGGAGGGAAAATGTGAGTGGTAGGGATGAGGCAGACGGTGTCTTTTTATTTTATAGCTGTTTGATTTTTTAAAAAGTATGATTAAGTTCAGGTAAAAGTAATCCTAAGAAAGGATTTTTTTTAGGGGAGGGTACTGGGGATTGAACTCAGGACCTTATGCTTGCGAGGCAGGTGGCAGCTCCACTAAGCTAAATCCCCAGCCAAGGATTGTGTATTTGTACAGAAAATTTGTATAAGTACAACAATTTAGAATACACTTAATTTGTTTCTTTTGTTTATACACAACTAGTGAAATCCAAATTCTTATATTCAGAGTTAATATTCACTCCACTGTCTAAAATTCCAATCTATTTTCCTTGCAAAACTCACTGTATAGTACTGAGACTTTATGATAGATGGAGGGATCTGCTCAGAAATCAAATGGCTTCTATTTGTTAGACACCGTGATCAGGATTGTTATTAAAATCAAAATTAAAAATAGTTTAAAATGTTAGATCCAGACTGAAGCATATGGCTAAATCTATATTTTGCTTTTGTCTCTGTGTTACAACCAGCAGGTGTACTTCATTTCTGTCTCAGTATAGTAGACATTTCACAAAGGGAAGAGACTTTTCAGCATATA
>NW_022900913.1:13638074-13643951 GCF_012274545.1 Fukomys damarensis
ATATATATATGCCAAACACATTGATCATTGATTGATTTGGGATTGATTTGGGTGTATTCAATGCTCAAGTGTGTGAGTCAGAGTGAAGTAAATTATATAGTATATACAATGGAAGAAACTAATAGATCTAAAATGATTAGCTAAGCAAAGTTCATCAAATTCCATCTAATCTAAAAAGAGGTGAAGAGACATTTTCAGTTGCCAAGTACACTGCCTGCTGATTTGGTTTGCATTTTCAGTGTTGTACCAGGGCATATCTTTCCCGTATTTCAATGTTTGTATTTAAATCGATGCAGATTTCCTTCCAGAACAAATATCCTGTCCAATGCTTTGAGCTCACTCTTTTGTTTTTGAGCTCTGGGCTCAAAAAAATGCACTTCTGTGGTATCAGTCCAGCCTTTTCCTGAGCCTTGAAGTGCTTGATAACTGGTAACGCACAGCTCGAATACTGCTGGTTCTCCACAGAAGCAACAAAGAAACCTAAATCTGTGTAAAAGAAAAACTGTAGTAAGAACAATAAACAGATAAACTCTATTCTACAAAAATGTTTCTAGTCTTGAAACCCCACTTATACTACAATTAAATCTATCTAGTACCTACATCTCAACTATCTAGCTGATCGTTAACATATTTTGAATTTTATTTATTTATTTTAAAAGTTAATTTTATTCTTTATTGTCAATATGTGATATATATGTTTGTGTATTTCTCCTCCTATATTCTGCAGGGTATGAATCAAAATCCTTCAAAGAGAAAAGAGGGGCTGGGGATTTAGCTCAGTGGTTCCACTGCCTGCCTTGCAAGAGCAAGGACCTGAGTTTGAACCCCGATAAAAAAAAAGAAAACAAATTGGTAGTAATGAAATATAAAATACACTTGCCATAAACTATTCCATGGGTTAGTGAAAAAATGTACATTTATATGCATATATATGTATACATAGGTGTGTATGTATATAGGTATTTATGCTTATAAAAACACTCCATCAATGTCATGTTACTCGCATAATAAATAAAAAATAATTTCAGAGGCGTAAGTGATCCATTAAAGGTATTTTTATGTTGATGTCTTTGGGAACACGTGTTCATCTTTTAATAAATAAAAAGAAATAAATAGAACTTCACTATATGACTTGTTTGGTAGTGTAATTTTTGGTTAAAGTTTTAAAATTATATAGTGAGATTGTTAAAATTTAAAACGAACTTGTATAGGAGTCTATAATATTTTTTTAAAAAACAACTTGAAATGTAACATTAAATTCACAGAATAAAGTGCTGATTTTCAAAACATTATCCCAGATCATATACAAATGCTAGATACATAGAGATAGATATACGTATGGGTATCAATATACAAAATATAATAAATATAGGAAGATGTGAAAGTCTAGGTTGTCTAGATTATATTTGGATCTGTACATTTATATTTAAAATATTCATTTGTGGAATTGATATTACTGCATGTAATCATGATTTTCTTAATCACAAGATTTAAATTTTAACTATTTGGAGATTTTTATACATGTATCCCTCAAAAGTTTATAAAAACTCATAAAATATATCTGATTTCTCCATGAAAATGATAACGAGATTATTCAGGGGATCATTAAAATGATTCAGGGAGATAAAAACGGGGAAAAAGCAACTCATTTCACAATTCAAAGACTTGAAATCAATACTTCAAACTCTCCCAAATATGTAAGTACAGGTAGGCTACTCCCTTTCTGTCCTTAGCGCATTATCATCTGGGTTTCTTTTCCTTGCCCCGTCCTCACTGATCTGCCCCATCTTGCGACGTGGGCAGCTTTGGTGACCGTCATTCTGCTTCCCGTCCTGACGTTAAAGATGAAGCTACTTTTTGTTTCAGTCCTCCTGGGCCTTGGGCTGGGATCCGGCCTCAGGTGAGCACATGTGGAAGAGCTGGGGAGAAATGAGACACTGTTCAGCTGGCCAAAGCTTCTGAACAAAGCCTGCCAATTAATACAGCAGCAGATGTCACCGCCAGCCTGGCCCGACACGCTATTCCCAGCTCTGGAAGGACTTCACTGACTTTTCCAGTGGCGATATCTTTAGGATTTCCCCGGTGTCTTCCATTTCTGTGTGTGGCCAGAGGCAAGATCTAACAAATGGAGGGGCAGAAGTGCTGTATTTCACAATGGATGTCAATTATGCTTGCAAATTGAAAAGAAAATGCAAAGAAAGAATAGCTCATTTTAATGAGCTACATGGCCCCTACCTTCTCACTGCGGTTTTACCTTGCTATTTTACACTTTAAGCTCACTAAGGAGAGAAAATTGTCTATCAGATTGGGAGTCAAAAGGAAAGAAAAGACATTTTTAAAACTATATGAATATTGATTTTCTTTTATAAATGCTCAAAATATTTTGTTTTTAAAAATATTAAGGACAACCAAACTAATATTTGTAAACAATTTTGAAATCTAAGCAGTAAAACAATATGAGAACACTGCAGCTGCTTTTGTCCTGAGACCATTTTCTAACCTCACAACCGAGTTGCTGTTGTGGAAAGATGGAAACTAATAAAGATCCAGCTCTATCAAGGCCCTGGGCCATTCCGCATGACCATGAACCCGAGGGCAGCTTTCCTTTTCTTCTCTACTCCTTCACACTCATGCCTGGAGGTAAGGATGACAATGTGACTCGTGTAAGCTTCACAGATACAAATACACTACATTCACAGCTTAGAAAATGTGGCATATGAGTTATCTC
Source organism: Fukomys damarensis (assembly GCF_012274545.1). Classification (NCBI taxonomy): domain Eukaryota; kingdom Metazoa; phylum Chordata; class Mammalia; order Rodentia; family Bathyergidae; genus Fukomys; species Fukomys damarensis. The sequence goes on from NW_022900913.1 coordinate 13,640,803, forward strand.
AGTGCTTCATAAATATGTGCATAGATTTAGGTGTAATCAAAATTTCACCTGGGTTTGTGAATTTGAAAGCTCTTGTGTAGCCCAACAATTTTAGTCTATGATATTTATTTGAAAATGCACCAAATACTGTCACAACAATTTTAGAGAATATAAATTGGGAGAAATTGATATAAAAGATCAAAATGGATTGTAAAGTCATATTAATGAGGCTAATTTAGAATCGTTTCATGGACAGGCATTGACAAATGAGAATAGAATGGAGAAAAAAAACATTCATTAGTTGACATTTGATTTACAGCAAATGTGTCATTGTATAGTATTGAGAAAACCACAGTTGCTGCTTTCCATGAAATGGTGCTTGTAAAGTTGAGTACCAAATGAAATAAAATAATACTTGAAATTAACTAAAGGCTTAAATTTCAATAAATAAAGGAAATAATCTAGAAGATATTTGAACCTTTAAGATAAAAGCAGATGTCTTAATACTGACAAAATATTTCTAAATATGAAAAGCCTATTGTGAAAATTTACTACTCTAAGAACTTTTGTTCATTAAAGGTTATAAGGGTGAAAGCCACAAAACAAAAACACTAAGGATCAGAAAAGCAAGCTCCTCTGATGCTTTTGCTCCTATAAACATAGCCATGTGAAAGAGTTGAGATTCAACCCCCACTCACCTAACTAGCCCAGTATCCTGGTTCTTGGTACAATATATATGAACTCTATTTGGTGACTATTCACACTGTAAGACAGCATGGCTGCAAATGTATAGCTAATAAAGTACCAATACCTACTACTGTGGTAACAACTCCCAATGTAGTTAAGGAAAACAGATAATTCAATGAAAAAGTAAATTTTCAATAGGCAAGTAAAACAGAAAATCCAAAAAGTTCAGTAACCTCATACATGATTGGGGTAATTAAATTGAAAATCAGAATGAACTATCATTACACATCAACAAGGTGAATAAAATTAGAATATCTTGCTATATGATGTTTCTGAAAGCTTATGGAACAATGGAAATTCACAACCTCATCGTAGGAAGAAAAATTAGTACAAAAGTGCTGGAAAAAATTTAAAGTTATACATGCCCTTTGATTAGCTCTTCCTTAAATATCAAGTAATGTAAGCTATGTATTCCTAGACCTATGTGTAATTACAGTTTATAAATAAACAAACCAAATGTTCACCAACAGTAGAATGGGTAAATAAATTTTGATGCATTCCACTCAAAATAATATAATATTATAGCAGTGCAAATGATAACAGCAGAAACACAGACGTAATTTAAAAGTTGATCCATGAAAACAGACCACCTACTTTTCATGACTTCTCTTACATGAAGTTCACAAAGAGTCAAATTTCTTTTCTCATATTTCTGGAGGCAGAAAATTCAGGAACAAGTTGTGTGGAGGCCCGCACTTTTTATAAATGCTCTTAGACGAGGTTCTTTTCTTGCCTCTCCCTAGGGTGATCCTGGGTAGCAATCCATGATATTTCTAAACTTGAAGCTGTGACACTCTGATCTCTGCTTCTGTCTTCACATAGTTGTCTCCCCTTCCTGGCTATGTTTCTGTGTGCAGATTTCCCTCTTACAAGGATGGAAGTCACAGTGGATTTAGTGTCTGCTGTGATCCATTAAAACCTCATATTAACTTAGTATAACTGCAAACATCTTGTTTCTTTTTTAAAAAATTTTTCTTTTTATTGAGTTTATTGGTTCAATCTAGGTATACAGTACAGTCACATTCATCATTGGGATCCTGTACCTTTACATGACAGACCTTGATTCTCATTTTTTCCCCTTGTCCCTGCCCTCCCTTCACCCCCTCCTGCCCTCCCCATTTATAAACACATTATTTCCATTTTTTCATTTTCTCATATTTTTTCCTCTCCCTTATTACATGTCCCCTACCCTTCCCACTTTCCCTACACCTTTAGTCCTTTTCTTCCTATTTCACATTATTAATTATCTCAGGATCTTGTTTACTATTATAGTTTTTTATACCAGAGAAACTATTCAGTATTTACACATGTGTGGCTTATATATTTCACTTAAGAGCATATCCTCAATATGTATCCATTTTCCTATGAATGACTCTAATTTCTCATTCTTTATGGCTCAGTAGTATTCCATTTTATAGAAAAACGACATCTTCTTTATACAGTTTCCAACAGATGGGCAAATGGGCTCTTTCCAAATTTTAGCTATTACAAACTCTGCCGTTATAAACATTGGTGTGCATATATCACTGTGGTATTGTTCTTTTAATTCTTTTGGAAAGATACCCAGCTGAAGGATGGCTGGGTCAAATGGAACCTCTAGTTCCAGCTGTTTGAGGTATCTCCATATGTCCTTTCTTTTCTAACTCTGCCTTATTTGTACAAAATAAAAACCAACAACAATAAACTGGAAATTTTTGGATAATCCAAAAACTGTAAGTAGAATGAATAATTCAGAACTCTAGCATTCAGCAAAATACGACTCTGTAGTTTGTGACTTTATGTTTAATTATAAAACAGTAGGGGATCATGAGAAATCGACCCAACAACTCCTAGATGATGCAAAGAAGAATAACATAAGATTGATAGGAATCCATGAAGTAGCAGGAGAAAATACAAATGACTTAAAAAAGCTGTTTACAGAATTAATGACAGAAAACTTTCCAAACAGAGGGGAAGAATTTGACATTCAAATAAGTGAGACATATAGGACCCCAACTAGCCACAATCAAAAAAAAAAACCTACACCTAGACAGATAATAATCAAGATCTCAGAAACCCAACAGAAGAACAAAATACTTCAAGCAGTAAGAGAAAAGAAACAAAACACATGCAAAGGAAAGCCTATCAGAATCACAGCAGACTTTTCAATACAAACTCTTAGGGCAAGGAGAGCCTGTAGTGAGATATTTCAAGTACTAAAAGAGAACAACCTCCAACCTAGACTGATGTATCCTGCAAAACTCTCTTTCAAAATGGATGGGGAAATAAGACACTTCCACGACAAAGAACACCTGAGAAACTACATGAATACCAAACCAGCACTACAAGCAATTCTAAACAAGATCCTAGAAAAAGACAATGAAGGCAGCAACACCATGAGGCCCAACAGAGCAAATCAAATAGACAAGGCAAGAAACTAAAAG
>NW_022900913.1:13644753-13656485 GCF_012274545.1 Fukomys damarensis
TATATATGTATATATATATATATAATTTGAATTTTTGGAAACTTTAACTGTGCTGTCAACTTTGGAAATATTTATCCCAGTTTACTGTGTTGAGTTGGCATTGTACGGAAATTAGCAGCCACATTGGTCTAGAAATGTTTTTTTTTCCATTTGTACAGGGGTAACACACTATTAAATATGTAAGGTCATATCTGTGTGAGTTTGATTATAGAAACTAATGAAGTATTCTCTAAATAATGAAAAAAAAAGAATAATATAAGACTACAAGAGCAAGAAGCAATTTAAATATGTTCAGGGACCATTTTCATCTTCAGAATTAAGGATTATTTTAATCTTACATCATTGCCTTTTCTCTTTTACTTTCCTTTTTAGTTTTATTTTAGGATTCCCTATTTTTAATGTTCACACAGAGATTTCTTTAACTGATCATTATGACTTCTTGTTTCTTAATAAGGCTATATGCTGAGTTTCTGGGCTACATGACTGTGAGGGTTAGAATTCAACTCAGTACAAGGAGTGTATTATTTGTTATATTCCTGGCTTGTAAAAAGCAACATACCTCACTTATCTCTATATCAAGTTGTAGATACCCTCCTTCTTGGGATCTTCGTGAAAGAATTAAAGCATCATATCACCGTGATATATGCACACCCACGTTCATAATAACACAATTTGTAATAGGTAAATCTTGGAAACAGCCCACATGCCCATCAACTGATGAATGGATAAAGAAGACATGGATTTTTTAAAAAACACAATAGAGTACTACTCAGCCATAAAAAGGATAAACTTGAGACAGGTAAATGGATGCACTCAGAGACTATACCCTTAAGTGCAATAAGTTGGATATGTGTACATATTGCATTGTTTCTCTGGTGAAAAACTGATGAGAAACTTAGAGTGTAAATAAGAACCAAAACGTATAATACATATTGTGAAATAGGAAAATTTTCAAATGGAAAGGGGCACAAGCGATGGGGGGAGGAATGGAAAAGAAGAAAAGAGTAATAAAATGGAAACAAAGCTTTTGTAGGTAAGAAGGGAAGGCAAAGTAGAAGGGAGAGGAGGGAATGGGAGGAAATAAGAATCAAGATGTATCGCTTATTGGTACAAATTCCCTGTGATGAATGGTCACGAAGTATATATTGTAACAATTGTGGTCCCTATGCATAAATTGTACCCAAAACTTAATTAATGATAAAAATAAATAAGCAACAATATGTAGTTTGTAACTTAAATTTTTTGAGTTTATTGGTACATTTTAGGTACACAGTACAGTTGCATTCATCATTGGGATCCTGTACCGTTACATGACAGGTCTTGGTTCTCATTTTTTCCCCTTATCCCTGCCCTCCATTTGCCCCTCCTCCCCTCCCTATTTACAAACACTTTATTTCCATTTTTTCATTTTCTCATAACAATATGTAGTTTTTGTTTTGGTACTGGGGATTGAACTCAGGTCCTTGTGCTTGCAAGGCAGGCCGCCGAACCACTGAACTAAACTCCCAGCCCAACAATATGTAGTTTCGATGAGTGATTCCCCTCGAAGCCATGCAGCAGTAAAACCTAACTTGTGGATTGAGATCTATCCCAAATAAGAGAAAACTCACTCAATGTGAACTTGATCTATGCATTTGAGGAAGAAATAGAAAATGTGTCAGATTCTCTATGGAAAAAAGAGTAATAGGAATTTTTTGAGAATTACATTTATCTTCACATTGCTTGGATTTAGAACAGAGATATTTTGCTTCGTTAGTCACTGACTCTTCCAGAAGGAACATCCTACTCTGATACTTTAAAAATGACTTGCTTGAAATTATATTCAAACAGCTTTTGCACTGAAAAATCCAGAAGTTGTTTCATGAACAATTACTAAATGTCCAATCTGTTATTGTTTGGTTATATTTATTTTCTGTTCATTCATATTAAATCTAGAATTGGTGTTTGAAATTATTGTACTTTATCAATATTCATTAAGTTTAATACAGTTTAAATCACATGAATTTATTAAGAATAAATAAATCATTTAATTTAGAATGCATTAGCTTATTCACATGTATGGATAGCATATGGCTTTTTGATCCTAAAATATATAACTAATTGCTCCTTAGATGGGTTAAATAATTTTCCTTTGCAATGCTTTTAATTTATGCATCCACAAACTACTAGTTTTTTATTAATAATTGGAATGTCATTTCTCACATCTTTAAAAATATTGAAAGAAGAGATTTCTATTGGGAAAGTTAAACAAGTATCTGTAGAACCAAACTTGCAGATGCTGTATCTTCTCAGATAAAGACCAATTACTTTGGGAGCAAAATAGGAGACAGAGGGAAGAGAAATCTGGATTCATTTCATAGTTTTAAAAAAACGACTCTTGGCACATTCTAAGGACTGGATTATTTTCAAAATATCACAGCACACTAAGACTGAAAGCTATCTTATAAGTCATGATCCAGTCCAATCTCTTCATTTAGTACAGAAGGAGGCTGAAGTCCAGAGAGAACTGGCAAGAGGCTCAAGGCTTTCCATCTAGTCAGGCATGAGTCTGCTTTATGGGGTCTCCAGGACTCAGATGAATGGGTTTGGAAGTACACGTGTTTCCCCAACCTCTTACCCACTGGTGTCCTGTTTTAAAGTCTAAGAAAATCTGCACTGTTAACACGCAGTGGTGGAATTACTGGCCATCAAGATGTTGTTCATAGGGAGGCAAACAAATTCCAAGGGAGGAAACAGATGTAGGCAGATGTTTGGCCTTCACCCTTTGCAGAGCCGTTGTTTGCCCAGTAGATTGTTCTATGGAGTATTCTGAGGAAGGCCTGACAATCAATAAATGTGTCTTGGAGCCCATGAATAACTGGGGATGCATGTTTTTAATAATTATTAGAATGGCAGTGAAATAAATCCGGATACTTTAATTCCTCTCATGTCCCAGGAACATGGGATTCATACACAAGCCTTTGTCTCCAAGTCTTATTTTCAACCTTCAAGCCCTCAGACTTAACAGGACTTTTTTTTTCTTTCGGTACGGGGGATCAGGACCCTGCACTTTTGAGAGGCAGGTGGCAGAACCACTGACTAAATCCCCAGCCCTGAGCAGGACCTCCTGACCTCAGTTATTCCTCATTGCCATTTTTAAAAACTTGAATCTAATTTTAGAAAGAAATTTAATTTATGCAACTATCAGGGTATATTTATCTTCTACATGAGTTGAGGGAAATAATTGCAGATGGTTGAAAATTGAAACTAAAATTACATAAAACAATGTCTATGATTGATTTACTGTTATACTTAATTAATGGCCATAAGCAGAAAATATCTTTCATACATAGTATTGTCTTAAATGTTTGCCAACGATATGGACATCTAGAACATATTCACACTTGGCAACATCATAGTTTTTTTTCTGTTTGCTTTTTTTCTTGGGTGTAGAGTGTAAGAAATGTGTTCTGATTCAATCCCAGGTATAATTCCTGAGACTTCACCAACTGTAGACTGGAAAATACATTAAAGACAATTGCCAAAGCCCAGTCTCCTCTTTTTTAAAAAATACCCAGGTCTGTCTGGTTTCTTAGTATTTGGTGAGGAGAGGATCCCAGTCCATTTTGGCCTTGCTTCTATGCACTCCTCACTGAAACAACCTTTTTGCTAACTAGAAGTAGTTCTCAGTGGACCTTGGTTTGAAGCGGTAGATAAATTTCGTTTTCCAGATGTTAGTATGTTCACTAGGTACAATCTTGCAATGTTTGCAGCACTTTTCCACAAGTATTAGTTTTCAAGTGTATGTCCTGATGGAGAAAGTATTTCTTGCTAAATTGTTAAATGCTCCAGGCAACTATGTGCCAGTTCCTTGCTAGTCATGACTTCCAGCAAATTGCTTTACTAAGAACAAGGTCGAGGGGGCAGGAGTTGTACTATTGTCCTCTGAGGCAGTGAGGAAGGACCCCCATGTATCTGCGGTTCCTGCCACTTGTAGCAGTGACAGCATTCTCCTTATAATTTTTCATTTATGGTTATTAATATCCTAGTTGAGTCAGTCACTAGGTGACGGCTTTATTAATTAGGTTTCCCAAGTCTCACCTAGTACTGGCTTTTAGGTTAAGAAAGGATACAATATAGAACCATTGCCCTTCCTCGCTTTCAATTTAGTGCCAAAATTCATCTTTCATCGCCATCTTTATGGATCCTCAAGTTGTTGTCGTAAGGACTCTTTGCTCTTCCCAGGGGAAACTATGATTTTGATTACCGTGGTTCTTAGAGACTGTGTTAGAAGATCTGGATACCTACTCCATCCCATACCCTCCATATAAACCCATCCGAACCCTTCTCAAAGTGCCCAGGGCCTCGCTGTGCTGAACTTTTCCCAGACTGACAACGGACTCCTACACATCTTTCATCCATAAGGTGGATAGAGAAATTTTCTTTACCTTTATAGAAAGCTACGGATAGTTTCTTGGCTAGAGATGAAAATAGATTAATTTATTTGGGTGTCTTGAAGTACTTGTTTTATTTATCCCTTATTATACATGCAAGAGCAAGCAGTTACAACTTGAATAGAAAGAATAAGGTAACATATAGTCACACATGAGAAGTTATTCGGATTCATAGAACAAAGATATGAGCAGATTCATGAAATGTTTTATGCTGCGTTTTTAATTTATAATTTTTATTTTAGAGCATTTTTTGGTTGATAGAAAAGTTAGATGTCACAAAGCTTTCCTACAAACTCCCTCTGCACTAACCATTGGCCCATTATTGACATCTTGTATCAATGTAGTCATTTTTTACAACTGATGAACAATATTGATTCATTATTCTTAACTAAATTCCATAGACTGTATTAGGCTTCACTACGTGTTGTACATGCTTTAGCTTTTCAAAAATATACAAGGACATGAATTCACCGAAATAGTATCTGACAATATAGCTTCCTTGTCCTAAAATTACCCTGTGCTTCATCCATTGATCCCTTCCTCTCCTACACCTCTGACCACTGATATTTTTAGGGTCTCCACACTTTCGTTTTTTCCAGAATGTCACATCATTGGAATCATATAGTACGTAGCTTTTACAGATTGCTATATTTCTATTTGCAGTGTGTTTTTAAGGTTCCTCAGTGTCACTTTGTACACATTCATTTATATATTATTACTGCATAATATTTCATTATAAAGTTATAAAGCAGTTTGTTTATGCACTCACCCATTGAAAGGCATCCTGATTTCCTTCAATTTTTGGCCATCATGTTATACTATAAACATTCACATACAGGGTTTTGAATAATGTAATTTTTTGCCAGGTGTGGTGGCACACGCCTGTAATCCCAGCACTCGGGAGCCTGAGGCAGGAGGATCACTGTGAGTTTGAGACCAACCTGGGCTACATAGTGATTTCCAGGGCTGTCTCAACTTCATAGAGAGACCCTGCCTCAAAAAAAAAAAAAAAGAATTTTTTCAATTCATTTGGATAAATACCTAGGAGAGTGATTTCTGGATCAAATGGTGATAGCACGTGTAGTTTTGTAGGAAATTACTCAAGGGTGTTCCAAAGGGGCTCTATTCTTGTGCAGTCCCACCAGCAGTGAAAGAGTGTTCCCATTACTTTCCTGGCTTCCTTTTACATTTTCAATTCTAACTGAAAAAAACACATGTTGAAGAAGTATCAAGCTGAATGCATAATTACAGATGAAGAAAATAGAGGATGGATGTTCTAAGTTAGAGTCCACATAGACTTCACAGTTTACCTCCTGTTTCATTTTGGAGATTAACTTCGGAATTTTCTGCTTCAGTAATTAAAATCCTTCCTACTTCAAAGTCCAAAGTGAAATCCTGACCTCCTCACACACTATGCATGCCTTATTAAACTTTGTTTTTGTTGGTACCGATTCCTTCCTATGTCTCACTACATCTTTGTCTAAAACTATTTTGATTGCATCAGTGAAGAAATTTTCATTGTTTTTACTATGGTAAACTCTATTTTGTACAGTGTACTTTACATAAATATTTTATTAGTTGAATTATTCACTTTTAATCTAATTTCACACCATGCATCTTATCTGTCTATTCAAGTAGATTGACAATTTTTGAATGAATTATATAATTTTCTAACTTACTAAAGTGGAGTCAGAAATATATTTATAGTTAATCATGATGTACTATGCAAATCAGGTTTTTTATTGTTTTCACAACAGGATAACATCTAAATATGTACATGCAACTTTTATTTAATGTTAAATTCATGCCACGTTCTTTGGAAATGTTTGTTTAAGAATCATGTCGATAGTAATGCAAACAGCATAGAAATGAGAATGATCATACTGTGTTTGTCATCCTATGTTAAAGGTTTCTATTTGTTCCACTTGCTATTCATCATCTACTTTGGGCTGTCTTTGATATATTATGGTGTTACCTGGAGATACACTGTCTTAGTTCTGGAAACAAACAACAGCCCCCCACCCCGATCATTTTTAAGGAAAAACTTTACTTACATTCTCTTACTGTTTTTATGAGGAAGCTCTTCTTTTTTCTCATTGAGTTTATTGGTACATTTTACGTATACAGTACAGTTACACTCATTATTGGGATCTTGTACCTTTACATGACAGGTCTGGGTTCTCATTTTTTCCCCTTGTCCCTGCCCTCCCTTCACCCCCTCCTCCCCTCTGCATTTACAAACGCTTTATTTCCATTTTTTCATATTTTTTCTTTCCCAGGGGAATTTATATTAGAGGAACAATGTGCCATTTCAAATTTATGTGTACATTACTCCTTCCTGTATGAGAAATCATTAGTTTGATCATCATACTCGCAAGAGAATACATGCACTGGTCCAGGTCCTGTTCCTAAGCAAGATGAAAGGGTGATGCTTCTTGTGTCCTCGGTTACTGTAGCTTATCTCTCTCTTAGGTCCTCCTGCCTCTAGAATGTGTCTGTTTTCTTCCATGGCTGTTCTTCCCTGAAAGGAGGTCATAAATGATTCCAAGGCAGTGCTATAGGAAGTTCATTTGGCAGCTCATCAAAGCTGCATCTTTGGAGACTCAGTAAAGCTGGCATTTGATCCACCTAATACTGCTTTTTTTCTCTTAACAGATTCTCAATTTCGATACTCAAAAGGTGGTAATTCAATTTTAGGAGGTTTTGTTTTGAAATAACTGTAACTTCTCAGTAACATGTTATTTAGGCAACATTTTTAAAAAGAAAACGTCTATACTTATTGATTTCTTGATAATTGTGTATCAATTATTTAATTTAATTGAATCACACAAACTCTGGGTTAGAAAAAAAGGTTTGTAGCAAAAATTTCCATGGTCAGTGATAGAGTTGTTGAAACATTCCTTTTCATAAATACATGGTTTGTAGGAGTTCCAAAAAATCAAGAAAATCAAAGTTGTCTGTGTTTTGTATACACATTCAAAAGATACCCCTCATTTTTCGGTGACTCTGAGCTTTGTTTTTATTTTCCTCCAGCATATTGATGGTGGTGATTCTTGTACTTGGGAGTGAAAAACTCCAAACAGATCACTTTGACTTTATGCAATAGCATGACCTCTCTTCTTAGAAAATCATAGCTATGCCTGGCAATAAATCAGCCCTGTCTTCTGAACTATCTGCTAGTTGGAAGAATATTTCATTCAGCAAAACTAGAAATCATTTATAGAAATAACGGTACTTAATCTACAGTCGCGTCTTGTTAGACAGGGAAACACTGCAGCTGAGTTGTTGCCCCACATTCGTGTATGCAGGTCTAGCTGTTTAGAGCAAATGATGTGATCACGTGAAACATGCCCAAAGTTCAAAACCTACTTGGAGTTTCACCAAGCTCGACAACCCTCTTGCCCAAAGTCATCATGTGAGGTCAAAAGTTGTGTTCTTTATACTTGACAAATACGTTTCTATTGCCCAGAATTTTGTCTCAAAATTTATAGAATTTATCAATTTCCGCTGAATATAAACTTTTTTTCCCAGAAGAAATGCAAAATGTTTCAGTGTGTGATCTTATGTAAAAAATGAAGTATACCGTGAAGTAGGAGTCTAAAGGGATTTTCTGGATATCTTCTTCATTTTCTTTTTCTTTTATCTTATTGAGTTTATTGGGACTTTTTAGGTACACAGTACCATTACATTCATCATTGGGATCTTGTACCTTTACAGGACTTATCTTGGTTCTCATTTTCCCCCCATATCCCTGCCCTTCTTTCACCACCCCCCCTTCCCTACTTATAAAGACTTTGTTTCCATTTTCCCTTTTCTCATATTTTTTCTCATCCCTTATTTCCTTTCCCCTACCCTTCCCTCTTTCCCTACACCTTTAGCCCTTTTCTTCCTATTTCAGATTATCAGTTATACAATCTGGGTCTTATTGACACTTTTAGTTTTTCATACCAGACAAACTGTTCGGTATTTGCACGTGTGTCTTATTTATTTCGCTTAAGAGTATGGCCTCAATGTGCGCTGGATATCTTCTTCAGGACCAGCACGCTGCTCCTTCAGGTGCAGCTGGGAATATGTGTTATTAGTGGCTCATGACTCTGTTCCCTGCCAAGAATGGCCTTCAGCTCCAGGCAATGCCCTTGCAGGATCCCTCCAGGATCAAACTGTATCTTGACGTTTTTTCCTGTGCCTCTTCCTGAGATTCTTACTTCTTTACACAATGCTCCCAAGACTCCTGCTGAATAACTTCTCTGTGAAGTAATCCATCTTGTTATCTCTTTCTGCAGCTAACCTAGTTAGTACTCAGGGGTACACAGAGAGTAGGTGTCAGAGCTGTGTTACTCGGCACTTCGCTGACCCAAAGGGAATGTAGAACATGGATACTGCTTGACATGTTCTCATAATAAACCTGTTGGGCAATTCTTCATTGGTGAGTTTACATAGAACACCATGCGCAGAGACATGTTTGCTGGTACAACATCTCTGACATTTCACAAACTTGAGCGAAATTATACTTATTGACAGTGAAATTCAGAGATGCTTGCTGGGAACCATGGACTCATTCAAGAGAGAAAATGATAGGTCTGGGTGCTCAATCACTATTTCAGGAGAAACTGAAGCCAGAGAATGACTTTGGTAGCTTAATTTCTTGCAGCTGGAGGGCACAAGAAATAGAGGACTTGTCTTAAGATTTAATCATCAAATAAAAGAACGTCAGGAAAGGTTGAATTTTCAACACTGGCATTTGTCTTAGAGTACAATCAGCACTTTCAGAGAAGAAGTGGTACTGTGAAGCTTGTGCAGGAGATACTTGGGGAGATACAAGCTAAAGGCTCCATTTCCCAACTCCATGGCACTCCACGGGCCTCCAGAAGAAACACCCACACCCTACTTGGGTCCTGGTGTTTCCCTCTGTGCACAGCTGGGACTAGGGTGAGGTGGGTGAGGGATAGCATTTAAAGAGGCTGCCCGTTTCCTCTCTCAAGGTGGGCTAGTGCTGGTTCTGTTCGTACTCCGAGCTCTTCTAGGCATCTCAATGGTCTTACTGTAACCCTAACTCAAATCTTTTGCTTTAGGATCATGAAAAAATGCCCAAATAAGAAACAGGCCTTTCAAGGCCATGCTAACCCCACCCTCCCTAGGAGCTACCCTCCTTTTCTTGCCACCACGAAATCAATAGCGAATATCAGATCCTCGACCCGAGTGAATGACAGGACACTGGATTATTTAAAGAGAAAAGACATTAAATTTTGGAGTAGCTTCAGAATGTGGCCACATGTGAGCCAGGAAAAGCACAAGATGGAACACGGAGGCACTGGTGAAGGAAAACAGAGTATTAGCTGAAGTAAGGGAGCTTGTATAGAAATAGGAATGCTTTTATAATACAAGATTTAGTAACCGCAGGGACCCCAATGATGTTACTAATACGTTGCTAGAATAGTCAGTTGAAAGTTGGCAAAAGCAATAGGTCATACTGTGAAGTAAAAAAATGCCAGATGGTAGAGAAAGTTTTCAGAAGTGGACAAGCAGGAACTTGTATTCCATGCAATTTTAGAAGAATTAACAGAAGAGTATTCTGTGGAAAGACCCCAAAATACATTCCATCTCCAGGCAATTTACACAACTGAAAATCTAGTCATAATCTCATGTTTAGTTCTAAATAAATTCTCCGATTCAGAATCCATGTATTGAAGGAAAGGCTGAATATCTATGAGGAAGAACCTTGGAACAAATATTAATTTTCCAATTTCTCCAAGGGATCTCTTGCCTTCTACCTGTGTAGTTTTGCACTGAGAAAAGGAAATATAAAGAATATTTAAGGATTGCTTGGCTCTGGATCTTATTTGATATGCATCATGGATATTTATTTCTGCCTTCTGTCATCACCTAGCTCAAAACAGCCCAAGCCCTTTGGATATTTTGTAGGAAAATGCAATACTGTGCTCAGTTGCTACTGTCTTGTGGCTGACACCAGACGAACAGGACATGGGCAGCATATAGAAAGTGTTGCTGAAACAGATCTGAATAAGTCAGAAGTAAAGCACCTGAAAGTACAAGGCCTGCTGCACAGGTTAAGGAGTTTAGAGCCCCACTGGGTTGACATATGTGATGCATCCTCTCCTAATAAGGTGTCCTCTTTGCATTGCACTCCTGATGCCAAGAGAGAAGCCTTGGTAAGCATGTATTCATTCAAACATAACATTCATTGTACAGCGCTAACCCATTTACTTAGGAATGTGGAGGTCCGCTAGCTCTTAATTAGATACACATAGCAAGGGAATTCTGCCACAAGTCCAAGCTGTGAAAGAAGAAGAACTTTTGTTTGGTCCATAGCATCATACTCTGCTATCAGAGATGTTCAGAGTGAAAAAAGTTGCTGTTTGGGTTTTATTCCCCCTCACAAAAGGAGATTCACCTCATAAACCCCTTACAGTTCTCAGGCGAGGCCTTAAATTCAGATACACATTAAGATTTGAAAAGCCCTCTCGATGTGAAACCGAGTTCAGACAGAAGTGAGATATTTATTTGAGTATGGAATAGCAAAGGATCATGTGGTCAAAATGGATTCCAGCAGCTACATGGAGTTCTAATGATGGGAAACTCAAATAAAATACCTCATACATGGAAAAAACTTGTTAGAAGTTAGGCATGGATGGGACCGGAAGAGACAAGTGAACTACCAAACGGTGAGCAAGACCTCCATCTGGTAGTGGTACACTGGCCTTTCTCCTAGCTCTGTCACAGGGTGTGTGGGGTCCTTTATGACCGTCAGAGAAAGGAAAGTGTTATATTTGGTTTATGGATGGTTGACTCATTATTGTTAAGTATTGAAAGAAAGTGGATGGTCAATGCTAAAGTCCTCCTCGGGACCAACAAGATGGGGGCAGGGAGGAAACTCTTGTAGGGAACCTCATCTTTTACTTTATGGGAAAAGAAAAATAGCTTCAAATATGGATATTCATGGTGAGCTGCTGATCAGAAGACTAAATGGAGAAACATCAGAAGATTGGTGACGAGGAGATCTATTGGAGTCAACGTAAAGAGTGAAGACCTTTGTGCTGCTCGCTAATAGTCACCAGATAGCATTCACAAAAGAGAAGATATTAAACAACCACGTAGACAGAAGGAATTTGAAAATGATGTCATATGGCCTGTGATACTGTAAATACCACTTTTGGCCCAATGGGTACACAAATGTAGTGATCATTGCAGTGGGCATGAAATTGAACATAAACTCATGCAGCATAGACTAGTCAGCGTGGGCTCCCACTCAGTAAGTTTAATTTAGCTGTTGCCACTGCT
>NW_022900913.1:13656954-13728382 GCF_012274545.1 Fukomys damarensis
CAGAGAAAGGAAAGTGTTATATTTGGTTTATGGATGGTTGACTCATTATTGTTAAGTATTGAAAGAAAGTGGATGGTCAATGCTAAAGTCCTCCTCGGGACCAACAAGATGGGGGCAGGGAGGAAACTCTTGTAGGGAACCTCATCTTTTACTTTATGGGAAAAGAAAAATAGCTTCAAATATGGATATTCATGGTGAGCTGCTGATCAGAAGACTAAATGGAGAAACATCAGAAGATTGGTGACGAGGAGATCTATTGGAGTCAACGTAAAGAGTGAAGACCTTTGTGCTGCTCGCTAATAGTCACCAGATAGCATTCACAAAAGAGAAGATATTAAACAACCACGTAGACAGAAGGAATTTGAAAATGATGTCATATGGCCTGTGATACTGTAAATACCACTTTTGGCCCAATGGGTACACAAATGTAGTGATCATTGCAGTGGGCATGAAATTGAACATAAACTCATGCAGCATAGACTAGTCAGCGTGGGCTCCCACTCAGTAAGTTTAATTTAGCTGTTGCCACTGCTGTTTGATCAATCTGCCATCCAAAGAGACTAACGATGAGTGTTTGATTCGTTCTTTCCTTAGGGGACAGTGATTCACTGTGACTGGAATCAGTTCACACTCTATCTGTTTGCTTGTCCTCTCTGAGCAGATTTGTCCGTCACTGCTTTAAATGACAGGGTTTGACTCTGTGGGCGCAGGATCCCACATCAATTTCCTAGGAAAAAGAAGCCACTTTACTGTGATGTGGGTGAGGGGACGGGTACATGGCCATGAAATCCACTGAAAGTCAAAAGTTAAATCAATGGCCATTATATGACACTGAATCCTCTAGTGTAGAAGGCATTGACTTCAGGAAGTTAGAGTAGGTAAAGAAGTAGCTCTGTTCACCATCACTCCCACTTGGGGTTCTTGTTACCATAGCCCCAGTTTAGGCTTTGCAGCCTAGAAATTCTGTCTTCCCTAGGAATGCATCCATAAGGAACAGAGGCGATAAGAGCTCCACTGAATGTTACGCCAGAGCTGCCACAAAAATCACATTGGGTTTCTTCTTTCAGAAGAATAAAAGGCAAGGAAAGGAGATGCCCTAATGGCGGTCAAAAGACCCTGAAATTCTTGAGGAAAAAAAAAGCTGATGTTATGTGGTGGAAGGGCAGGGAGAATATGTTCGATGCTCTGGTAGAGTACCGTGAGGCCTGCTTCTGCCCTGGTGGCCAGTTTTAATGGTAGGTGGAGAAATTTAGCAGTCACTTGCATAAAACATCGGTGCAAATCAGGGGGAAACCTTAGTGACAAGCATTTTCAACATCTTGATGATGACTGTAAATTGTAACAGATTCTTTTGCACCAATTCATGTTATTGCATTATTAGTAGGTGAAAGTAGGAGTTGGCAAATTCTTTCCATATTGGGTCATATAGGAAATATTGTTAGCTTTGTAGGCTGTAACTGATGTCTTCTCAGGCCTGTTGCAGAGATGTGAAAGCAAGGCACATGAAGTGCAAATGCATAGGTATGTCGCTATTTTCCCAATAGCTATTGTTTTCTAATACTTGGGTTCTAGGTATAGATTTTCTGGCATAGTTCAATCACACATAAATAATACCACGTGACTTTTAAGAATGACTCCCATTTTATTTAAATTTTTATTGCCTTCCAAATTATTGTGGCCAAATCATTTATGTGCAAATTAAAATTGGTAACTTCATTATTTAACAAGCATTTATTGAATGTCACATATTTTTATTTATTTTTGTATTGGCAGTCAAATTCAGGACCTTGCACTTGTGAGGCAGGGATGGCACCACTGAGCTAAATCCCTGACTGTTACATATTTTTAATTAATTTATTTATTTTTAAGAATCATCTAAACTTTATCAAAACCTATTAGCTGTTTGTAATCAATAGATCTTTTAGGTAATTTGTATGGCACTTTTTTCTTCTTTTTTTGGTCATACTGCTTTGTGTTTTTTTTCCTTTTCCTCTCATTGAGTTTATTGGTACATTTTAGTTTTCAGTACAGTTACATTCATCATTGGGATCTTGTACCTTTACATGACAGGTCTTGGTTCTCATTTTTTTCCCTTATCCTTTTCCTCCCTTCACTCCCTTCTCCCTTCCCTATTTACAAAGACTTTATTTCCATGTTTTCATTTTGCTACATATTTTTACACTGTACAATAATCACTGCAAATGTTGTCTTCAGTGATTCTCAAGGATGATTCTAGATAACCTTCATGAAGCTTATACTTACTGAGATGTCACATGGATTACATGACTTGGGATCAAAAACTTACACTCCATAAGTGTAAACAGTATAACGTGTATCTCCATATGTGTAAATGTGTAAGGGTGTATACAGTATATTTGCTGAAAAATAAGTTTTAGGTTTCTGCGGAAGTATATAAAAATGGTAAACCTGATCTAGGCTTTCGAGCTGTGACAATCTTTCAGTCATGAAATTCATGTGGAATAGAAGAATGAGGTAATCAGGACAAAGGAAAAATCATGGGAAATGTAGAGGAAGCAGTGTGGTAAAAGTTCCATTCCTGAGGTAAGAATAGATCGAATAAATGCATGGATGCGGTGGGGTCATCTCCTGAGCAAAAGGGATGCAATGGAATGTGGAAGGAAAGACGCCACACGAGCAAGTACAACTTGAAGCTTTGTAGGCCATGGAGACAGCTCAGCAGGAACTCAGTACTGAATGAAGATAAAGAAGCATTTCACCTCACATCGTGTTAAGTTTCAGACACCTGAATACATCTAATTAAGAATGTCTGAACTCCTCTTAGTATCCACAGAGGGTTGGTTCCAGGGCACCACACAGATACCAAAGTCTGTGGATACTTAAGTGGCTTTTATAACGTAGTGATTCATACAGCATGGGATTCATACAATTTATGAATATTCTCCTGTGCACTTTAAATCATCTCTAGAGTATTTATAATTTCTAATTCAAAGTATAGACTGTGTAGATTGCTGTTATACAATATTGCTTAAGGAATGGTTACAAGAAAAACCACTGTATGTGTTCAACACAGACACATTTTTAAAAGTATTTTCATCAACTGGTGTTTAAATACACAGAGAATGAACCTATGAATAAGGAGAGTCCACTGTTTTAGAATGAAGATTCTAAATAGAAGCCTGATTTATGTTTGTGCATCTTCGCTGCACAGAAGACAGCTGAAGCGATGGGAAAGGCTGAATGAGAATTTACTGGATCTTCATTTTAGTTTTGAGGGACTCCAATATTTAATGTCTTGGAGGAAGAATGTTAGCTTGAAAAGTAGACTCAGCTATAGTAACCCCCGAAATAGGTGATACTCTGAGAGACTGCGATCTTGAAGCAAAGAGTTTCATAAGCAAGGAAGCACGGATATTATCATCTGTTGCTAAGCATTTAAGTAAGATGGCAATAAAAAAATGTCTGCCACATGTAGTGAGTTTAATAGGGACCATACCAATTATTTCAGCAGCAAAATTGGACAGGAAGCAGATTGAATTGCATTGATGTATGTATAAAACAGGGACAGTGAGAACAATCAACATTTATGCTGTTTCATGTTAAATGTAGGATAGAAATGAACCTGGACCTAGAAATCTTATGTCAAACAGAAAAGGCATTACTTATTTATTCTGTTTTTATTTTGTTTCATTTAAAACTTGTTTTAAAATTGCAAAACTCCAGTTCATTAAGAGTCTTAGCAACAGCATAGGAAACAGAGAGATGGAAAATATGTCAGCCTTGTACTTACAGCCACGAGATCAATCGGGACAGATTCCTACTTTCAGATTTTCCTCATGGACTTCATCCAGGGGTCACAAGTAAGACTAATGCCATTCCTGCCCTTGAAGGAAAGAACCCTGCGAAGGGAACCCCAGGACTCGTATAAAAGGCACAAAGACCTGCCATGAGCCTTCTCTCTCATCTCCTCTACAAAAAGAGCCTTCAACTACATTGAGGGGGAAGCTGTTTTTTTTGTATTTTTTCTTTTAGCGAACAAGTGACAATTTATTGTATCTTGGAAAATAGAAATGAAAAGCAAAGCAAGCTGGACATGGTGGCTCATGTGTATAATCCCAGGACAACAGCACACTGAGGCAGAAGGGTTCAAAGTTCAAGCTCAACCCAGACTACCTAGTGAGTCAGTGAGACTGACTGAGAATAAGGAGGGAAGGAAGGAGAGAGAAAGAGAGAGAGAGAGAGAGAGAGAGAGAGAGCGAGCGCTCAGCATGAATTCCCTAGGTTTAGTCTCTAAAACCACAATCAATGCAAATAAACAAACAAACAAACAAATAAATAAATTATCTTACCACGAAGAAGAGCAGGTAAAGAGGCTGAGATCAGAGCTCTAACCAGGTACGGGTTAGGATTACTGAGAAATTCATGCCTCTGTACTATTATCTGTTCTGTTTTCTGTAAGAAGCTTTTTGGTTTATGACTTGTGCTCTGAGTACTGTGAAGACGACGATGCACATAATAACAATTGTTATTATCTTATTACTTGACTGTGAAATTATGTTTTATTTTTTCATAAAACAAAAAACAAAAAGAGTAAAAAGTGAGTTTAGCAAGATGGTCAGTTGCCAGGTCAAAAGTCAATTGTACTTCTCTGTATTAGCAATAAATAAACATTGAAATAAAGTAGGAATAGTATAATTATAAATAGCACCAGTACATGAAATTTATGTGCACCTCACAAAATGTGACACTGATATATTAACTGAAAACAGCAAAATATTAACCAAATAAATAAAAAACAGGAAAAATTGATCTCATAATTCTGGAAGCCGGATAGACTGAAATCAAATGCCAGTAAATCTGGTGTCTTAGGAGCACTCATTCTCCTCCTAGTCAGAGCCCAGTATGTGTCACAAGTGGTAGGAGGGACAAACAGTCCCTCAAGTCTCTTATATTAGGGCACTGATTCCTTTCCTGAGGGGAGAGTCACACTGGGTATGAGATTCCAACATATAAATTTTTGGAAGACCAATATTCAGACTACAGCAGATGAATAGCCTGAGGCCCAGAGAATTATTCTGCTTGAAGACAAATAAGTAGCAAGAGTACTCATTAAATGATAAATTCTGATATCACTGTATTTCACCGTAGCATCTCAAAGCTCTCAATGCTATCCAGGTCTCCCTTTGAATTTGCAGAATTATTTACAACACAGTATTTCCAGTCATGCAAAGAGACTAAGGACATGGATTTAAAATATGAAATGTTTTGAAAGTTATGATTATTTCAAATAGCTGTTTTGGTTTTGTAAATTATATCTAGAGTGTTACTTTTTTCTGTGCTTAACTAAGCTGTCTTTTCCATCCAGTGATTTTTTTGTGTGTGAATATATAGTATAATGAAACACTTCAAATAACATATTGACTAAAAGTGCTCTGAATCTCAGTGCTTGGGGCAGACTGTCAGTACTGATTTCTGAGAAGAGATTAGCATGTATCTGGGTAGTTTATGGTGACAGTTTAAGGGTGAAAAGTTCACCGAGATGAGAAAAGAGTCCCTAGAAAGCTCCCAGGGATTGAGATAAAGTAGTTCATAGACAGTTTATTTTATATATAATGGAAAAATCAGAATCTAGTGCAAAAAATAGCATTGTGGTTTGTAACTGCAAAACGCTCATATCAGAAACACCAAATTTTAATATGAGCTGATGTTTTAAAAATACCCTGTCATGGAAAAGGTTTCCAAAGCTTGAGAAAAAAATACAGTGTAGAAATTTCAAAAATGTGCAATTCATGGCAATGCTAAGACATAATGGATGAACGAGGGAAAGTCTTCTTTAGCTCCTATTGTCTTTCCTGCTCCTATTTAAACAAAAGATATTTTTCAACTTAAAAAAGAGAGATGAATGCAAGTGACCCTGAATCAAAACCTCCAAACCTTGGTGAAGTTATGTGAAAAACCGATGTTTCCTCCCAGCCAGAAGTCACTAACTGTAAATCCTTCGTTACACAGAGGACCTGAATGTTTCTGGAATCAAGAAGGATATTTGCAAGATGTAGGGGGTTTCTTTAGGAGACTATCTCTCCCTTAGAGATAAAACCACAGCAGGCAAAAACCATTTCTCTAAGTGCTCATCTATCAAAATAAGCAAGTCCTTACACTTGTCCACAGTTATTACTCAAAAAATGTGTTAGTGTTCAAGCTCATCAGAGTCATTTTTACTAAAAAAAGCCAAAAACAAAAACAAGAGAAAGATTTGCTTATCCCACAGAAGCAGTGGGTCTGTGAGATAGCAATCTGTACTGAGAATGCAGTAGGAAAGGTTAAACCCTTGCTGCAAACTGGGGTACTTGAAATACCTGTTTCTTATGCAGATTATGGTTTAGTTGGACTGAACTCTGAATCTCCTTCCTAGAGAAGGCATGGTGTGTTTTCTGTCAGTGGCTGATCATCTAAGCAAACTGCTTCAAAGACTCAAGTGAAAAAATCCTTAGTTGAGGGAGGTATTTGCTTTCATTGCTTGCTTTTTCTCTTCACCCCCAAAAGATCTTTGCTTCAATGCATAAATATTAAGGTATGAATTTATTATACCACATGGATAGCTTAGGGATAACTTAGATTCATCATTGCTGAGGAGAATGAATGTTCTTGTAGGTTTTCCTTCACTACCAGTTCTCAGACTTCCTTGTCGTGGTTTGCATTGTCTACTCAGCTTTATATTGTCTAGAATTCAAGTTTGCCATTATTTCTCTTATTCCTCTGAATCAGAATCCTGTAGAACAGCAAGTTATTCTAATGTTTAAAATGAATAGATCCGAGTGTGGTAGCGCCCACCTGTAATCCCAGCACTCGGGAGGCCGACGTTGAGACCAGCCTGGGGTATGTAGTGAGGTCCAGGTCAATCTCAACTATGTAGCGAGACCCTGTCTCAAAAAACAAAATCAAAAATAAAATGACTAGAGAGGGATATTTCAGCAATATATACAAGCATTCCATGCTCTGGAATAAATTTACTGCAGAAAGCAACTTTATTTATATCAGTAAAAATTAGGTGAGCACTTATTTGAGCAAGAGAGTCTGAAAACTCATGGATCTGTACTCTGAGCATGGAAGAGGAAGCATTGTATGGAAGTGAAATAAGAAAATGGGAGTCATTGGGAACCCAGTATTTATAATTCTGGAGACCAGGAAATGTCATAGATACAGACAACTGAATTGACAAGACTTCCTGTACTTGTTTTGTGTATGGATCAGAGAAGTAAAGACCAAAATGCTATGCAGTTAGGACAGTTTGCAACAATCATAATAAAAGAAAATAATTCCTGGATAGCAACAATATGTAGATTTTAATGAAATTTTAAAGACTTTAAGTAAACTTTTTATAGCTATTTATATTTTTATACGTTGGTAAATACATAAAATTTTGTGGAAAAAGCATAGAATAAATTGAATGCACAAAATCACATGGAAAATATTTCCTGCATAAGGGATTCCAGCTCTGTATGCTCTTCTCCTGATTCTTGCTTTTATGTGTTCAATATTCTGACATTTAATTTTCATACAGTTACAAATGATGAACAAAACTTAAAGGAACTGAAGAATTACTTTTGGCTTCTGTAAGATCTAGGTTAAAATTCTAGGTTTTACTACTGCTCTGAGATATGGTGGATCTCCAGGTGATCATTTTAATTACAATTTCCGTTATTATTGTTAGTGATAACACTTTCTTTTTACCTTTGACTTAGATTGCTTCATTCACCATCTCTAGCCAATGACAGTGCTAGGGAAATTCTGAGTTTTCGGTGAACATTTGCTAAGTGTATGAATGAAAGCTGTATTGGTGGATGATGGGAGGCTTAGATAAGAGGAGATCGGATGAGAACAATCATACAATTCTGTGTATTTGGATTAATGTAACGGAGTCACATGTCACAGAAGAAATTTCAGAGTGATGCGGACCACCCGGATGAACGCGTGGAGGGGAACGACTGTAGGTTTCCTGCAGGAGCCCTGCACCCGGGCATTATGCCGAGTCACACCCTTCATGCAGAGTTGCGTTAAAAGAGATAATGGGGCTTAAATGGGGGAAGTGGGCTACGTTCTTAAGAACTCGAAGCTTGAAACTTAATTCCCGAGCTAAACCCTGATTTGGGGAAATGTTCCTTGCCAATAACTACATCAAAGTCCAGGGTGATTTATTAGACACAGATGTGAGTCCAAAAAGTAGAAGCAGCTGTTCTTGAGTTTCCCTGGCCCAGTCAAGGCCTTGGCAGTGCGACATTTTCCTCTGGTTGGAACTGCACGAAAAAACCCTGGAAGGCAAATAAGCCTAATAACTTCTTGATAGATGATTCGTACAAGTGGCTTTTCTGCTCTTCATTAACAGAGCAGAATGTACAAGGGGTCAGCATTTGGGAAGTTCTTGAGAATAAGACTCGTGTTCAGATAATTCATTCCACCTTAGATGAACTTTATTTTCCCCCTAAAATTTGTCTGTGTTTCTCACAGACCTGATGGCAAAATCTGACTGTTATGCTTTCTAGCATGCATATTTCTGAGGAACTTCAACCTTGCCAGCATCCATCTTCTCCTACGTAGCACAGCGGTAACAGAAATAGATTCGTTACAAAGATTAACTGAGAAGGTGGGTTAACTGGGACAGTGGATTAGTATGAAGATGGAGTCGCACAGTAGAGGCACATACTCAGCTCTGTGGCTATGGGGGCTCCTCTTTTCATGTACCAGCAAAGATACTCACCTGTAAGTCCAGTTATTTGATAATTATCATTTTAACAGTTTTATTAATGTACAATCCATCTATACACAACCACACATATGTGTGTAGCCTGATGAGTTTATCCTTATGCTTTTATTGTGCAACCATCCTCATTATTGAGGTAAAAATATACCTACCACCTCCCACTTCCCTTCTGACCTCTACTTCTTAAAGAATCTTTTGCCCACTTCTTATTTGGAATGCTGAACCATATTTTGCGTTGTTTTATTTTTTGTTTGTTGCGACAGGGGCTCACTATGTAGTCCGCGGTGGCCTTGAACTCAGTATGTTCCCCAGGTTGGCCTTGACTTCACAGCAGTGCTCCTGTCTCTGCCTCTTGAGTGCTGGGGATCCAGGCTTGCGGCACCCCTCCTGGGCAGAATGCTACGCCATGTTCTAGTAATGCTGCCAAGTTACTGTGCAATGTTGGTCTTTTTCCTCTCCGTCTGCTCTCAGACTCCTCCCTTTGTCCACTAAAATGCTCCTCTCACAAGTTTCCCACACAAGTCCCTTTTCCTTGAAACATATATCAAAATTGGCGTAACTTCTAGGCCTCACATTTGCTTGGCTCTCTTTGTCAGGAACGGCTTATACGCCTATTAACAAATGAATGGATACAGCGCATGTGGCTTTTACATACAAGGAAGTTCAACTCTGCTTTAAAGGAGAATAAATCTGAGTCGTCTGTAGGAAAATGGATGCACCTGGAGACGGTACAAGCTTAGGTCCTACATGTGCAAGTTCAAGTGTTATCTTACAGGAGAAACACAAAGTATAAATAAATTCAAGAGCAAAAGAAAAGACAAATATTAGAAAAACAGTGACACGGACCTTTTGCAAATGGCAAAAGGACCAAGAAAAAATGGAGAGAGTGCCAGGGAGGGGAAGGGAAGATGACGGGGTACGGAGGGAAAGGGGATGAAAAATAAGATGCACTGTAAATAAGATGCACTGTAAATGAATAAGATGCACTGTGTGCGTGGACCAACGTCCTACGACGAGTGTGATCACCACGCGCTGCATCGATGCACCAAGAAAAATAAAAGTTAGAGGAAACGTCCTTTCTGTGCTATTCTAAATAGCCGAGTCTTATAGGATTTAGAGAGTACTTGAAAGGAATGGGAGGTGATGAAATTTAAGCTCTCACTTTTCTCTCCCTCCTGCTGTCTCTGCAGATCTTTAATCAAAGATCCTTTCTTGGCCGCTCTCCACTTGTCTCTCCTTTCTTATTTTGTTCTTCTGTGGAATACGCCATGATCAAACATTGGATCCTTTATCTGCTTGTGTTTTTAATTTACTAATTTTCTTTCTAACTAGAATATAATCTTCAAAAGGGCTAAAATTTTATTCCTTTTTCTCACTGTTTTAACTTCAGCACTTGGACGAACCTATTTTGAAAATATGTACGTGGTGGATGAAAAAAAAAAGAGCATTAGGAAATATTTGTAATGTGGTAATAAATACTCTGTTAGAATTCTACATGATTAGCCGGGAGTGGTGGCACACGCCTGCAATCCCAGCACTCGGGAGGCTGAGGCAGGAGGATTGCTGTGAGTTCGAGGTCAGCCTGGGCTACATAGTGAGCTCCAGGTCATTCTCAACTACACATTGAGACCCTGTCTCAAAAAAAAAACAAAAAAAAGAAAAAAAGAAACAACAACAACAAAAAACTACGTGGTTTTAGTGGAAATGAAAATAACCTCCTTCCAGTTTCTCTCAGTAAACCGTACAGCCTTAGCATACTGGCTTTGCCTTTTCCTAGACTCACAATTTTTTTCTAAGATGGACATGGATTGCCATTCGCTGAAATACACTTTAGATTTAATCTGAAGTTCACAGGTGTCAATCACTGTTCATTACTGAGGGTGAATAAAATTTTAGTTTTTATTATAATAAATGATGTAAGGAAACTGCATGTATATTTTTATTCCAAAGCTAGATCTATTGGAATTAGATTGCATGCCCTAAACTTAAAATGAATTATTCTATTTCACTCTGTGTGAGAAAGTAATTATAAATCACCACTGACTTAGAATAAAGTCACTCAAGATAATTTTGAGCATGTAGAACTTTTTCTGCAGATTGGTTATTACGAGCAAACTAGGCTAATTGTTATTGCAGATATTTTACTGGCATATTCACAGAAGGGTTACTGGATTACCCAGGAATTATTTGGTTCAACTCAAATGAAACTGACTCACACAAATGTAAAGATAAACACGAATGCATCCGAAGAGCGATGAGGAGTGGAGAGAATTCGAGGGAACCCTGCAAATCAGACTATTGAAAGGACAAAAACCGAGCTGTTATTGAAGAGAGCAATAAAGTATCAATTCATGTGATGGTTACTAATAATGTTTTACTTGGATTTTAGCTTTTGATTTGATAATTTCCAGAGATCACATAGAAATATTCATGCATACGATCAAAGCCTGACATCACTTGTTACCCAGGGGGTACGAACAATTTGAAGATTAATGCCATAATATTCCTGGGATTCTTTTCATTAGAATTCTATTGCAAAGCTTTTGAAGAGAAAAAAATGGGCTCCACTTCGTTTTTCCTTAGGTGTGGTCATGTAAAAGGAGTAATCCATAAGGACATAGCTTTGTGAATATGTAGGTGAGGACCCCCCTAAAATCCAAGTGAAAGTTGGCTTTCCTTGAGTTAAAGTTGAAAACTGAAAACTTGGACAATTTTATAGGAATTTCCTTCTTTTAATTCTCACATGCTCGGTAAAGCAGTAATTGCCCAACTTGCAACTGTCATGTACAATATATATTTTGATCATGTGTCTGTAATTTTAAATATACATATGGCCACACAGAAAGAGCTTTTACTCAAAGCAGTAAAATATCAAGTGAGATGATTTCTCTATTTATGGTGTTTCCTTCCCCTGTCTGTTGTACATTTATATGACTGTCTAAAAGCTGGTTTGCTTGGTAACCAAAAGAACCATGGATCTGAGCGGCTATACCTCAGGCTCATACTTTTACCCACTTTGTGCCACAAAAGTATTCAAGGAGCCATTCAGTAAAATATGTGAACAATTTGGCTCCAATTTTCATACTAAAGTAGGAACCTTGGGTGTTTTTCCATTTGGAAATTTTAGCATCTTTTTACATAGCACAGCCTCACGTAATTAATTATAATTCAAAAAAATTTACATTTATTATAGGTACCATTTTAGGAAGTTAGGTGGTTCTCCCATCTCGTAATCTATTTACTACTAATTAAAAAGTGATACAGCTCTCATCTGAGTAATATCTAGCGCTCTAAGCTTTAATGATAAAAAAATCAAAGATCAAACAAAACTAGACTTGGTTTGCCTCTGTGTGACATATTACAACTAGGAAAGGCTAAAATAAATGCTAAAAGGACCCATTTTAATAAAATTGTATATGTGTAAGCAGAAGCTAGTTCTCATTTTTCATTAAGACACAGTACAAAAAGTCTTCATCCTTTCTCATTTGTAGCTTATCTGTGTTGCCCAATTTCACACTTACATTTTAAACATCTGCTGGGTCTATTTTTATTCGGCTGTCATCTCATTCACTCAACTCTCTTCTTGACTCCCCATGTCTGTTTTATCTGAAATATCTGATGTTAATGAAATTTTTATATGCAATGCTACAGTTTTAGAAAATGTCATGTCACATTTTTGAGATTACAAAAATATGAACTGGTAGTGAAGTTAACGAAAGGGCAGACAATTAGCAACAATGTGCCAACTGGCAGTGGAACGATTGTGTTCAACCTCTCTGACACCTTAGCTGTTGTTTGAACAAGTGTCTTGTTTTCCCTATTGAAACAAACTCCAAACATTTCTGTGCAGTTCAGGAAGCTGCCTTATCATGTAATGAATAACGAAACTCAGTCAAGTTTCATAAGCTTCTAGGCTTGTTTCCTGAACAATTTCTGTGAAATATTATAATCAAATTGACTGGAGTTTCTCTTCCATCCTCCGTCTCTTCCCCCACCTTTATTCCTTTTTATTCCCTGAGTTGTTGGCTTGTCAAAATTACTCAACCATTCTGTCCTACTCTGTTTCTTTAACACAGAATCAAATGCATAATTCATGAGCCCCACTTTCCTTCTGGAACATTCATTGTTCACATAATCTACCATTACCCTCAAAGATGAACCATCAGAAATTAAAAGATGGATGAAGTCCTCATTTGAATAAATATCCCTCCTGCAACTGGGGAATCTCCTACTCTTTTAAAAACTCCAGAATGTTGAAATTATCCTTCATACGGATAAGGATATTTTCTCGTCTTGCACACACTTCCCTAGACTTGAAATCTATGTAAGAAAGTGGGTTTTTATTGACTTCACAAATAATAGCTTTTGAGCTGCTGTATGTAAAAAAGGTTCCATTTCCTCATTTCAAGATCCAAATTTTGACGAGGGTTTTATCGGCCACAACCTGACAGAGGCCCAGGGCTACTCATTTTTCTTGCACTCTCTTTACTGACGTACTGAAGAACGAACGACTTGAGCACTGGCACATTTTGAGACAAGTTCCAAGAGGTCTGGAAATTCTGTGCCTTGGGTTAATATCCAGTCACCTGGACCATGGTCTAGATTATTGTTATGTCAATGAAACTAGAGTTACCCTGCCTGCATTCTGCCGGTGCTGACTTCAGCCATCGAGTTTGAACTTATTCTATTACCCAAACTGCCTAGATAGGCATTTTCACAGAGCTGCTATCCCCAAACATCTTTGGAATATTAAATCTTCAGACACACACTTCAGGTTTAGACAGGGACCTGATTCGAGAGGTCCATCATTGATGTGGAACTGATGAGAGGCTAGTTTGCTGCATCAGGAATGAGATTAGTCATGCAGTTAGCACCACTGGATGAACTGCAGCACCAGCTGGGCTTGGTACAAGCAGGGCCTTGTAGAACAAGAGAACTTTTCACTTTAAAGATTAGAGGGAAAGATCCTATGTACTGACTGATGCTGTCCTCTACCATGCAGCAGAGGAAGGGGAAGATAATTAGTTTTCTGAAGGACATTATTGTCCTTGGTATTGAGCCCAGGGCCTTTGCACTGAGATGCAGGCTCAACCTACTTTTTTTTTTCTTTCTTTCTTTCAGCAGTATCTTGCTATGTAGTTCAGGCTGGACTGGAACTCACTTTGTAGCCCTAGGTGGCCTCAAACTCACAGAGATCCTCCTGCCTCAGCCTCTCAAGTGCTGGGATTATAGGTATTCACCAAAACACCAGGGCCCACCCCCTTTTTATTGTTTTGTTTTGAGAGATGGCCTTGCTTAGTTGCCCGGGTGGGGATTCAAGCTTGTGAGGCTCATTCCTCAGCCTTCAAATGGCTGGGATTACGAGTGCGGACTACCCTGTCCAGTCAGGAATTTATTTTTATATGTAATTAGAGTATAAAGGAATAAAAGAGAGAGAAGGGAGTCAAGGGCTTCTGATGCCATTGTCGGACACAGAATATAATTTGGGCCAAAACAGACAGGATGGGTGAAGGCATTGCTAATAAAAAAGTGACAGGACTGATAGGACTGCTGGGTTGGGTGTCTACATGAAATGAATAAGGAAATTTGTGAACTAGTGAGGTGGAAAGTTAATCAGTGACAGCAGAGGAGTGAAACTTTTCAAATTAAGGAATTTGTGTCATGTAAGTCCCTAAAATATAAATACAGGCACATAATCTGGGACTGGAAGGAAATAAAAGTATTTTGATATCCAGAAGTGCAGGACTGAGAAAGGGTACCCAAGAAAACTCCCAAGTGGGTGTTGGACTTACAGTAATGATTCTGCAATAGTGAATTACAGTATCATGTAAGCAAGGTGGTGAAGCTTGTGGTAAACAGCAGGATTAAGAAATAAGGACGGTGCACTTGAACTGATATGGCTGAAAATAATGGGCTATTTCTTTCTTTCTGTCTTTCAAGTTTCTTTATTTTTTTTGCTCCTCCTCCTCCTCCTCTTCCTCTCTCTCTCTCTCTCTCTCTCTCTAAAGGAAAGAAAACAATCATTTACAGGAGAAAACCAAAACCAAGAAGAATACTCTCCACATTTTATTTCCTTGTGATACAAAAGAACGTGGAAAAAACTCCAAACAAACAAAAAATTATAGTTGTATAAGAGAGAAAACCAATTCTCAATCAACATACAGATATGGAAACTATATCTTCAGTTTAGAAACACACTAAAGAGTATTTCAGTAAATAGCTAATATTTACATAAATTTTCTTGTTTGATTTTCATAATCGCTCCATGAGGAAAATATGATGATTATATCTGTGAGTAGTGAAACAAGTGAGTAGTGAAACTTATTTTTATTTGTGCATGTTTGCAATGCATAGTGATTACATTCACCATGAGGAGTTGGTCCCTGTACCATGTACTGTGATAGGTAACTGTGGGAGTTGAGGAAAGAAACAAAACCAAAAACATCCACCTGATTGGCTCAGTCTAACTGCGTGTAACTGAATCCATTTACGGAAGACAGAAGATCTGCGCTGAGAGTGAACGGCATCATTGAACAGGCTTTTAGGCTGAATGCAATAAAAAGGAAGAAGGAAAGCTCGTTTCTGAATCGTATGAGGAGCTCTATCTTCACCTTTGCCTTGGACGTTGTCTCCCGGCTTCCTGTGCACACCCTTCAGCCTTCCCCTGAAGACCCCTCAGCCTCCTGATAGGGAAGCACACGGGGCCCTGCAGTGAGCTCCAGGCCTTCAGCCTTTGACTGGGTCCACCGGGTCTCTAGTGCCCAGAGAGCCCATTCGCACTCTTGCACGTCTAACTTGAGGGTCCCCACTTACCTTCCAAATCCTTCCACGTTTCTGTCTCATGCAAATCTGTTCCTCAGGGAGCACTGACTCACGCATGCGCACCACACCTCTCAATCCTTCCTTGCCCCTCACCCTTCCTTCCTCCTTCCCCCTCCCAGTCCCCTTCCAATTTGCAAAAAATCCATCTTCCTGCTTCCTAATATCTATTTTTTTCTCTTTTAGTTGTATTTTGGGTTTCTCATGGAAGAAAAACCATAATATTTAAGTGCGTGGTGAGCATGTCTCATTTATTTCCCGAAACATTATAGTCTCAAGCTACATCCAATTTCCTACAAATGACAAAAATTTATCGCTCTTTATAGCATAGAAGAAGTAGTATTCAGAAAGCTTCTCTAAGTTCATATATCTAGTAAATATTGGTGCCAGGATTTAGCCTCAGAGATCTGACTTTTAAGCTACAAGTTCACCTGATACCAAAAAAAAAAAAAAAAAAAAGATTAGCTTTGATTTGAAGCTACAGGCTACCAAAGGAGATAACATGTAATGCATGGGTGCAGAAATTTATACTTTTGTACTCAGAGCAGAAATGAAGTGATTAGAATTATGTATATTGATTATTTCATACTTGACTTGTATGAAATCATTTCAGGAACAATAGTTCAAAACTCATTGCATGGTGACAAGAGCACTTTTGGAATGTGTTACGTTTATGAGTGAATTAATCATGGAAATGGGCAAGATTTGAAATATGCAGTAGATATTTCTAGTTCTCAGTAACACCTAGTTATCTCTTTCATCTTATCCATATGAACATTTACATTTTTACTTTCTTGAATTTAGACATAAACCCTGTGAATTCTAGAAACAATTGAGATTTGTGTATCTCTTCCAAGCTAAGGCCATGAAAAGCCCTTCCCCAAATTTCTGTTCGTTTGTTTTTTAACTTTTCACCATCATGGCAGTATCTAGATCTGATGGTCAGATGACTGAGCAGTAGGTTAAAATTCATTGAGCTGTATGGTAATTGCTGCCATAAAACACTGAAAAGATGATTACTTCCTTAGATGGTCATCTTCTCTGCTTGAATTATGATCAAATAATTAAGAGACACTATTAGAGTTAATCTCCTTTGGTTGAGAAATTACTATATTAAGCCACTGACATAGAGGAGCTGATCCTGACAAACACAGAGAGAGAGAGAGAGAGAGGGACCTGACCAGCATGAAGAAATGTACAAAAGCTCGAATAAACAAGGAGACCCAGCCAAGGTATTTTTCTAACTTAATGTTTCTGAGTAAGTTTCCTCATGAGTTGCATGTGACACTACACACGCTGATGGTCTTTTAACTTGTAGCCTGGGTTTTCATGGGCTGCTGAAGAGCCCTAGAAAATACAATTTGAGAAATGCTTTTCTAAATCTCATTCTAAAACCCATTTAATTGATCTATATCTTAATTAGAAGACTGTGATTCAAATATATAAGTTTATCTACACCAAAAGAGAGATCACAGTGGAGTAGGAAATTATAACAGCTCAAATTTTGAGATTTCTTTCTCAGGATATTGAACTCACTTTAAGGAGCATATGAGTCCGTCATCAAGCCATGTTTCTGTAATGAATGACTGAGGTACTAGACCACAAGAACAGACCAAGTTAAAGAAACTGCTCCTCAAGGAATTTTGAGGAATTAACTACAGTCTAGATGTTTGTCCCTTGACTAAGTGTAGCATAACACCATCCAGCCCTACAGTGAAAATTATTCCTGAGGAAGAGGTGTGTCTTTCTAGTGGTCAAATATAGGATGATTAAATTTACAACTTACATCTGTTGATAGGCCACGTCAATGCTCAGTGCATAGAGCTCTTGAAAATAAAAATAAACGAGCAAAAATAATGATATAAACAGTAACATAATAATTTTAAACTCAAGTTTATATGTTTGTTTCATAAAATATAAACACATCAGATGCTACAGCATTGTAAACGAGTAATGTAAGAACTGTTGATGAAGGCTGACAGTATAGCTGGTAACAGCATGAGATAGGGTCTCTTCCTCTCTTCTCACTGGACTTAACCTTGGCTTGACTATTTAGTAAAACAGGAAGATGTGTTCATATTCTTGGTTATGGATGGATAAATGGATTTGGCTGAGCTTACTCTCAGAAATAATCTACTCCGGAGTACAAAATACACAAACACTATCCCACTTGTATTTCTTCCTGCAAATGTCTTCTCACCTTTTAAAATGGCTGTGTTATACATGTTCCTGGGGAAAAAATTTCCCATTCTATTTTCTACCTGGTCTGGAAGGCAACATAAATTAGGATTTCTAGAGTAAAGTTGGTTCCTTCTGGTTTCTTCATATCCTGTCTTGCTCTCTCCCCGCCACCCTAGAGCGAGGTTGTCTGAGTAATACAAGAGGGAGAGATTCTGTTTTGTTCTTGAAGTGAAGTGGTGTTCACCTACAAAACTGCTTTAGAGCAATGAAGTGAGTGAAATGCGGGATTTTGGTCCTCTTTATCAGATGTGAACAAATACCCTATCCCTCAAGTGGTTTTGGGCAGTGTGGGATTTGGAAATTTATGTGAATTGTTAGAAAAATTATTTTTAGTTTTTAACCTTTAGAACAGATAAGCAGTGAACGGTTCCAGGCTTAGGAGATGCTCACTGCTGATAGGAATCGTAGGGAAGCCTTCCTCATGCAGGAAGGATGGAAGATGAGCTGTAGAATAAGATAGGAGTGGGAAGAGTATTTTAGGAAGCAGAGTCACAAGCGAAATCAGTGCATAAAGGGAAGCCTAAAGGCAAAATAGTGGCCAACACAAATGTGAGATCCCACAGAGAGCAGGATGAACAGATATTGGGAATTATAATCTGGAAGTCAAAATGCGAGCACAAGCGACGCCGAAAACACCACCTGGCCCCCATAAGAGGTAATCTCCTGCCTTTTTGTTTTTCTTACAAGCACCCCACTCCTCTGACTTACTTACTATCACAGCTTCTCCTTGCTTTAACTACTCGTTCAATAATCTCTTTCTCAAATCCCTAGGATGGAGCATTAGTTGGCTTCTCTACATTGGAAGCAAGGCTTAGGAGTGCATCCTCTTTTATATCTATTCTCTTGGCCATTTTCTGATTTGCCAAAGAAGTCGTCAATATTCTTCCAAGGCCAGACTTTGACACTTCTAATTTCTATGTTGCATATCTTACACTTAATATCTTCACTTATTTTACCAACTTCTAAACCTATTTATTTCACAGTATTTTTCATCTTACCCAGCTACTCAATTTAAAATCCAAGAATTCTTCTTTTTTTTTAAACACCACACTGACTTAACCATTTCATAGTTTTACCTCTAAAATACATCCCATTCACCCACATTAACCCTTATTGCCAGGACATAATTGAAGGCCAAGTTATCTTTCACCAGAACTTATGAAGCTGTGTGTGTGTGTGTTTTCTCTTTAGATCCACCTCGTTTTCCTGTGAACTATTCTGCTTAAGATGTCAAAAGCCCCATTTTGAAATAACCATGTTCTCATTTGATGCTATAGTTTAATCTTTTCATTGACTCAGTATTGGAGTGAAAGCCATAGCTCATTTCAATCACTACCAGACTTTCTTTACTATCACTTCACCCTCATCTCCTGGAATATCGCAGTTTCTCTCCGCTCTTCTGACACACGAAGCCTTTCCAAATACTCCCAAATTCCATATTATCTTTGATCTTTTGCTGCTCTCTGGGCTGAAAGCTCTTGTCAGGTCTTGTGCTGTACTATGGCACCCTCTTTATTTCCTTTATAGTGTCTGTGATTTTGAGAACTTAGTTCATGTCATGTTTAATTCATGTAAAACTAATTCATTAACTGTAAACTGACCCCAGTAAAATCTAAGTTCGGGGAGTGCAGGGGCCCTATCAGTATTACTTAGTGTTTTATTCTTAGGCCATGGCAAATTGTTTGATAGATGGACAATCAACATGCCCTAGATGAATGAATATTTGTATTTCAAGCAGAGGTTCATAATTTGTATTGTGGAGGATGGCATTTTGAAAATCAAAATGAGGTTGAATATTCAACTTTTCCTTATTAAAAATGAAAATGAAATGAATTTCAAATCCATCCCTATTATTTATAATTTTAATTTCATTTTCAGTTTGTTTGGCATTCCTTTTAAAGTACTGTTTTCATTTATATTCCACCAATAATTAATGTATTAAGACCTCAGTAATGCTGCTATCTATAGCTTTCATAATTGATACAAAGTTTAATAAGAGTCTTTTTTTTGGGGGGGTACTGGTGATCAAACTCAGGTCCTTGCACTTGCGAGGAAGGTGGCAGAATCACTGAGCTAAATCCCCAACAAATATTTACATATATTTTTTAAGTCATATTTTGGATTGCAATGCAATAAAATAGCTCAGATTAACTGTTGCCTTTTATGACATTTGATTAAAGCCTAATGATAATTCTTGCTTCTTTTTTAAATGTTTTTGACTCCGTAAGCTTTAATTTGAGCACAAAGGCTCTGTGTTAAATCAGTTGCCAAAGTGAATGGAAATGATATGAAAATATCTTATTGAAATGTAGATTTAAATAGGAATAATAATATAAATGTATGTCTATCTGCTGAAAATTCGCATGTGTATGTATATATTTATCAGACCTATGTGAATGTGCACACAAACCATATAGATGAAGTAGATTTGGAATTTCTAGTCTTGGTAAATTGGAGAAGCTTTTGATCATTTCAACCCTAGAAACACAGCATTTGGTATGTTGGATCTAATATTTGGAGTGGCTAGAAATCCCTGGGATCAAATGGACATTCTCATTTGTTTGATTCAATTGGATCTGATTTAAAAACAGATTGAAATTCAACAAATTCACCGAACTATATGGATGCCTGCTGTGTACCCGGCTCAGTGCCATGTAGTGAGCATTCCAAGATGAAGGAAACATATGCCCAGCCTCTGGGCTTTCTGCAGTCTTGTAAATGAGATTGCCATGGCAAACAAATATATGCACTGGATCTACAACATGAAAAGCATTTGGGGTTCAGATATGATAAATGAAAGATGTTCACACAGAATTATTCCACCTGTGAGTTGGGGGAATGTTTTCAGACATCATCTAATGTAACAAATGTCAGTCATAGTTCAATTTTAATCTCTATTGTGTTTTACTTCTCAATTTGGTTTACAAAATGCTGCATGTTATATACAATGCTGTCAGTGTTGTTTTCCTGTGGCTCTGAATTATGACCATGGGTTTCCTCTTTCTCCAGTTCTATTGAATGTCATCTAAAGGAAAGTCTCATTTGTGGAACAAGTCGACAGCCTTTAGACTAATGTCTAAATCCACAGCCACTGCTTTGATGACCTGCTCTGATGGAGCCTGCATTTGTTTGAGTCCAAACACACTTTCTGACTCCTGTCAGCTCTCTCAATGGCAATCCTATTCCCAGAACTTCCAGCATCTGCCTATAATGAGATCCTTCTGAAACATCACAGCACAAACATTTACTGTGCTTGGAATAGCTATTCCTAGAAAGGTGTGCTTAAAACTCCACAGCACTCTACATGGTTCCATTAGAACGTTCAGAATGAGATTGCCACGTACAATCTATTGGACCCTCGTGAATATCGAGTATAAGATTCTTACACCCTCTTGGATCTTAATATGGAGCATAATCATGCAGACAATTGAACACTCTTAACCTGCAGTCTTTTCCTGATTTTTAAAAATGATTTAGGGCTGCCTCTGAATTTCCAACATTCCCAAGTGGTTGGATGAGCAGGAATAACAACAGAAATTATAAAAGGATAAGTACAGGCACTATGAGCTAGAAATTGCAGGAGTACTCTTATTTGTTACTTTAAAATTAATTCTAATATGTCAAACTGTGTTAAATTATGTCAT
Source organism: Fukomys damarensis (assembly GCF_012274545.1). Classification (NCBI taxonomy): domain Eukaryota; kingdom Metazoa; phylum Chordata; class Mammalia; order Rodentia; family Bathyergidae; genus Fukomys; species Fukomys damarensis. The sequence goes on from NW_022900913.1 coordinate 13,678,396, forward strand.
AGGATCAACATAATTTTTTTCTTTTATTGAGTTTATTGATATATTCTAGGTATACAGTACAGTTACATTCATCATTGGGATCTTGTACCTTTACATGACAGGTCTTGGTTCTCATTTTTTCCCCTTGTCCCTGCCCTCCCTTCACCCCTCGTCCCCTCCCCATTTACAAACACTTTATTTCCATTTTTTCATTTTCTCATATTTTTTTCTTCTTATTATTACCTTTCCCCTACCCTTCTCATTTTCCCTACACCTTTAGCCCTTTACTTCCTATTTCACATGGTCAATTATCTCAATTATCTCATTAGGATCTTATGTACTATTATAGCTTTTCACACGAGAGAAGCTATTAGGTATTTACACATGTGACTTATTTATTTCACTTAGGAGTATATCCTCAATATGTATCCATTTTGCTATGAATGAATCAAATTTCTCATTCTTTATGGCTGAGCAGTATTCCATTTTATAGAAAAACCACATCTTCTTTACCCAGTTTCCAACTGATGGACAAATGGGCTGCTTCCAAGATTCAATATATTCTTATTTTTTTAATCCAAAAATGATATTTGAATGCCAAAGAAAAATTATAGATTTTGTTACAATGAAAATGGTGATTTGACATCCAGAAGTGCGTAGATCTTGGCATAAAAATGAAATTAGGTTGTGAACGAGGTTCATCTTGTGTTTGTTTTACTTTGCTTTGCTTTATTTTGGTCCTATATCTCAGATTGAGGAGGTCTTTGAAAGACCTCATGCTCTCATACGTTGGGCTTTTGGAACGTGGTTGAATTATGGAGCCAGTATAACTAATCTGCTGTTAGTAGATGAAGTCTGGTTGCCAGAAGTGGGTTGCTGAGGGCTTGGCCTGGGTGTATCTCTTCTTTCTCTGCTTCCTGACAATCATGACCAAGCAGCTTTACTCTATGACAGGCTCTTCTATTTATCTGTTTTTAAGCTCATTGAGTATGGACTAAAACCTTTGAGATTATGATCTCAAATAAGCTTCTCCTCCTTATTTTGTTGGTGTAGGTTATTGATTTTCATCAAGGAGAAAGTGACTAAGACGTTTGGCTATTATGTCTAATCTCTGGTGTGTTTTGAGGCCTACGATGTTTTGGAATTCACAATGAGAAGTGTTCTTGTTGGCGAGAGTATAACTAATCAAGGAATAGAAAAAACTGCAAAATAACAAAAAACTCACCGGCATTGTTGTCATGGAGGCCTTATTATGTGTCCCACTACTCAAAGAATCTCAACTGTTTCAGGTCTCTCGTTCTTTCAGAAAGTTAATAAAAATATGGATCCTCTCCCCATAAAATGTGTATACTTATGATAATTATGAAGTCCTTGTCTTTCACCTTCAAAGTAACCTTTCTCCCTTCTTTTTGTTGATTTTGGAGCTAAAGTTTGGGCCACTGCTATTTCTACTCTGCCAACTGTCTTTCTGTTTAGCTCTGCCTATAAAAGTTATCAGAAAGAGGGTACAAGTCTTGAGGAGGAGAAAGAGATTTGTTCCTTCCTGTCTGCTTCTCCTTGCCTGCCACATGTGGCCTTTCTGTCTGTTTGTAGTTCCCATGAGCATTACTGCTATGTCACAGCTACCTGGCAACCACTGAATCAAATGAACTACTTTTCGGCACTTGCTGAGTTGGCCCCATCTGGCCTCCTATTCAGGGACATCAGATCGGCCCCTCCTGGGAGGTTCCACTTTTGGTTCCCAGGGGCCCCTCCTTAAGTTTCTAAGTTCTTGTTTTCTTCCCGAGGACTTGTGATTGTGGCTGTTTGCTATAATACTACCACCTTGACAAGCTTCCTAGAATTTCATTTTTACTCTTTACTCGTAGATAACAATTCCTTATACTGATTCTCTTTATTCAAACAGCTAATGTGGTCTCAGGTCTCTGGCCTTTGGTAAATATTTTCACTTAAGATGTTGTCTTTAATTTTCAGGAGTTTACCTGAACCCAGGTTTAGAAGTGATTTAACTATGTAAATTTTTAAATTTTATCATTAAGTACAGGTGAGGGAATGATAGAGCTGGGAAATGGTCAGTGAAAATATTAGGAAATAATTTTGAAGGTGTAAAATCATGAAGTCCATTCTGTACAAATTTTGGGACCAAAAATGGATTACAAATGAAAATGATTATTTATAGGGAAATGGAAGAGAAAAAGGAAAAAGTTCATGTGTTGGAACTGGGGAGTAGCCTTGGCATGTGATCCGTAGGAACCAAGTACAGATTTTGACCAGCTGTAGACAACAGGAAGCAGATGAGTGAAAAAATCATATCATCCCAGAAAGATTTTGTTACATAAATGCAAGTAACAGAACCTCAGAGTAAGATTTTTTTAGTGACCAGTAGGGTCACTCTTGCTATGCCACAGTATTTATCACAGCAGTATAGAGGCTTCAATGTAGACCCGGGACTGGATTCCTTCCTAGATTCTGGCGGTCTCTCTTGCACATCTGGAACTGGCAGTCGAGGCCTGGGGATTTAGCTCAGTGGTTCTGCTGCTTACCTCAAAAGCCTAAGGAGGTAAAGAGTGGAATTAGTTGTAGAATTAAGGGTGATCTATGACAGCGTGTGAGCTTCCCAGCTATTGTTTCGAATATGCACTTGTTTCTGCGGACTAACTGCTCCTTTACATCCTCTGCTTCCAGGTTACAGCTCATTCTATCAGTAGCATCCGTCTCTGCCTATTGTTTAGCATTCAGTGGACTCAGACAAACCTGATTTGGAAAAGCCCATTGTGCCCTTCAGTGAATAAGTGGGGATTTTGTGCACAGCATAGGTTCACACCACATAAAGGGACTCACATGCAATGTGTTTCCTCTCCCTTAACTTTTATGTAGAGGAAGAACAAAACATGGAAAAGGAGCAATTTTTAGACTGAAAACCTAATCAATTTATACATCACTATAAAAGGAACACTCTGCCCACCCCGAGGTGATAGTGGGAAGGGTAAAGAGTGGCTTTTGTTAGATGGGTTGATTTCATTTTGCTCCATTTTCCTCAATAATACCAGTAGGGTGAAACTATCACTTTCACCTCACACCTTTTTCTACCCCCTGAGTCAATGTCTTGAGCAAAGAGCTTAGAGATCTGTGTATAACACAGGGTAAGGCCCATGTGAACCTACCCGGCAACCTGAGGGACTTATGACTGTTAAAATTTAAGTTGCAACAGTCAACTTTTAAAATTCAGATTTTCTATTGCATCATCAGAGTTCAAGTTTGGAAAGCTACGTGTGGCTGATGGCTACCTGGTATAGCAAAAATAAAGAGCACCTCCATCTTTCAGAATGTTTCACTGGACAGTGGGAATCCCAGGGCATCAGCTTAGTAACTCTCCTATGATGGGGCTTCTTCTCCACATTGTCATTCTTAAGAACTGAATGTGATAAAATCTAGTACTTCTTACCAGCTCTTCTTTTTCAACGGCCGCAGCAATAGGGCCATGGGAAGGAGAGAAGACTAAGCCCCGCCTTACATCCTCAAATCATTATTGTAGCTAGAGGGTTGCACTGTGGGATGGAGGCAAGGTATTTTGAGTTCTCAAAAGAGAAAACGTTGGGCTCGATTGCAGTGACTTGCCTTGTGAAGTAGTAGTGCCACCAAGTGTTGGGTGGAAGAGGTAGAGAGTTTTTGGAAGATATTGGTGAAAATTCTCTTTTAAGAGAATCAACAAAATTAGCCATAGTGGCCATGAAGCGCTAACATAGAGTCATTTTAAAAAGCCATATATATATATATATATATTTATGTACGTATTTATCACAAATTTCAGTATATGGTGAGGATGCACATAGTTACAAGTACCTTACGCTTAATGTCCACATTCTTCTAGTTAAAAGAAATAGCATACTACTTTGAAAGGTCTGATGGCTTTTTTTCTCAGTTTTGCCTCTGTATATTTGGGCATTCTGAAATGTGCAAGTTTGAATTGTAATTAAGCATAGCGTGCTTCTAAACAATAACGAAACCTTTAAATGGAAGCACTGCACTGCCTGACATTTCTCACCCTTCTTCCAGTTCCTGCCCTTCACCCTCCCTTCCCCCCAACCCTGTAGCTCATGATCTGGCTCTGTGGAGATTTTCATCCAAACAATGACGTACGTTTTATAACAGGAAAAAAAACATAGACAGAAAAATGGTGGCTTTTATTTTCTGTGTCATTGCTATTACAGATTTAGAGAGGAAAAATCCACTGGTTTCTCTACCTTATTTAGAACTGCAGCAGAAACCTATTTTACTTGTCCTCTGTTGCCATGGCTACGAGCTTTCCTATTTCAACAGGTCAATACAAGCTTTGGTTTACATAAGGTCATGTTTAATTCATCTCAGCGTTGCACCAAAAAACAAAATAAGAGCTCTTCTCTTCCCTCTTACAAAAGGAATCTATCAAACCTCTAAAAGAAGAATTAGTTCTGATTTCCGTAATTATTATCCTCATTCTTATTCTCTTATTTGTAGTTTCAGACTTGTAGTCCAAAATTGGAGGCAGGTCATGGTAATATAATAGCTGTAACTGTTCTGCGTACTGCGAATGTACCAAACCTGCTCCTTTGCTAATAATACTTCATCTGTTTTAAGATGAATATATTCAGCACATCTGGCATTTTTTAGACCACACGCTATAGTGCAATATAGGTCAGTTAGTAGAAATTTAGCAGAAGTAGTAAAATAGTTATTTGTTTCTGGCTCTTATTATAAACCAGCTACAGGTATGTTGTTGTTTTTATTGTATCTAGGAAAATCACATTAACAGCCTTGCTGGTGTTGTCTATTGGAATTATATTTTTCTGTGTACAGATTTTTGAGTTGGGGCTTTAGGGGAGGAGTCAGGATTTTTGTAAAGAGGCAATGGAAGGAAGATTGTCAATTTATGGGAGAAAAAAAAGTATAGTAGATTAAAACATATGTGCACATATGCAAATATACACATATACAAATAAATTTACTTACAAAGAAATTGATTGCAATATCTGCATTCTACCTTCATACAAAATATATTATGTAGGCAGCAAAAAGATGAGCACTAGAGAGTGGTGAGGTTTTGGTGAATTAGAAGGTCTGACATACGAATACGGTCAGATTGATGACTTGAACTTCACAGTGGCATGAGCAATGTACTCGCTCATTTTCCACTGCTACCTAAAATGCTCAAGTGCGGGTAATTTGTAATGGAAAGAGCTTCACTTCGCTCATCATCCTAGCGGTCCAAGAGCGTGACTTCTGGAGCACTGGCTTGTGCTGGACCCTGGCGAGAGCTTCGTGGGGGATGGCATCACAATGGTGGTGGAGACATACATGAAGGAGATCACGTGGCAGGGCAGGGAGCCAGAAGGATTCAGGGGCGAGGCTTGCTCGGTTATGACAGCCCATCCTCATGGGAACTCACTCACTTGTGAGACCAGCACGAAGCCCTTGCAGGAGCGGCACTCCCTGTGACCCAGTCGGTGCACAGGAGGCCCACTGACCGTTCCACCTCAGCAGTTCATGTCGAGAACCAAGCTTTCGGTGTCCCTGCAGGATACATTCAAGCTCCATCCAAACACAGCAATCGGGCATGTCCACAGTCCTATGGCAACCTTCTTCATAACTGTCACCACTGATTACTACTCCTCGTTTCTCTCCAAAGCGTCTCAGTAGGTGACAGATCATGAGGTGTCCTTCCTCATACAAAAGAGCAGGGGCGTACAGTTTGACCTGGGTATTGGTCTTTGTGAAGTTAAATAAAATAAGAAATACACAAGTCATTAAGAATTTTTTTTTGCAAATTTTAAAATTTGGTTCTAGATTTTTTTTTTGTCTGTTTGTTAAAAAGAAACAGTTTCAGTCATATTGCTTCAGTGGGAGTACTCTCTTTAAATAGTCAATGATTCCTTATTGACTTGTACTAAATAGTACTTGTGAATTTGCCATTTTCCCATAAATTAGTTAAAATAAAACTTTACTATACATTGATAGCTCTAATAGCTTATGAATACTCATCTCTGCACTTAATACTCCTAGTTTGTCTTCTTGATTTCCTTTTACCCTCAGTTTTTTTTAAATCACTGAGAATCCTTTCAAATTATGTATAGAAGGATTCCCACTATAGAGAGAACAGACAGCCTACAGACTAAGGAACAAAATTGCTGGCTATTGCTCAGACAGAATGCTAATATGTAGAATATTTAAAGATATAAAATACTAGACCCCCTAAAAGAAAAGACTCAATAAAAAAATGGACAAACGAAGTGAATAGATACTTCAGTGAAGTACAAATGGCCAATAAATACATGAAGAACATGCTGAACATCTCTAGCCATTAGAGAAATGCAAATTGAAACAACAATGAGACACCATCATACCCCAGAAGGAATGGGCATCATCAAGAAACCAAATAATAACAAATGCTGGTCAGGCTGTGGGGAAAAAGGAACCCTTCTTCACTGTTGGTGTGAATATAAACTAGTAAAAATTCTATGCAGAACAGTATCGAGATTCCTCAAAAAACTAAGGCTAGAAATTCCATTTGACTCATCTACTCCTGTTCTGGATATCTACCCAAAAGAGTAGAAGACATCATATCATAGTGATACGTGAATACCCAAGTTTATCACAGCACGATGCATGATAGCTAGATCTTGCAAGCAGCCAAGATCTGTTGATGTCCATCAACAGATGAATGGAATAAGAAAATGTGGCATTTACACACAATGGAGCGAAGAAAGATAAGGTTGAGTAATTTGTAAGAAAATGAATGCAAGTTGAGACTAATGTTAAGTAAAATAAAGCAGGCACACAAGCTTGAACATTGCATGATTTCTCTCATGGGAGAATCCCAAATTATAAATAAATAGCAAAATAAAAAAGTAGATAATAGGAAGTAGGGAGGTATATCTTTATCAAATGGAAAGTTGATCCAGAGACGGAGAGAGTCAGGAGGGAGGGAGGGAAAAGAATTAAGGCGTATTACGTCCATGTACCAACTCCAGTGGTAAACTTGAAACACACAGGTGGAGTTTAGAATCAATGACAGAATTTAAATATTATTTCTAGTACATTCTCCAGACATATATTCGTGCCTTGTATATTTCCCATTCTACCTTAGTGGGTCTCATGCTGTCTAAGAAACTGAGTCACTTGTGGGTTATTTATTTATTTATTTATTGGTACTGGGAATTGAACTCAGGTCCTCATGCTTGTGAGGCAGGCACCAGAACCACTGAGATAAATCCTGGCCCTTGTGGATCTTCTTTTTAAACAGAAACATCCATTTCTACCCTGTACCTACTGACTGTGGATGCTCAGTAATTGAGCTAGGAACAGTTGCAAAACTACACAGCTAACCAGTGTCGCAGAGGCTGCTCTGCCTTCTCCCACATGCCCACATTCCTCCACTGTGCTGTCCATGTGTTCATGAACACCAAGTGTTCACCTGACCCCTACCTGTGGACGGTAAGCTGGACGGGAACATGATCTTGCACAGCCAAAATGTCTGGATTCAAGTCTCGGCTCCACCACATCTGAGGTAGAAAATCTTGACACATCACTTCTTTGGGATTCACTTGGCTCATTGACAAAGTGGATTTGTGTCAGGAAAAAAAATGAGTACTTTGTCTTAGTACTGAGTACACAGTAATGGGTTGAAATGTTAACTCTGATTGTCAAAATTATTTGGATATTCATTTATCACATCGAACCAAATTTAGGAACTCATTTTCTTCCTTAAAAACATCAACAGAAACATCTTCTTTATCCAGTTTTCAATTCATGGGCAAATGGACTGTTTCCAAGTTTTAGCTATTGCAAACTGTGCTGCTGTAAACATAGGTGCACATATATCACTGTGGTATGATTCTTTAATTCTTTTGGAAAGATACCCAGCAGAGCTGTGGCTGTGTCAAATGGAACCTCTAGTCCTAGCTCTTTGAGGTATCTCCGTATTGATTTCCATAGTAGTTGCACCAGTGGAGATGTGGTCTTTCTATAAAATGGAATACTATTCATCCATAAGAAATGAGAAATTAGAGTCATTCATAGGAAAATGTATGCATATTGAGGATATACTCTTAAGTGAAATAAATAAGTCACACATAAATAAATACTGAATAGGTTCTCTTGTGTGAAAAGCTATAATAGTACATAAGATCCTAATGATATAATTAACCATGTGAAATAGGAAGAAAATAGCTAAAGGTGTAGGGAAAATGGGAAGGGTAGGGGAAAGGTAATAAGGGAAAGAAAAAAATATGAGAAAATGAAAAAATGGAAATAAAGTGTTTGTAAATGGGGAAGGGAGGAGGGGGTGAAGGGAGGGCACAGACAAGGGGAAAAAAATGAGAACCAAGACCTGTCATGTAAAGGCACAAGATCCCAATAATGAATATAATTGTACTGTATACCTAAAATGTACCAATAAACTCAATAAAAGAGAAAGAAAGAAAGAAGAAGAAGAAGAAGAAGAAGAAGAAAAAAAAGAACAGCACCAAAACCCAAAGAGAGTTTTCCTTCTAACTTAACATAACTTTTTAATATGGCTCTTTTTCTAAAAGTAGCCCACACTCGCAACTGCTGAAAGGTTTTATTCCTCCCTGTCTGGCCTGTATTTTGTGATATGAAATGTATTCTGCTGCCTAGCATCTAGAGCACAGACCTATAGTCCTCCACTGCCTCTCGTCTGGACTCTCATCTTTTCCCCTTTAATTCCATTCTTCCACTCTCTCTCAAAACAATATTTCCAAATAACGTATTTTATGACATGCATTCCAACTTCAAAAATATTTTTTAAAACTTACCAGTGCTTCACAGGGAAAGCAGAAATATTTTAGCGTGAACTTCAAATATACCTTTCACAATTGCTTTGAAGAGTAGCAGACGATGTGACAGTAAGTTAGCCGCATTGCCCATTGTGGGGCTTCTGAAATCACTGGAACATTGGAAGTTGTATTTCGTGAAACCTCAGGACAGCATTACGGGCTTCTTACATTAGCAAAATGGAGGAACTGTCTCTTGGATATACAATTAGAACATTTTTCACTTATCTATAATATGAACTTTGTTTATATTTGCTAACTGAGTTTAGACAAAATCTGTTTAATTATATTATCTATAGATATGGAGGAGCAGATGCTGTTTCCATGAATCCCATAATCTCGGTGTCTAGTAAAAAACTATAATTTTTTTCCTGTTTTATAGATTTAGTGTCTTCACTGATAAAAGACCAAGAAGAACCATTTTGTCACTTAAATTTTGTTTCAATTGTTATGTCTTTAACATTTATGGCAATACAGTGAACTTAAATGAGTAACAAAACACACAACGTAAGTGATGTATGACTCATGTTAATCTGAAAATTTTCTTTGTTACAGGAATAATTGAATGAAAAACAATTTTCACTGGTTATTAAAATTAATAAGTATAATTTAGCTATTCTCTGTATAGTTTAGGTGAGGGTGCTATCAGAATATTTCAAATAGTTAAAGTAGGATGTATGACATTGAAATAAATTTAGCATGAAAGATGACAAGGAGCCATCCCAGCTTTGTTTTGTTTGAAAATTTGGACACCAAATATTTAAATTATGGAAATTCATAAAAGGGCCAGGGATTTAGCTCAGTGGTTCCACTGCCTGTCTTGCAAGCACAAGGACCCAAGTTTGATCCTCAGTACCCCCTCCAAAAAAAGAAAAATTAATAAAGGATTTCAAGCCTAGTTACAAGTCTGTCATAGAATAAGTACATCAAACACTTTATATATTTTTTTTATGTGCATATATCTCTGCATACACAGATGTTACTATGCACATATACATTTCAGTGTAAAAATAGCCTGGACCAATGGGAAATTATTGCCTATTTTCTTTGTTTAAATGCAGAAGCAAAGCATTCTGTTGTGATAAATAGTGGCTTCTAAATACAGAGAGGAATTCATTGTAAAATTGTATCTAAATACAGTTTAAGTAAAAATGTGTTTTAATGTGTCACCACATTCTAAAATGGATGCTCCCATTACTCTCCCTCCTTTTAAAAAGCTTACTTTTCTCACTTTCCACTGCCTTAGATGATAGAATTGTATTTTGTAATCACTTCACTGAATAATAACTGACATACAATAGGTATGTATATAAAGCAGCATACATAATTCATTACTTTAGATTAATTGAATGTAAACTTTTATTTTTATTGCATGCTATTTCTGTATATTATCTTTTTCCATGGATATGAATTATTTATCACACAAATCTCTCTATATAAATTTTAAATGATAGTCCTATTTAGCCCACCTGAAAACAATCCATTAGTAACAAATAAATAATGTTTCATCCAAGAAACGGTCAACTGTAAGACTACAGAGGGAAGATAATATAAGCCATTTGTGTATTTATAAATGTGTTGTATATAGTTTTAATAATATTTTGCAAATATTATCTTCTTGTTAGCACTTATATGTGAATTATTAAAGCAAAATAAAATGTATAAAAGACATTACTCATGACCAGTTTAGCAGCGAGCGAGGAATTTTTGTGTACAACTCTGTAAATGGGTGAAGAGATAGAATTCAAACCCAATTATAATGAAAAGCATTTCCTGAAGGCAAGGTTTTTAAACAAATGCACACTATTTCCTTTCCTCCCTCTTTTGTGGGGCTTATTGTACATTCTGGAATCCTAGGACAGACAGAAAAGCAGAGTGAGACAAATTCTAGGCTATTTGAACGTCAGGTTTTCTGGTACTATTTGTTCCTTTAGGCTATCAAGTAGGTGTAATTTTACTGTATCCTGCTGTTCCCCAAACTGTAACTCAATGTGGAGTAAAATAAGAGCCAGAAAGTACAAAGACTTTTACTACGAGTTCCAAAGATAGAATTATTAATTTGGATGGAAGGCTTAGGAAATGTTTCAGAAATTATGGAGACTTAGAAGTCAAGAGTTAAATGGAACCGTAGGACATTTTCCTACTTGTACACTAATGGAGGGCCATTGCTAGTTTTAAAATGAGAGTTTGCTGTGAACTGAAAGGACTTCTTCAACCTGAATTCAGTTTGAAATATCTCTGCTACTTTTCAGATGTACCTGAATGTGTTATATGGCTGACATGAAAGTACCTTAAAACCCTGTGTAGCTAACTGTAAAGACATTTTCTGCTTAAACTTAGTAATGAAGGGTGATTATTTGCATCTTGGAATTACTGAAATTCACTATCTACTACTATATCAGCTTTTCCATTACTGGTATATGCTAACAGACAACCACAACTGAAAGTAGAAGAGGTTTAATTTGGCTAATGATTTCAGGGGATTAACTCCCAGACTGTATAGTTCCAAGACAGAAACGTCATGGAGTAAGGGTGTGATAGAGCAGAAAGGTTTAGTTCATGGTGGCCAGGAAACTGAGCAGGATAACAGTGCCACAGAGGAAGGGCCGGGTACCATATACAGCACCCAAGTTCATGCCTCCATGACTCTTCCCGACCCAGTCCGAAGGGCACTTTAGTAATCCCCTATTAAGCCAAGCCAATCAATGACAAAATTAAGCGTAATCACTACACCTACTGAAAGCTTGATTAGAATAATTATTATAGAGAGTCAAATGCTGCTTTAGAATGAAAGACATGTGAGAATCAATCAAATAGCTACACCGATGATTCAACTTCATTTTCTATTTCTGTATAAATGGAGACTAAGTCTTATAAGGGGAAATGGAAGCTCAAAATCTTATACGCAGTGATATATCTGAGCAGAGATAGAGACAGGATGAAAATGGGAATATTAGGCTGCAGTGTTTGGGTTTGCATTTAATGCCAGGATATGATTTCAGCAGATTGGCAAGGGAGGCAAGAATAAAACACGCTGAAAAAGAACAGAAAATAATGACCTTATAGTGAGAAAAAGGAGGATCAAGTGGCCAGTAGGCCCAAATGTAATTTTAGAAAAGGTAAATACAATATTTTCTATATTGACATGGTAACTGAGGTATGAGAATTTATGATATATGAGGCCAATATTTGTTCATGTGATTTTAATATATATTAACGTTATAAGTAAAAAAATACAGTAGAGAATCTGGAAAAATTTCACAGGATTTATTCATAATATATACCAGTATCTTATCTCTTATTTAGAAATGTTTGAAGAGAAATTCTCTTTAAACATTTTTATTACATTTAATTTATATTTTATCACATCTAATTTTTGTTTTAAAATAAAAAATAAAAACCAGATTGCTACAAAATGTTTTTGTGCTTCTCAATCTGAGCAGTCAAATTATTTTGGGGTAGTCATTTTCAATTAGATTTTATTTTGAGATCTTTATTTATGACCTTACACAACAGTATGTACTACAGTAGTTGACAAGAGTAGCTCAGAACAGTGAAAAAGATTGCATTCCATTAGAAAATAACTCTGCCAGTGAAATTTCTACAAATTGGTTCAGTACTCACCTTCTTTGCTTTTCAGCTTCTTCAGACAGAATATCCTTTTCCCCAAAGTCTTCATACCATCTCAGTTCCCCATTGTTTTCCAGATCTCTGCTGTCTAAAACAGTCTCAGTTGATGATCTAAACTAGCACCCCTCTGCAATCCACACTCTTCTCTTCTTCCACCCTACTGACACGTCCTCGTGCCATTTGTTACCCCTGGTGTTAGACAGTACTTGTTTTGTTTCGTTTTCTGTTTCCCACCTACCTCCTGGAACATAAGTTCCACAGGGCAGAGACTTTCTTGTATGTTGGTCCACAGTGGAAACCCAATAAATATTTGTGGCTGGGTGGCTTCGTGTTTGGTTAATTTACTTCAGTCTGTAAACTTCCTCCTTCTCCACCAGCTTCTTGGGGTTGCCTATTTCCTGAGACAGGAACAAATTCTTTGTTCATGATTTTCTTCCTAGTGACCTACACAGGTACAGAAATATGGAAGAGTTGGACAGTGCACTTTGCAGAATGGAATGCTAAATGCAGAATGTCACATGCTTACTGTACGATTGATTTGATCTATTTTATAACATATTTGTTATAAAGTATTTTTCCAAATATTATTGTCTTCAAAGTTGAATTGCCTAATGTTTTAAAACTAGGACACTGCATTCTACAGCTGAATGTAAAGTCAGAAGTATGAATGCCCTAGGTGGAAATTGCAATTTCTTAGTTATTGGCTGTGAGACCTTGGTCATAAGTTTTAGCTTTTCTAAACATCAGTTGTAAAAGGACAACAACACAGGTGTATAACACATAGGCTATCTGGAGAGGATGCAAGGAAAGCCCTTGGCCCAAGATCAAAAACACAGTGAGTGTTTATTATATTTTTGAATTTGTTTTGCATGTATAGGCAAACATGTTCTAGGAAATTTACACTTAATGGATCATTACATATCCAGAAGTCAGGTAAGAGGATTATTCTTAGATTAATTTTGTTGTAAAAAAGAGGCATAATCAACATAGGTATTTTTCTAAATTTCTAATCAATTGTCCCTTAGAGTTTTTAATGAATCAGTCCAACACAATTTATGTTCTATTTTCCCCCTTATATTTATTAAAGTCTCTATCTGAGCGCTCAGTTCTGGCCTATGAGCTGTTTTGTCTCCCTTGTAACACAGTGATTAATGTGCTGGTTTTTATTATTTTTAACCATATTTAATATCGGTTGAAGCAGGCTTATTCACACAACTCTTTGTTTCCAAATACCTCTTTCTTCCTTTAAATGAATCTAGAATATTTGTATGAATTTAAAAATAATAGATTTAGCTTATAATTTATTAGCTCTATAGTAACTTGAGAATATGATTTATCACAGTGTTTGAATTTCTTATTTAAAATTGTGAACATTCATTTAGCTAAGACTATATATATATACTATACATACAGATATATGTATATAAAATTTTGTAGTTTGATTTCTTTTCATGAAGTCACTTCTTTTTCCTTTTATGGTGGCTGGCAATTTATTGGGGATTAAGCCTAGGACCTTTGCATTGAGACAGATCCTCAGTCCTTTTTTATTTATCTTGAGCCAGGTTCTCTCTAAGTCTCTAAGTTGGTCAGGTGGGGTTCAAACATGTGATTTTTCTCCATGCATTCATTTCTCATAGAAGGTATGACAAAATGTTATTGTTTTTATTGTCTTAACATTAAACTTTTATTACTGTTTGTTTGTCAACGTGAGATGACAGTATAACATTCTCTACAGAATGGGAAAAATTTCTCCAGATATTCATTTTGGGGAATTGACATATACATCTATATATGTATGTATCGATACGTCTTTCAATATCTCTCTTTATATGTTTATCTATATATCTGTATCTCCATATAAATATATAATGTTGATCATTTTCTACCCTTTTATCTCCCCTACTTCTGATCCCTTTTCTATTTTCAAAGATTTCTCTCTCATTTTCTACCATCTGCCCTTTATATGTATTGTCCATTTATTTATTTATATTTTGTGTTTTCATATAAGATAAACAATAAAATATGTAATGTTATTTGCTTGAATTATTTCAATTAATATCATAGTCTTAAGATCCATGCATTTTTTTCCAGAAAAAGACATGATATCATTCAGAATGACATTTTGCATGTATCACTATAGTATGATAATGCATCAAAGACTTAGATATAAAACCAGAAACTTTGAAATTGTTATACAATAAGCTTGGGGGAACACTTCAAGGCATAAAGTCTTCCTGAACAGAACACATATAATGCAAGAAGCAACATCCACAGTCAACAAACGTGATTGCATAAAATTAAAAGGCTTTTGCACAGCAAAAGAAACAATGAGCAGAATGAAGAGAAGACTATAGAATGGGGAGAAAATGCCAGCTACTCTTATGATAGAGGACTATCTAGAATACATAAAGAACTCAAAGTAAAAAAATTACTCCCACCAGATAAACTAATCAAACAATGGGCAAATGAACTGAACAGGCCCTTCTCAAAATAATAAGTACATAGAGCCAGTAAATACTTAAGAAAAACGGTCATGATCTTTCACTATTAGGGAAATGAAAATCAAAACACTCTGAGATTCCATCTTACTCCACGCAGAAAAGTTACCTTCAAAATCACTAAAAGCAACAAATGTCGACAAAGCTGTCAGACAAAAGGAACCCTTTTCGCTGTTGGTGGAAGTGTAAACTAGAACAACCACTATGGAAATCAGTATAAAGGTTACTAAAGAACCTTAAAACAGGGCCAGGGATGTAGCTCAGCAGCACAGCACCTGCCTGGAAAGCGCATAGTCCTGAGTTTGGCCCCTGGTACAAAAAAACAAAACAAAACAAACAACAACAAAAAACAATAACAGCAAAAAAAGAAAACAGAAATTCCGTTTGATGCAGCTATTTTTATTTGTTATTATCTGTGCATTTTATCTATTTACATGTTTAATGCTATTGTGAAGATAATATTTCATTAATAGTTTCTGTTAGTTATTATGTAGGTGTACATGGGCTTATATATAACATACATGCAGATTTGGTGATTAATCTTGTATAATCTGATATTGATTTGTCTTTAAAGTCTAACTGACATGAAAAATATAAGATTAATATATTAACTGGTAATGTACAGAAAAAAACTTATCTACATTGGAAAAATCTTTTGGTAATTATACCCAAAATAAACTTTCAGTTCATGGCTAAATTAAATTGTGAACTGAAAATATATCAATTATTTGTCAGGAACATGACGAAATAAGCACCTAATCATATTTAATTTTCCAATTTAAATTGTGAGCGAGATTCGAGGTAATAAATATGTACTATTCTAAACCATCCTTCTTAAGAATAGCTGTAATCAAGGTTTAGAATCAAAACCAGATAATATCTGAAGCCATTTATTTTAAAACACAAGGGTCACTTGATTAAATTCTTCACTTATTAAAGAAAATTTAGTTGTCGGGAAATCCTAATTTTTTTAACTGAAAGATGATATAGTTCCTACCATGTGGCAGTGTTCAATGGCTGTTTTGTTTTGATTTTCATACTGCCTTGAGCATTTGAGTTAACTTCTTCCGCAAAGTACATCATATATAACTTCACTGATGCAGAGAATCAGTTCTTTTCTCTCCCTTTAGATTTCCCAGTGTTACTAGATGCACTTAACATCCCACTCATGGGCTCTTATTCAGTTTTCTGATACTGTTTCCTAATCTTGATTCTGAACAGCATTTGCATTTAAAGACCCTTTCATGATACACAATGTATCAGTGATCAAGAGGACTTGCAAGTAGAAATATGACAGTTTTAAACATTGGTGACATTTAATCACCTCACTTAATACAGACAGAAGCATTTCCAGGTTAATTCAGCAGCACAGCAGAATCACAACTGTGCAGTTTCTCTTCATCTTGTCTGAATTGTCTTATACCTATTGGCTTTATTCTTATCTCTTGTCTGTGCCCCTTTGTAAGAAGAAGGGTTTTGCCACTGGAGTTGTCTCTATAGCATCTCTACATTTTTTTTTTTTTTTTACAAAGGAAGTGAATCTTTCAGTATGGACAGAAACTTATTCTGAATTGAGATAGCTGGAAGATGAAAATTCTACTTCCTGTGTACTTTAGTTTTTAAATTTTTTATTAGTATGTGTTTGCAGTCTGTGATGTTAATTTTCATCTGAAGAGGTAGACTTAAGAGGCAAAGCTACATAAAACCTTCCAAGGCAGTCACCACAGGTTGGGTTTCTCACTAGCAGATCCCAAGCAAAAGGATTCATATGAAAGTAATGCAAGCTACATTTCCAGGAAAATCAGTAGGGGAGTTGGGCAGTGAAATCAGCAATGGGAGAAAGTGAAGCAGGAGGGTGATTTCAAGCTGAGTCTCACCAGGGAAGTTTTGGAGTAATACTGTTGTCAATCACCTGAGGGCTCTTTTGCTTGATTCAGGTAGAAAGCACGAACCGGCAGAGTGCAATGGTAGCAGCCCTGATGCCTCTGATTGATGCCAGTTAGTGCTGAGCGGCGCTGTGCCTGCTGTCCACTGCCATTTGATATCAGCATATGCCAGACACAACCTCTGTGTGTAGCTGTTTTCTGTCACTTATCTTTATTGACTGCGGATCTCTGGAGCTTTGCAGAGCTGACGACTCCTAGTGTTTGTTGTCCTTTCTTCTACAGTCTGTTGTCTATACTAATCAAGATGAAAATCCAGAACAGATTTACAAGACCTTCCAAGCCCACCGGAGAAATAAATTACAAACAGATCTAAAAGACCGCCCAAGCAAGGCTTTCTATTAACAGCAGTATTTGTGCCACAGCATCGGATGATCAGTACCCCAGAAGGAGAGCTCTAGCCTGTCTCCAAATACGTGAGGGACAGCGTCAGATATAAGAGCTGCAGGTCTGTGACTGGGCCAAGCACAGGCCTGTGCGTTGCTGAAATTCAGGGCTGCAGATTGGACAAACTGCAGACTTGTGATTGTTTCAAATCGATGCCCAGCGTCCAGGACAGCCACAGTTGCCATGGTGGAGGAGACGCACCAAGCTGTGTGCTCGACAGCTGTCGTGTCTCTGCGAAAATGGCAGGCTGAAACTGGAAAATCTTTAAGAGGATGACCCGTGATCATCACAGCTTATGTGGGATCGGGAGGTCAGTATGTTAACAGTAATAGGCTTGGATTCCTCCCTTCTTGATCTTAGCCACGTTAGCATGAGACTCCTCTTCTGTCAAAGAAGCAACAACAACTTCTGGAGTGAAGGTAGCACTGCAGCTGACAGCTGAGCTCCACCTCCTTTCTTAGTCTCCTTCAGCAAAGTGACCACTAAACAACTAGGGAGTGCCCTGAGGCAAGCTGTCTGCATCCATTCTGGAGAGCGAGGGTGAAAGGGAGCACAGGAAAGTGAGAAGGAGGAGCATGAGAGCCATCAGCTGAAACACACTCTTCTCCCCCTGGCTAAAGGGATTAAAAGGGGAGTCAGGTGTTTCATATCGGTCTTAATCTCACTGGAAAAACTCCAGGTTAATATCACGTATCAGACCTATCCAGATCAAGGGAGAAGAGCACATATTCACAGGTACCTTCTAGACCTATTTTAACTTGTGATCTAAGAGCAAACAAATAGAGCTTTCATTAAACTCCACTTCTGAGTGATTTTGCCCCCCTGCTATAAGTTCAGAAAGGTTGCATGCAGGTCTTAATAATTTATTTCCAAGAAGACCTTTTATTTCCAGGATGTAAAAATTGTTTAACACTAAGAAATACACCAATTGTATTTATCATAAAAGGAAAACATGATCATCTTAACAGAAGGTTAAAAGATATTTGATAAGTTTCAAGTTATTCTTTAAGTAAAATGAAATATTTCCAACTTACTATTAGGCCTCAAAAATTGCCGAAGTTAGGCAGTAGGTGGAAAAGCCAGAATTTCCCATTAAAGCAAAAACAAGTTCAAGGGGCCTGGTGTCACCACTATTTTTAAGCATTTTCAGATAGTGCTCACCAACAAATTTTCAGAGGTGATAATCAAGGAAAAAGGAAGTAGTAAGAGAATCCCCAATCCTAGATTATGTAATTGTTTATGTGTAAAAGAAAAACAGGTAAATTAATTCATTGTTGTTAGTTACAGATTATCTCAAGTTGACTGAATGTCAAACAGATATTCCAGTTAATGATTTTCATTTAGATCATCATCTAGGTGGTAATAGGGTAGAAAAAATACATTATTCATAATATAAACTAAATTTAAATTACCTTGCATAAACTTACAGATGTATCTAAGATATACACATGCTCACAGTTGTCTGTATGCTCACAGATGCATTTATTCATGTTCAAAGGGAAAGAGGGACACCTGAGTTGTAGAGTACTCGTCTTCCTTGCTGAACCTGGGTTCAATCCCCAGCACTACCATGTGCACCCCAACCACAGAGACAAAATACATATCGTAAGCACGGTCACAAGTACTTAGGAAACTGAAGAAAAGTTTCGAATGCATGGCAAATGGTGACAGGGCAATCATGCATTGGAAGGCTGTCTTTGAAAGGTGTTCTGACATCAATGCCCTCGAAATACTCTCCCTCATGTCAAGCATTCTTATCCCTTTGTTTTTGACAGCTTCTGAAGCAGTTGTGGAAATCTTCTTCATAAGGGTCTTTAGTCACTTGCATGATGCCCTACCTTGTAAAAGGGGTGGATGGGGATACACTATGATGTTTTTAGAAGCATAACTTCATGGAACAGCACTTGGCAACAAAATTCACTCAATTTTTTTTGTCACATTTCATAAAAACATTCACAAAGGAGGAGAACCACAGCAGTGTCAGAAAGTGCCCAGCGTGAGGTGGTAAATGTTCAAAGTGAGGAAGAATATTTCAAGATTAATGATATATGTGCTTTTACTGTAATAACATTTTAAGTGGAATGAATCAGACACAGAAGCCTAATGTCTCTTATATGAGAAATCCAAGATATAAATGAAGAGCAAAATAAAGACTAGATTACAGGAAATAGGGAGGTAGTTATTCTTCAAAAATGGAGGGGATCAAGAGATGGAGAGAGAGGGAGAAGAAAAAAGGAATTAAGATATGCCACGTATATGTACCAACACCCCACAAGGAATGTAAATGCTTTGTGCCACAAACATGTACTGATAAAAAAGAAATAAACAAAAAAGCTATTCACCTTATATGCCTATTATATCTCTTACCTTAGGCCTATAGTGAAAAAAGAAATCATAAAAAATTGTCTTAAAATTTGTTTAGCAGCTCACATGTGTGAGATGAGACATTATGTAATTTTAGAAAAATTTTAAAGAGTGTAAATTTTACTTATACTTTTTTTTGGTGCTGGGGATCAAACTTGGGACCTTGTGTCTGCGAGGTAGGCAGTGGCACTGAGCTAAACCCCTTGGCCCACTTGTACATATTTTCAATTAAACAGCTATTACAGCAATAGTGTAATAACAGGAGAATAGGCAGCCAGATTAGTGGAAGAATATATCACAATATAAAATGTATACGTGCTTTTATAAAACATATACATTTTTGTATATCATTTGGGGGCTGTTTTGATCAGTGGTGATAAATTGTTCTTCAAATGGTATTAAGACAACTGACCAACTATTTGGTGAAAGAAATGAATGAAATGATTTCTTTTTGCTACAATTTATTGGAAAGTAAATTACAAGCACTTTTACGAGTTGGTAAAAAGTTAAAAAAAAGAGTTAGGCAAATTAAAATTAATATTCGTCTTATTTTTTATATGATTCCAACATCAGAAATATTTATAATTTGATCTTGTATACTTTTGAAAACTTTTATGAGGTGTAAAATTCAATTCATCAGTATTTTAAATTATATCGTATTTTTTCATTCAAAATTCTTAATGCAAGATCTTAGGACAAGAAAATAGTTTTGCAAATATGTATGTATAAGAACTTTTCTGCAGCCTTTTTAATTATGGTGAAAAATGCAGGAAAAATGGTAAAAAATTAAAAATCTACATTCATATATATCCACTAAATGATATGGGTACAATTATATTTCAAAATACATAATATGAAACAAAAATGTAATTATGATATCAATTTTGTATATAAATGCACTCACAAAGAACTTTTAGAAAAGCTATGTGCCAAAGTATGGTTTTCGTTGGTGAGTAGAGTGACTTTTGTGTATGTATTTCTGCTTACTTGATATATTTCTCATTTTCTGAAAGGACACTCACTGCCATGATAGTGGAAGAAAAGCAATGATACGGCGTAATGCCCTGTGAACAAAAAACTATTTAATTGAGAGTTGATCTGGAACAGAAGCCACTCCAAGTGCATCCAAGAGTCACCAGAGGCCAAATAAAGTTCTTATTCTTTACGGGAGATAAAAATGGACACCTGCTTGCACAGTTATTTACAATTTGAGAATCAGCTCTAATGCAAGAAGTAAGCAAGGTGGATTAAAAAGCGGGGGAGGTTACCGCATGATACACCCTCTCTCGCTCATCATTTAGATCTCAATGTCACAGGTAAAGAATGAGAATCTTTGCTGATCACCGTACCTATTATATAATTTCTCAGTCAATTCTCGCACCTTTGCTCTTTTATTCTTTGTAGCACTGAGCATAGCTTGCAAAATCCTTTCTCTGTTTCCCATCTTTTCTTTCTCTGGCCTCTATTTTTCTTTTCTTTCCTCTGTGCCCGCGTTCATTTCTGCAAACCAGAGAATGCATCCATCTTATTCGTTGTGTGTGGAACAACAAGGTTAGTGCCTAGTGTAGTAGAAAATCAATGCATGTTCTTGGAATGGATTACAGATAGAAGAATATAAGTATAAACATGTCAGTGAGGCAATCAGTGGAGAATCTTGGGAAGAATGAAGGAAAGGAATTGAGGAAACAGGCTGCTGTCTGAGATGAGCAGAGTTATAAGAAACAGTTCAATATAAAGTGCTTGCTACTGAAACAATTTGAAAAATAAAGCCACATTTTTTTCCATGGAATCTTGTGGATTTTATGCTGATGTTTGGTAGTGTAACTGTACTTAGGAAGCTGGAGAGAGACTCAAATATCAATATATACTCCACATAACCTGGCTAAGTGGGAAGTTAAAGTCATAGTGGAAATATTTAGAAGTATAGGAAGCTGAAAAATAATTCATTTAGATGTCCTATTGATATCCACCGTGTTTGGAAAGCTGTATTTTAAAATCCAAAGCTAAAACCAAAAGTCTTTCATAGCAGAAGATTTCTGTACAATGAATCAGGTGCAATTAAGTTAGAACATTGATTTATAGCTATAAACTATGTTATCTTAGCAATATTTGAATTTATATTTCTGTGGATAATCATGTTTTGGTGCTTCAAAATGATACACTGAAGCTTCTATTAATTTTTCTCTTTGATGTATGGGGCTTATATTACCATAGTAATAGGTGCAGCATAGTCTTGGTTCTCATTATAAAGACAGTAAATCTACTTCCCCTGAGGGGAAGTGGGAACGGGAGGAGAGAGGAAATAAGGGAAATGAATAAACGTGAAAAAGGGAAAAAATGGAAACAAAGGCTTTGTAAATTGAGAAAGGTGAATGGGGTGAAGGGAGGGCAGGGGTATGGGGATAAAATAAGGACCAAGATATATCAAGTAAAGGTACAGGATCCCAATGATAAATGTAACTGTATTGTTTGCTTTAAATGTACCAATAAACAACAGAAAAACAGGTGGTAAATCTAATATTTCATCATCTACTTGATCAGACATTTATTTATGTTTTTAATTTACACTGTGACTCCTGATAATGGTGCATAATTTATGGTTAAATATAATTACAAGACTTGTGCATTTGTTCACTGACCATGATTTTGGGGGGTTTTGTTTCTTTCATTTAGTTATTGTGTTAAATTGTCTAAGATGAAAATTTTACCTTCAGTTTCTGAGATAACTCCACATTTGCATCAATTCTACTTGTGTTGGTAGAATTCTTTTAAATGTGCTTAATTCTAACTATAATATCACAAAACTGGTAGCACAAAATGACACATTTAATATGACATATCATGTACAGAGTGTTTTATAGATATTCCTCTCACCTATAAAGAAATACCCATCAATTATATTTATTAAATGAAAGAAATCATGCATTATTTTCATGCACACTAGGATCTTCACAAAGGAACCTGCAGAGAAATGCTTTCTGTATAAGGAAGTTAGGTGTCCTCCTGTCTCAGAGAGCTCAGATTCCTCAAAGACAAGATCATCCAAGCAGTCACTGCTCACTTTGTAAAACATAAATGCGATGATAGGAAAGAAAATGATAAAGTTAAGTATGCAACTTATAGATGAGAAAATAAGAAACTATGAAAATCCTATTTTCCATATCTTATGTAACTTTCAGCAAAATACAGTAGGTCTCATATTTTTCTAAAAAACCTCATAAACTTTTTCAGGGAACATTAAACACATAGATTTTACTCACTTGAAATGTAATCTGACAATGACATTTTGTCTTTTTAGACAAGAAGAGAAAAATTTATGTATTTGTGGATACTAGATTTTCTACGATTTTATGAGAGTATCTTTTTAAGAATTCAGCTATTTTGCTATTGAATTGTGAATTTCTGTTAATGAAGATTAGCTAATACATAGGCCATATAATTGAAGTATATCCATTGCTTGAAGCATTCCTCTCTTTCTCGAAATCTTCAGTTCTCTTAGCTTAATTTAAATCTGTGCTTGTTAGTCCTCCCGATAGTACACAATGTATTTCTATCCCCTTGGGCTTTTACCATTCTTCCTCCCAACCTGGTCCTTTCATATTATTTTTTTCAGGAATGAATACACTGGCAGAAAGGCTTTCCCTTAATTACTGACCCTGAACTGTGGCATGCATTACAGAATGAGAAAAAGGCTTCTGTGGCTGAAGTGCGGCCCAGCTGTCATTTTCTTTAGGATAAATTAATGAGCACCGCTGTTCAGACACCTGGGTTATAGCTGCTGCTCTGTAGTCAACTAGCTGAGTGACATTGATCCCAGCCCTCGTGGGACCTTAGCACTTTCATCTCAACATTAAAGATTTGTACTAAATTATCTCTAAGATCTTTAAATTTTAATGGTTTTAATTATCAGCTTCATTCATTTTTTAGCTTCCCCTCTTGAGGGTGTCTACACCTCTACTCCTATCTAAATAGTGTACAGGATAATAAATCAAATTCAAATTTATAATTTTTGCCGCTCAGTGAGCTACAGTAAATAGCACCAAGTGTGGAGAATATTAAAATTCATGGGTAAAATAGTCTTTGTATCATCTGTGGATTTCATTCATCAAAGCTAATCCTTGCTCGGAAAGCCAAATCATGATTGTTAAATTATTTTACTGCAGCAACATTTATGATTCATAATCGAAAATGAAAGCTAAAGTTACACTATGGAAGCTTAGACTTTTGTTTCTTTCAAATTTGTATATATAAGAATAAAAATTATAACCTTTATCTTGCCTCTAGTAGGGGTGGAGACTGCATGTTGTGCCTGGCCCTGTGTGAGAAGCACGTTGCGTGTTGATTGCTTATCATTCTTGACTATTGAATGCTATGATAGAGACACTTTTATGATCGTTTCCTCAAAATCAAGAGCTATGTTTAGCCCAAACCGCAGAATAAAGAAATGCTTATTGAATAAATGAATGAAAATCTACTTCATGAAAATAACTCACTGACACAATTCCAATATAACTTCAAATATTTACATATCTCAAATATGTCAGTACCAACTTTAGTATAGTTTCATGCTTCTATAAATAACTGTTTTTTTTTTACTAATAATGTAAATAGAAGTAAAAATGCATGAAAAAATACCCATTGCTTATTTAATCTTTGCTAGGTACAAAGTACAGTTTGAAAAGAGCTAAAATGATTTTGCTCATATAATCTCCTATAACTTCCTGTGACATGGTTATTATTGTGATTCCTTTTTGACAAATGATGAAAATGAAGCCCAGGGAGACTACATCACCTGCTGATCTATTGAGATCACTTAAGGAGTTTGGCCAGAGTTATAACTGGGACCAACAGAATCTGGACATTGGCATTATGTTGCTTCTCATATAATTAAGTAATATGCAAATAAAATGAGAAAAAATTTAGCAATTTTATTAATTAACTCAATTTGTATCATTAAATGTCATCCACTGATGGTGCTTGCTGCTATTAATACATAGGTCAAAAGACATTTTCCGCTGCCAAGAAGCTAAAAGACCAACAAAGACAATCAGCGCACTTGCTGGGATGTGTGATTTGCTATAATAGAGATATGCGTGAAATTTAATGCAAACATGGGGCAAGGGTCATAAATTGCTGCAAAGAGACAGGGAGCATTTTACAGAATTGTTAACACTGAAACTGATATTTGCAGGAAGGCTAGGGAAAATGTTGAATGACAAAACATCCCAGAGTGCAAATTGCCTGAGTGATGGAAAATCAAAGGTAATAGAGAGATGGTGGCAGAGAAAAGCCAGAATATCCAATGTCTTTTTGTTTCCTGTGATCTAGAGTTTTAATTAATGGGAATAATATTAGTTTGCAGTGTAATAAGATGAAACTGGTAAGATAATGGATTCCCTGGACAGAGTTTTAAAAAAAAGGAATGGAAACCTGTAATAGCACACAAATAGATAAGAAAGAAGATCATGAATGGCTGAGTCGAGGCAGCTTTAATGAGGAAAGGTGAGAAGATAAACCTAAGAAATATCAGAAATAGAAGGAACATACTTAATGACTAATATTATATGGAAAGTCAAGAGGAAGTTTATTCAAAATGGCTCAGTTGTCTTTGTCCTTAACTGGTAGAGCCATGAAGGCAGGGCAGGGAATGCTGTGTGTAGGATGTTTACAGAGAAGAAAAGAAATGCTTCAAACTTGAAAAGTTCACCTTGAGATATTTATTACACATCACTGTTTCCTAAAAGAAGCATGATTTGTAAAATGAGTTTATAAGAAAACCATTTAATGACCAACTAGAGCTCATTGAAGACAAGAGAGGAACACCTTATAAGGAAGTGTAGATGTTCTTCAATATCCTTTTTTCTGGAAAAGCTTATAGTCCTGGAAGTTATTGAGAACATACATCATCTTTTGCATGTGTGGGACATATATATCAATGCTTACAACATATATAAACTTTTCATAATATTTATTAAACAAATCCTACAAATCATAAATCCATTATTTTTAGTAACTATATTAAAGTAAGCAAACAATCTTTAAAAATGAGAGAAGTTGCATGATGATACACTTTGAAAATCTTTTCATTAGCTTAATGAAAGCTAGCAGGATTCTTGCATTTCCAGAATTCAGTTCTTATAATATTTTTTTTTCAGCTTTAATTGAGTTTATTGGTACATTTTAGGGATGCAGTACAGTTACATTCATTGTTGGGATCTTGTACCTCTACATGACAAGTCTTGGTTCTCATTTTTTCCCCTTATGTTTTGAGGCATCTAAAGAAAATAGAGTCTTACAATTTGTAATTGGAAAACAAGGAAGTATTTCATAGTCTTTTGTGTGTTATTTTTTTCTACTGCATAAACACTTAATAATTGCAGTTTCTTAAATTTGATTTGAGAAATAGAATCTAAAATCACCTCAATTCAACTTTGGCTATTCAAGTTAGGATGAAATTAGAAGGTTCACCTTAGACCTTGAATATTTTCCCTATGTGTATTTTCTGCCATCACGAGCTGGCCACATTGAAACTGAGCTATACAAATCTTCAAAATATTGATACATTTCATTACACACAATCAAAATTCTCTCTGTATAATGATTAACTTGGTAAAGTCTTACAAGATGAATATGAATCTGATGCTGGAAAAGTGAAAAGGTGGAGGGAAGGAAAAGAAAGAATTGAAATGTGTTAGGTACCAATCCCTACAGTAAACGTAATCTTTATGTATTGCAAACATGTACTAATAAAGGTTAAAAAAAAACAGTCTTTTATCAAAGAAATCTTCCAACCATCAGGAGGCATCAAGCTCACAGTGGTATGTTTGAATTTTCAGAAACATTTCACTTGAATGTTTTCATTGGCAACAACCAAAAAATTCTTCATTTTTTCTTGAAGTAACAAGCTGTTTTCATTAATTATAGAGAAAAACCTCAATTCTAAAAATTCTCAAATATTCTTAGCTATACTTTGTTCACCTTTCTCAAGGAAAATGATATTCTATGAAAAAAAAACTAGTTCAGTCTATAATGTAATTGTTTAAGCTCTTTGCGTGGCACCAACCTGCAGTAAACAACAGAAGGGCTTCAAGCCAACTTCCTGTTTTCACATAAAGAATATTGAAAACTGAGTTCTCAAGCGAGAGTTATTCAAATTAACAACTTTACTGCTTCATCAAGAGCATATTTTAGTGACATTCTTTTCCTTAAGAAGTAAGCAGCAGTGGAGAACAAAATGATTATTGGCTCAGATTGGTTCTTCCATCTTGATGTGTAATTTTGTCCACCTTGATTTTATATCATTAGAAAAATATAGTGATGCATGAAATTGAGAAAAAATGATAGCTATGACAATAAATTTGATTATGCAAACACAAATGAACATTGAGATTAGCAGATGAAAATATATTCTTTTCAGATCATGATGCACAGTGTATTTACCATTGTCATTCTCTATTAATTTTTGTTATGAAAACATATTCTCTCACAGAATGGCTTTTTATCTTTTCTTTATTAATATTTAGTTGTCTTATATTAAAAATAACAATTCTGAGAACTTCCGTGTTCCTTAAATGGTGTCTTTGTCTGTTACATGTAATAGAAATTCTGGAGGACACAAAAATCCCACATTGTTGTAAATTTAAATGAAACAAAGTATCCAAAGAGCTTGGAAAATTGTTGATTCATAAATACATGAATAAGCTGGTTTATATTTAGATAATTAAATCCCCCAAATGAGCCCGATGTTCCATTGTTTCATTGTATTTTTTCAAAACAGTTGCTTTCTATCCAAGCAAGTGGCAATTTTGGTAAAAAGTAATCATTATTTGCTTATATTTGGTGGCTATACACAGAATAACTTCAAAGCGAAGATGTGCATTGGCATCACATAGTCCCTCATAACTTAAATTATCTGGATCTGTGATGCCACTAGAGAGGAAATGTTATGGTAAGCACTGAAAGTAAGTGATGATTCCAAAGTAAGAGATTAATTCCTTTGTTTTCTGACAGAAAAGGTTAAGTACTCTGAATTATTTCATAAGGAATATTGAAAGAAATTTATTTATTGCTACTATTAAAAGAAAGAAAAGCAAAACATGTGTGATAGAATAAAGGGCAAGAAGGCAAGGAAATAGGACAAATGAAAATAATAGTTAAGAAGGGATAAATAGACAATCCCAAAAAATGCACAACTGCCTTTCTATCTATCAGGTCTTATCGTCCCTGAGAGCCAGTATTTTGTCAATGAATATGTTTAATTTCCCACACATAGGCGGTCCTTAAATTTTATACCTTTGGCCTTCAAACCACCTGGATATTAAAATATTAAATTTTAAACACCAAGAGAGCTTTTAATGTGCCTTATTTAGACGTTTGGACGTATACTCTGTTATTTTGTTCCATCAGCCAATAATTTGATGTGAAAGGGAAGTTCTGCCATCTTGGAGCAGTAGTTTCCTTAGGACATATCTTGGTATTTATTTACTGATAATGTCTTTCTGGTTTTTCTATGGCCTATGGTTTCTGCCAAGTCTCTCAATCAATCCCACATTTGCTTTTCAGATCCTGTCTACCTTGAAGAAGGCTTTCTAGTACAATATAGGAAAATTGTCTTCATCTTTATCATTTTATAAAAATCAAAAAGGGATGAAATAATTAAAAGTGCTATAAAAGTAATATGAAATTGATTCAAAAACTAATGTCAACTGAAAAAATTTGAAAATCATTAACCTGACAGAAGAGGGGATATTCTATCCTTTGTAAGATGATGAATAGATTTAAATTGCTTAAGAGCTTTAAAATGCTAAGGGAATGTGCTGAATTAAGGAATGTGTTAAAAATACTGGAAATATTTTGACAATGAGTATAAAATTCAGGTGTGATTAGAATCTTAAGTGTAGTTTTTTGCCTTTTTGAGAAAAAAATAATTTTCATAACTAGTATATATTTTGAGGCTTTTGGACTTTGAAATTCGTCCTTTTTTTTTCAGGAAGGAACCATGCAAGAAAATAGACACCACACTCTGCTCCTTTTTCCTTTAGTGTACACCACTTCTTACATAGCAAGATATCTTGTTTCATGTTACAGGAGCAGGACCGAATTTCATTTTTACGTTTAGAATCTACCAAATGCTTAGGACATTGATGCCATTCAATACAGTTTTAAGAATTGAAATAAATTGGACTGGGGATTTAGCTCATTGTTCCCCCGCCTACCTCACAAGCACAAGGTCCCGAGTTCAATCACTGGTACTCCCCGCTAAAAAAAGCATTGAAATACATTTAAAAGTAGCATATACCTTGAATGGATCACGTGCTAAGAATTAAGCCAACAATCAATTTGTCCTTAAAGAGGTATTAAGCTAAAAACTCGGAATGGTTGATGTTCCTGACACCAGTGGCTGGTAAGGAAACAAGTGGAAAAAGTGAAGATTTTGGCAAGAATAAGGTTAAACAGAATGTGTTGATTAGCAATTCAGAGAAGACTGAGCGTATGCTATCGTCATTATATTTCAATCTTGGATTATTTACATGAAATAGCTAGGCTGTGTTTTCTCAAATTGTGAAATGTGAGAGATGAAGTGTTTGCATCAGAAATGAAAAAAACATTTCCTTAGGCTTCTAAATTATGTCCGGGGTATGAAAAATCAGCTCATAGTTTAATTAGTGGATTAATCACACTTTAAGATAATACACAAATTCCATAGCAAAAGTATAGAGGATCCTATAAAATAAAGAGTACAGTCTACTTGACTTTGCCCAAACTCAGTCTCAGTCCCATCTGTTGGGGGTTTCTAGCTGAGATATCCTTTTCTAGTTGCCTTTCAAACTATAAATACTATGCTTCTGTCTCTATTTCATGGTTTATCAACTTTCAAGAGTATCTTTTGCTCCATCTATGAATCCTTGAAAGAGTCTCATGCTAATAATTAATCCTGACAGGACCTGCATATATAACGCCATGTCTTCTATAACCTTAACTTTCCACTGGTTAACACTGTACTTTCAGGTCCTCTCTTGTTAAACGTCTCTATGCACCTGACGTATCTGATCTTTTCTTTTTTACTCATCAGCTGATTTTATATCACAATTTGCCTCTGTCAGAGGAAGCCCTTCTTTATCATCTTTTATTTCTCCTGTTTTTTATTCTGTTCTATTATTTTTATATTGCCGAATTTTAAAACACTGTTGTGTGACGTTAGATTTCTGTGGATATCAGTTTATTGAATTGACTAAGCATGGAACGTGGACCCATGTTGGGCTCTTCTTACTGAGCTTTTCATCACCTAGGCTCCTCATTTAGCATTGTGCTCCCCGTTAGATAATGATCTTCAGAGATCAGAAATAATCCACATTTATTTTAGTTAAGACCCTTATTTTGGGGGAAGGTAACTGTTGTGCAGAAAGCACTGAAATAAACTAGAAGCTGGACAGTTAGTATCCATGAGCTCAGGCTGAAGGGCAAAATGTCCAGCCGTGTGCTGGTGTAGAGCTTTAATCCAGGGTGTACTACCAAAAGCAAGCAGACTGAGTTTGTGCAGTGTCTCATGTTGAAATTTGCTAAGACAATAGCTGCTAAGTGTTGTCACCATGTGTAGATACTAAGTGTCCTCCTCGTGCTGTGCACACACAATTGTAGCAATGTGAGGTGGTGGATATGTTAACCAGCCTGAGTGTGACGGTCATTTCAGAATAAGTACATATGTCCAAACATCAACTTGTACACTTTTGGTCAATTATGCTGCAATAATGCTAAGGTAAAAAAAAAGGAAACTCCAAACATAAAAATACAGGCAAACTGGTCTTTAGGGCAGTGTTATTTAACAGTGCATCGAATCAGAGGTGTGATTGACAATAAGGCATGGTCCACAAGTGGCATCGTAGGTGGATCAAAGAGGAGGTCTGTTTCCAAGGCCAGCTGTGGCACGGTGTGTAGCACCTGATGCCCATCATCCAGTCCAGCAGGCACAGTGACAGAGCCCCAGCCTCTTCATCCTGTGAACCAGAGGTTTGGGTGTCCTTGGGGAAGACTGACAGAATGCTTCCCTTGAGCACACTGTTTTTCTGCTCGTGGGTAAACAACTCCAATATAGGGAACACAGGACAAGAGAGGAAGACAAATAATTAATGGGGAAATGATTTTGTCTTGGAAGAAAAAAAACTGTGTTCTGTTTTAGTATGGAGATCTTTTCACAGCCTGCATATACAGGAAAATTTTTATTAAAACATATCACTTTAGTATAAACATTGTTGCAATGCTAAATAGGCATAACTGTATACAATTTTCATTATTTTCAAGATGTTTCTTGCTTTCTTTCCTTCAAATTTCTGTAAATTGCTACATAGACTAAAGTAATAAAAGGCAGTTATTTTAATTAAAATTTTACTCTCTTTTACTTGTAAATAAGCAAAATCATCTTCCTGCTGCTACTCACTGTATACCTATTGCTACACTATTACGGATTTCACAATACATGATTGTGATAATATAATACATAATAATGTGATAATATTATAACTTGAGTGGTAGCAAATGCCTCCAATTCAGCATTTTTGGTAAAATAAACAGGAAATATGTGTGTCAGTATGTGTCCACATGATACCAAATAAAACATTTTGTTGACCAAGTAATTAGCACAAGAATTAGGAATACCTCCTCTTGTAAAGAATT
This sequence comes from Fukomys damarensis, assembly GCF_012274545.1. Taxonomy (NCBI): domain Eukaryota; kingdom Metazoa; phylum Chordata; class Mammalia; order Rodentia; family Bathyergidae; genus Fukomys; species Fukomys damarensis. The sequence continues at coordinate 13,709,695 of NW_022900913.1, forward strand.
GAGCTTATAATATTTCATTCTTTTCTGCTGGCAGGAAAGTGATTTCTTTACCTGGGTGACTGGGCTCCTGCTGTCAGCTTCTCTGTCTCGGCCTGACCCCTGTATACCCACCTGCAAGCTCAGAGCCTCAGAATTGTATATATTCATTTAATTATCTGCTTATGTATTCGTGTAAAAATCATTTACCAAGTGTGTGCCAAATACCTAAGATTCAGTTATTCTTATTCTAGGGCCAGGGATTTAGCTCAGTGTTTCCACTGCCTGCTTCCCAAGTGCAAGGTCCCTGGTTCCAAAAAGACGAAAACAAAACAAAACAAAACAAAACCCAGTTATTCTTATTCCATTTCTCATCTCTGCCATCTTCTTGAAAGAGGGCCTCTCCAAGCTCCCAGAATTTGTTAAACTAATATAGAAAAAAATGCATCCTCCTAACATTTCCAGCCCCTGTCTTGACCTTGTTCTTTCTGCTTGGCATAGCTGGTGCTCACTGCTTAGTTTTTTTCTGTGTTAGTGGCAAGAAGGGAGGAACCGACACACTGTTTGCCACTCTGAGGTTCACAAGTCCACTTTCCAGTTCAGAATACAGGACCAACCCCAACTGAACCATACATATTCCAAGTAAAGGAAGCTTATTTCCTTAAGGAAAGTACATGCATCTGGGCTCACTACCAAAACTCAGAGATATTGACTGTCCTGGGAAGATATCCTGAAATAAGAATTTGCATTCCAGCCCGTATGAGCATGGATTACAATAGCCTGAAATCAATGGAACATATGGCTCTGTGAATTAGTGTTATAACAACAACTTCAGTGTATATCCTCAGCATTTACATTACTTTGCAGTTTCTCAAAACAGGTGATAAAATTGGGATGACACGTCTAAGCCTCAACCTTACCGAGACACTGAAGTGAATAAATTTCGCTAGGTAATTCATCATTAGATAATACTCTTAACTTTAAATTAGGTTTACTAAATATGTGAAAATGTATTGAGCTACAAAGCTAATATAGTTTATTCAGTATTTTCAGTTATTCAGTGCCACTGAGAATGGAAAAGAAACCAAGACATGAGGAGACTGAGAGGGGAGGAAAGTGACATAAGGAGTAATGAGATGTGTTAAATACATGTACCAACTTCCCATGATGAATACAACCATTATGTGCTACAAACATATACTAATGAAAATAAAAATCGAAAACAATCAAAAAAAGATAAATAAATAGTAGCAACAAACAAATGAATGAATAAATAAATGAGAAAACCCTACTTGAAAATATGCAGATGAACTGAGCAGATATCGCTCCAAAAAAGACAACATTGGCCAAAGTATAAATGAAAAAGTGTTCAACATCACTAGTAGTTGGGGAATTACTAGTCAAAACTACAATAAAACTATCCTGTATACCTGTTAGGATGTGATAGAGAATTGATAACAAGTTTTGGGGAGTGTGTTGTACAGGAAACATTTGCATCTTTGTTGGTGGGAATGTATATATTGGTGCAGCCATTGTAGAAAACAACACTGAGGTTTCTTGTAAAATTAAAAATAGAGTTACCATATGCCCAGCTACCCCTTTTCTTGGAATATACCTTAAGGAAATGAAATCATCACATCATAAAGACATCTGTACTCTCACATTCACTGGAACACTATTTACAAAAGCCAAGATGCAGAAATGACTCAACTTTCTGTTAATAGTCAAGTTGATAAAGAAAATGTGATGCACTTACAGAGTGGAATTTTATTCAGCCTTTCAAAATAGGAGGTCATGCAATTTATAAAAACATAGGTGAACTTAGAAGAATGTTTAGAGTGAAACAAGCCAGACAGAGAAAGAAAATGCCTTCATTTATATGTGGAATCTTAAAAGTATCGAATATACGAAAAGAGTAGAATAGTAATTATGAAGGGAAGGAAAATGGAAAATGTGACTCAAAGGGTAAAAAGTTCCGGTGATGTTGGATGAATAAGTCTAGAGATTTAATGGGCAATACAAAGACGACAGTTAAAATTGTATTGTGTTCTAGATTTTTCTAAAAGAACAGATTTTAAATACTTTTACTAAACAAACATGAAGATAACTATGTAAAGGATGGCTATGTTAACTTACCCGAGTATGGTAATCATTTCACAGTGAATATTTATATCCAAATATTATGTACACCTCACATGTATGCAGTAAGGAGAATCTTCTCCAATTTTAAACATTTTCCTCCTAACCCCAGAATAAAAAATAAGCCATGTTCCTTAATATAAATTTTATCATAGATCATTTTTCCTTGAAACATTAAGCATAGTTCCACACAAAATGAGCAGAATCTTGCAAAGTCCCCAAATTTGCTAACACTGATATCTGAGGACTGAGTGGGAGATGTAGCGTCACATTCGTGAAAGCACGCTGAGAAATGTTCAGCATTCACTCCGCAGTGGTAAGCTTGTTTCTCCCTGATGAAGTGTTTTTTAATCATAAGAAAAAGCAACAAATGACCGAACAAGAGGAGAAAGGAGCAACGTGGAACAAACACACCCCTCTGTCAGGACGTGCGCGCCCCCGCGCCAAGGCAGCTCAGCACCGGCAGGCTCTTCCTCTGGGAACCTCAAAATTCGTCACAGTCTTACATATGAGTCAAATTCCTGAGATTCCAATGAACCGCTTTAAAAATGAGAAACCTTTCCTCCTACAGAAGTTGAACATCATTTAGGTTAGCTGTCTTAGGCTTTCTCCTTTAAGAGCATCTAAATTTTCCTATGGCTGCTACTTGAGGTCTCAGCTTCTCAAAACACAGCTGTTTAAATGAGAGGCTCCATGGTCTCACTTATAGGTGGAAACTGAAAAAGTTGCTTTTGTAGGACTTGAGAAAAGAACGCTGGTTACCAGGAGCTGAGGAAGACGAGAGAAGGGAGCACAGAGAGAGGTCTGTGCAGTGAGGCAGGAGGAATAGTCTCGAGTGTTATTGCACAGTGAGGCACCTAGATGAACAGTAATGTACTGTGTAGTTCAAAGTAGCTGGACCAACCGGATCTTCAGTGGTTTCACCATAAAGAAATGGTAAACGTTCAAGGTGATGGAAATACTAGGTTTGATCATTATGCAATACACAAAGTATCAAAACATCACATTCTATCCCCTCCGAATATGTGCAGTTACTGTGTGCCAGTCACAAACCAAATGAACAAATAAATTTAAAAAGAAAAAATGCTGTAGATTTTTGTTTGCAGGATATGCAAATGCACACAGTCACGCGTGCGCACAACTTCACAGGCAGCGTGGAGAGCGCACAGCTTGGCAGAGCAGAACAGCTTGTACGGGGGTGGCCTTGTATTTCGAGTCAAGGCTGCTCAAGTGTTGAAGATGCCAAATGGGGAAACAGATTGGTAAATGTAAGCTCAAAGGAGAAGAATTTTTCACAAAGAGCATAAAACCAACTACCTGGCTTATGGTTTCCGGCTTGGAAAGAACATTAACAATGAATGTTCCAAAGTTTTAAAAATTCAGATGAGATTAATTGACCTGCTCAGGGCCATCCTGGAGGGAATGGTGACTCTCAGGTCTCAAGCACTTGGGCTCTTTCTTCTGTTAGTCATTGTTCCGTGCTGAGTTTAAATGAAAACTCTAACTTGGTTGGAAAGTGGTATTTATTCAATTTAGTAGTAGGCATCAGGGGGAGAAAGGCTTTTACCAGTTAGTGGTAAAAGAATGTTTGAATGCACAGATCCTTACCAGGAAGGATATAGTTTTAAAATATCAGAATATCTTTCATCATTTTCACTCTGTATGTCCTGACGGTGATCAAGTGTGATATACTATTACTCTCTTATAAAGTGAGGATATTAAACAAGTATGTTTTTGTGTTTGAGCCATCATATAGATGGAATAGAACTCGCGAATCTTCTAAGTAAGCAAAGATAATTTCTCTTTTTCAAAGCATCGACGCTATAGATATTGTGGCAGCTTCATCAGTCCACTTGGCTCCTGGATGAAATATGCTGAGAAATCCTCCTGAGTGTAGGGAATGACCCACCAGGCCTGGCTGATTTCGGGGATACAAAGCCCTAACCCCCCAGCCTCGAAGAGCTGCCTCAGCTCCAGAACTTGCTCTGGCTTAAACCAGGAGCCTGTTGGCTACTGCACTGCAACGTGCACCTTCCTTCTCCCCAGTTCACCTTTACTTTCTGACAGGTGTGTGTCTTAGGGACACTTCCCATGAAGTCCCTGTCGGTCTTCTCAGTCTGTTTCCAGGAACCCTTCAAAGACAGCTGATGCCAGAAAAGGCTCTAGGAAGATTGCAAAATGGGGTTGCTTTGCTGGAACACTCATTACTCAGTGAAGTAACTAAAATCCCATCTGTGATGGGAGATGGACTCTGTATGTTGCAATGACTCCGTTGTTGTATAGATAAGACTTTCATTACTAGAGAATGGGACTAAAATGCTGGAAGGGCGGGGTAAAGGATACAGCTGACACAGGGTCTCTGGCACGGGAGACTGGGAGGGAAACGCTACATGTAAGGGCTATGAGATGATGCAGCATGTCACTTACACCCTCAATAGAGATGTAATGCTCCAAACTTTATCTCCAGCCTTCATCCCAAGAATCCGCAGACATGAAGTGATATAGGGTTGTCATATTTCACGGTCAACCCTAAGACAAGGAAATTGTCTGGATAGATCTGCTGGAGACTTGTGTGCCTTTAGTTCCAGCTGGAGAAGGACTTGCTGGATTAAAGATGGAAAGTACAGTACCTGACTTAGGGAGCTGACTGGAGTCTTGAATGAAAATCAGCAAGGACATGAGAACCTCGGCTCAACAACAGAAAGGCTCTGGTTTTGCCAAAATTTGGCATTGAGCTTGGAAGCAGATTACTTTTTTCACAGGGCCCCCAGGTTCCAAATCCAGTTTACACAGGAATTCTCGCATTGTGAGACACTGAACTGAGTCCCCACACTCCCTGGAACTGCAGAACTGTGATGGACAGGTGTTTTCAGATGCAAGGTTCTTGATGATTTGTTATAGTGGTGATGGAAAAAGGATATGAGAGATAACAGATTTGGGGGTTTTAGTGCCAATTTAGGCAAATGTGCCAGTATTATCTGGGCTGGATAATTAGATACCCAAACTTACAGATACCTTTGTGCAAATAACACACAAATTATTTTCTCTACTTGAATTAGTAATTATTTAAAAAGACATTTTCCATAAATTTTAAATGCACTGTTTTTGTAGTACCCTCTGACTTCTAGCTGGGTCAGACCAATAAAGGAACCCTCAATCTGACATAAATCAATCCACCTGTATTAGAATTTTAGATTTTTTGATTCAACCCCCCAACTCTCCTTTTCCTTTTCCTTTTTAGAAAGTCTTATGTGCCTCTGCTTCTCCATAGTGATGGCAATGAAAAAATAGGGACACAGTTCTCCCAAATTCCTGGGTATGTGTTCAATTGTTTCTGTACACCTGGCACAAGGGACTCACCCCTATGATGACATACGCTGCTTTTAAATCATTCCACAATGCTTCATGCTACTCCCAAGAGTCAGTGATGTATTCTGATGAAAAAATATCTATTTTGAGTAGCTAGATCTTGAAGTGTTCCAGAGGCAGATGTCTGAAGATCTCTCTCAAGCCTCCTGCATGACACATTGGAACATAGAGACATACGTAAATCCTGCATCAGTTAAAGGAGTACAACTGGATATGAAAGTGAATAAATGATTTAATATAACAAAAAGGATTACCCTCTCCTGAATTCTGCTGAATATTAAATATTTGAGAATGTCTGCTTTACTTTTTGTGGCAGTTGCTCTTTATTTTCAAAGGCTCAGACTATCTTTTAATACTTATAAGGACTTTGTCAACCAGAAACTTACAATGCTTCCATTTTTTTCTTTGCATAATTTGTTCTATACCTTAAAAAATGCCTTGTGACCTGTGCCTTAGCATTGTGAACTGGTCCTCATTGTGTCACAGGGTCCCCTTAATGATGACAGCTTTGCTGCTGCTCCTAGGTTGCATGTAGGGCCAAGTTCTGTCAGAGCAGCATTTGATAAGTTAAAAATAAGTGTTCAGAATGAAACGCAAAAACATTACCACTAATCATATGCAAATTGCTATTGGAATGTCACAGATGAATTTCGAGCAATATCAGGCAGTTCGAGCTAAATTTATTCAAAGAAGATCTACCATCACATTTTTAATCAATTAACTTCTATTATAGAATACCTGTGTACATTAACTGGGATATAATTTTCAGGTCTTTGATAAGGTAGAATTCCTACTTTTTGAGTAAATGTAACATTTTCTTCTCCTCACAAATTCCTTGAGGGTATAAACCATAATTAAAATGTCTGCAATGATAATTTACAAATAAATTTGAATAATCTTAGTTTATACTGAGAGGGTTAAGTGTAAAAATATCTTCTTTTTAGATGCTAATACTTTGCACCATATGGATTATTCCTGAACTTATTGCTGATAAGAGAAAATATCATATTTAATCACAGTAGCTTCTTGCTTTCACATTGAGATTTATGCTACTGTGACAATTTTACTTTCCTTTAGGCACAAATAGACTGTTACTAATTATAATGTAAAATCTGTTTTTTTTTTAATTTTATTGAGTTTAATTTTATTGAGTTTAATTTTATTGGTACATTTTAGGGATACAGTACAGTTACATTCATTGTTGGGATCATGTACCTTTACATGGCAAGTCTTGATTCTCATTTTTTCCCCTTACCTCTGCCCTCCCTTCACCCCCTCCTCCCCTCCCCATCTACAAACACTTTATTTTCATCTTTTCATTCTCTCACATTTTTTTCTTTTCCCTTTTTGTTCTTCCCCTACGCATCACACCTTCCCTACACCTTTAGCTCCTTTCTTCAAATTTCTAAATGTCAGTAATCTTATTAGAATCTTATGCATTGTTGCAGAATATTCACACCAGGGAAACTATTTGGTATTTACACATGTGTGACTTATTTATTTCACTTAGGAGTATATCTTCAATATGTATCCATTTTCCTATGAATGTAAAATCTGTTTAATCAACACTAGAAATGCAACTTAACAAAATATACCAAGGAAAATCCAACTAACCTTTCTTTCTCCATTTAGGTTTATGAGAAATAAATGTGCCATTGTGGAAAGTGTTCTGTGGGATTCTTAAAAAACTTGTGGCATTTAAAAATGATGAAAGGAGTGCTTGCGATTGTCTAGGATGCACAAAGACCTGGGTTCATTTCTGAGTGCTGCGCACACGCACACAAACACACACACTCACACACACACACACACACACACACACATGATGAAGGGAAGTAAATCACCATGAAAATTCAGTTTATCAGTGTTTGGTAGCCCTACTTAAACTGACAGAATGTATAAGGTCAATCTTCTTCATTCATACTGCCCTACTAACAGCAGTCCCGCCCTCTGCACACATACCTGCCCCTGAGACTCCCCTTACCTTCAGGATTACAGCTCCCATTGGGGTAACCTGGTAAGGTTAAAGTGGTGGCATACTTTCAGCTGTAGTTAAGGTCCCTAATTTAAAGATATGGTAAGGTTGATTTTGAGTTAGTCAATGAGGAGATTATCCTGAGTCTAAATATCTAAGACACTCAAGTAAGTTAATCCTGCTAATGGCTAGAGGAGCTTGACGGTGGACCCTGGGACAGCACAGCCTCAGGTGATGGCTCAGTTGTCACCATTTGAGAGCATGGGGTGAAGGATGCATCTGAAAAGGGCCTAAACTCCTAGATCATCAAATCTATGAAATAATAAATAAGTGATGCTGAAAGCTGCTGAACTTTGGGCCACTTTTCATTTAAAAAACTAATACATCTTGTATCCCTTCTCTTAGTTTTGATGAGATGGTCCCACCTTCCAGTGTAATATTTTTTTATGATTCAGGTGGTCCTTAATTGGTTACCCCCCAATCCTGGGTCTAGTGATAGATTCAGAGATAGACAGATGAGCCAAACTGGACCAGTCACCATCCTTGCACAACCTTTTGGTTAAAGAATTTCTCCTTGCACCTCATCTTCCCAACTGTGATGTGACTGGTGGCATCAAGCCCACCTATCATACTTTTAGAGCCTCTGATTCTAAAAACACGTGGTTGTTTGGTTAACTGAATGCCCATTTCCAAGCACCTGTTCCTTTAATGTGGCCAAGAAGCTAAATACTTGCTTTTTTAATGTTCTTTATCACTATGCAAAGCTATGTGACACAATTCGAGCCAACTACATATTAATGTGGATATGCTAGGGGGTTTCTGGGAAAGTTTCTCCATTCTTGTTAATAAAACTCATTTCAAGGGTCACTTCCACCCTCCCATCCCTCTTACTTGGGATATATAGATGATTTTTTTTCCTTTTATGGATAAGCATTTTAATTATTTTGAATATTTTGCCATAAAACACAATAACGTAATTAACAGTATCACATACAAACACACACATAGAAGTACCCCCGCATCTGTGGAACTTCTCAGATGGACAAGCATTATCTGCAGGGTAAATTCCCCGAGTGAAACTGCCTGGTTAAAGAAGGCTTGGATTTGTAATGTGTACGGATACTGCCAAATGCCCCCCAACATTTTGGTACTGATTTCCATTCTCATAATATGTAGAAGGTAACCAAAGCTTGGCTACCCACATCAAGGACACAAAGAAAATTGAAGTGAGCACTACCACTGTGGGCCATGGTCTTTCAAAGCTGCTGAACCTGTGCCAGCACCCTCTTACCTTTAGCCTCCACATTTTCAATGAGATGTAATGTGTTACGCATTTAACAGTTAATCTAAAGTAGGATGAATTTGCTTTCATTTGCAGCTAGTTTTTTGCATGATTGAAGGACTATATGAAATATGAAGAGAGGCAGAGTTCTCTTCAGGTCAAAGCTTTGGTATCTGACTGTACACAAATAAGTTCCATGATCTCCTTCAATTCTTACTTTGCTTTAATTATTCTGCATCTGTTTCCATCCGTCTAATTGCAGTTAAAGAATCCCACCAAACACAGAAGTTGACAAGTGCAAAGTTTTTGATGTTGGTGGAGTGGAAAGTTGCTGGGCAAAAGATAGAGCAGGCAGTAACGATGACAGCCTAGATGTACGGGCTTTCCTGTGTTGAGAACAGGTGTGGAATATCGGTGAGTCTCGAATTTCTACCTAGGGAATTATTAATTTCTGTAATGGGATGTTAAGACACTTCATAAATCTTTATTCAGGCTCTGTTACAGTGATGGCGAACTTCTAGTGCTTTCAAGGATACAAACGCACAAGCCTGCATGCTGTCTGTTTACCAACACTGGTCTATTGTCTACCAAAGATAGACTTTCACACAAAAACAGAAGTTTCAGATTTTTGTGTTTTTCCTCCCGAATTTTTGTTGTACAATTAGCTCATGCAGCAGGTGGGTATGTTTCATTTCAAGGTGGATGTTGGTAGAAAACATTTTTAATGTGCTTAAGGTTTGGGGACCTTCAGGGTTACTTTTATTTATAATAACCGATTTTAGGAAAGTATTCAATAAATTATAGCATTAACACCACTAGAAACTTAAATATTGATATATGGAATCATAAATTTCAAAAAAGCTTAAGGCACTAACAAACAGCTGAATGTACTACATAAATTGATATTAATTCTTTTCTTTTTTCCTTTTTTTTATTTTTTGAGACAAAATCTCCCTATACAGTTCAGGCTGGCCTCAAACTCTGGGCCATCTTCCTGCCTCAGCTTCCATAGTGTTGGGATTATAAGTGTAGCTCACCATTCCTATCTTAATATTGATTTAAAAATCTTTAATTTACTTATTCTTATTTGTGTATAGTACTTGATTATCAAAATATTTTCATCAATCTGCAATAACAATGAGGAGTTAGAGTAAACATAACCTAATTAGAAACTATCAAGCTCATTTGGATAGAACAATTTTCTCACTCTTGCTTGGATGCCAAGGAAAAATGAGGACAGTGATTGATGAGAGGTAAACAAACCACAGCATGTGTTCACCTGTTTGAACTCTGCCCGACTGGGGCAAACACACTTTGTCCAGATTTCATTGTCTACCTTTCAAAAGCCAACCAAACTGATTGTGAAGCCATATTTTCCTGCAGTCAAGGGAGGCTCAAGGACTCGGCCTGACCTCCCGGTATCTCTGCCTGTCCTTCATATTCCATGCAGCCTGAGACAGTTGAACACTCAGTAGAATGAGGGAAACCCTGCTATCCACTCCAAAGATGACTCAAGGGGTAAAATCCGATGAGCAGCCTGTTCGGGGAGTAACATTTCATTGTTTTATTCTGACAAGTCCACACCCACCCCATGTTCATTGCCTATGCATATTCTGGTGCTGTCTTGATAGAAAGGGTGCCTGGGACAAAGACCATGTAGATGCATAGCTTAAAGTTCACTATTTATATCATGGCCCTTTAAAAGTCTCTGCCAGTCTATGAAATAGGAGATTGCTCTGTACCTCCTCCCCAGCCACAGCCAAAGGCCCACATTATTAGGATCAAGGGCCTGGAAAGTAGGAGCAAATGTCTTGACTGATTCCAGAGCTCATTTAAAACAGAGTTCAAGAAGCAAAAGTATATATACCGACTGGGTTGTGGGGAGAAAGGAACCCTTCTCCATTGTTGGCTGGAGTGCAGACTGGTGCACTGTGGAAATCAATATGGAGATAACTTACACAACTAGGATTAGAGGTACCATTTGATCCAGCTGTCCCTGTGCTGGGTATCTTTCCAAAAGAATTAATAGAATCATACCAGAGTGATATATGCTCACACATGTTTATAGCAGCACAGTTTGTAATAGCTAAAACTTGGAAACAGTCTGATTGCCCATCAACTGGAGACTGAATACAGAAGATGTGTTTTTTTCTATAAAATGGAATACTACTCAGCCATAAAGAAAGAGAAACTAGAGACATTTTTAGCTAAATGGATGAATATTGAGGCCATACTCTTAAGTGAAATAAATAGAACACACATGTGTAAATGCCAAATAGTTTCTCTGGTGTGAAAAACTAAAAGTTTAAGTAAAGTTCAAATTTTATAATTGATAATGTGAAATAGGAAGAAAATGTCTAAAGGAGTAGGGAAAGTGGGAAGGATAGGGGAAAGGTAAAAGGGGAAAAGAAAAAAATGAGAAAAGGAAAATATGGAAACAATGTAAATAAAGAAGGGTAGAGGGAAGGGGTATGGGGAAACATAAGAACCAAGATACATCATGTAAAGGTACAAGATCCCAATGATGAATGTGACTGTACTGTGTACCTAAAAAGTACAATAAACGTAATGAAAAAAAAAAGCAAGAGTGTTAGCCCAGCATTATAGGAATGGTTGTGCACTGACCATGTAGTGTGAGACAGAATTCTTAAAGCTAGAATCCAAATTTAAGATCTGTGAGTTGTGTTTTACAACATCTCATAAAGGGTGACTTCTAAAGTGATGGTCAACTCATTCTATTTTTATTGCCAAAGGAAAAATAATGTTTCCAAACATGAGAAAGTGTAGCAGGTGATAATGTCATCTCGCAGTGCAGTTCATAGTCCTCTAAATCCTACCAAATACTAGTGAGGTGGCTGGATGGTGCAGTGTCCAACAAACGAATCCTTGCAAAATCACTGAGATAGAATTTCTTCCAAAGCCTCTCCACCTCACCTTACCAGTCATCCTTGCCTTCAGCAGTGAGGAGGGCTCTCTCCACTGATGGAGATGTGAAGGCCAGTGGCTACAGAGGTAATATATCCCCTCTCTGTTTCTCACACGTGTTTACTGTATTTGCTGTTAATATTACATTGGGTATACTCGGGGTGTTCATGTTTTGAAACCATAAGCAGCAGTCTTTCCCTACATTTTTCAATCTATTTAAAAGTATTTGCTTATAAATATCAAACATCTATTAATTAGATCTGTTTAAGTGATGGGCTTAAGTGGACAATCATAGTCTTTTATGTATTTGGGTAGTAGACAGTTATTGTGAAACTATTTTGTACAGGCATGGTCCTAGAGAGTGAACAAAACAGAAATGTCCTTTATTGCCTACTAGTGAGCTTTTTCACTGCTGAGATAACACCTGTTCCCATAAAGAAAAGGAAGAACGATTTAATTGGTTCATGGTTGTAGGAGATCTAGTACATGGTTAGCTGGATCCAAGGCAGAAACATCATGGTAGAAGGGAATGATAGAAACAACATGCTCAGTTCCTAGTGGCCCAGAATCAGAGCAGAAGAGTGTCACAGAGGAAGGAGCCAGGGGCCAGACATAGATGCCTTACTCACACCTCCATGTCCCTCTAGAAACATCTAGACCTGTGATCCACCAGCCCCCAGGAGAGATCCTAAAGCCATTCATACTGAACTCTAACCTAACACCACAGTCCTTAGGGCAGTGAAACCTAAAGTGACAATTAATGGTAAGGGCAAAACAAATCTGTTCAATACTACGGTTACTCAGTGTTGTTGTGCAGAATATTTTGCAAGACTGTGAAGTTATGGCTTATTGGTAGTATCACAGGATACAGCTGTTAGCAAGTGTTTGTCCTGCAATGTTCAGTGCTGCTAAGATGCCTTGAGCATCTACTATTCAGGAGGGGACAGGAGTTGTGAGTAACGTTATTCAGACAGTCTCACATTCTCACTTTTCGAATCTACTCAGAGCCACCTGCTGGGTTGTGAATCTTTATTATAAACAAAATGATTACTCTTTGATCTTCTATAATCAAGTCTTAATTCAGGAGTGGAATTTCTTCTTTTAAATTATCAATGGCTCAGATCATCTGCTTTTAATACAAAATTGGCAGCTATTATTTTGGAAAAAAGCCTATTTTGAATTTTATTGTTAGTTAAGCTAATTAAATTTGCAAATTCAAACCATACTTCTCGCTTAAAATTTAAAATTGAGTTTATAAATCTTACTCCATGTATGAGCCTATAAATATGTAAATACTTTTAAGAATCCTTAATGAATGATAGATTCACCTTATAATGCCATTTTAAATATTCTAAAATATTAAATTGACCCCTAAATCAAAATATTTTTCTTGTTTATAAGAATTTTACATCAAATGATTTAATATACATAATCTCACAAATTTTATAAAATCTTAAATTGCCCTACAATTCAAAATATTGTCAGTATGCATAAGAATTTTAAATGCACACACTGTCATGAATTTTCTAGCAAGCTTGAAAGCAGAGCCAGTTTCCTTTTGTCAGGACAGCATGGAAGGCCAGGGACCTCCTGCTTCTTCTTCTTCTTTTTTTTTTTAATTAAGGTTCTTGGTACGTGTTAGGTATACAATATGGTGACATCCATCATTGGGAATTTGTAACTTTACATGACATATCTTGATTCTTGATTTTTCCCCATTCTCCTGCTCTCCTTTCAACCCCTCTACCCCTCCTTATTTAAAAAGACTTTTTTTCCCTCATATTTATTCCTTTCCCTTCTTTCCTTTCTTCAACCCCTCCCACTTCTACCCTTTTGGACTTTTCTTCCTATTTCACATTATTTATTATACATTTTGATCCTTAGTTACACTTTCAGTTTCTCACACCACAGAAACTATTCAGTATTTATACACATGTGTCCTATTTATTTCACTTAAGAATATGGCCTCAATGTGCATCAATTTAGCTATAAATGTCTCTAGTTTCTCATTCTTTATGGCTTAGTAGTACTCAGTTTTATTTAAAAAGAACACACCTTCATCTAATCTCCAGTTGATGGGCAACTGGGCTGTTATCAAGTTTTAGATATCATAAACTGTGCTGCTATAAACATGGGTGCACATATATTGTTGTGGTGAATCTTTTAATTCTTTTGGGAAGATATCCAGCGGGAATATCTGGGTCAAATGGAACCTCTAATCCTAGCTTTTCGAGGTATCTCCATACAGATGTCCACAGTGGCTACACCAGTCTATACTCCCACCAAGAGTGGAGAAGGGTTCCTTTTTTCCCCAGAACGCTGCCAGCATTTATTATTGGTTGATTTCTTGACAGAAGCCACTCTTTTGGGGGTGAGGTGGAATCTCAGTGTTGTTTTCATTTCCATCTCTCAAATGACCAGTGATGACCATTTTTTCATATGCTTCTTGCTATTTCTACTTCTTTGTCTAAGAAATATCTGTTCATTTCAGATGCACATTTTTTGATTGAGTCTTTAAATTTTGGAGGTCTGATTTAAAAAAAAATTTCTCCTACATCAGTTCATAGTACAATGAAATTGCAGATCAATAGCAAAATAAACCTCAAGAACTTCAGAAATACACGGAAATTGAACAACACACTCCTGAACAACGAGTCACAGAGGAAATTAAAGAAGAAATTAGATAATTTCTACAATTAAATGACAATTCCAATACGATATCAGAATTTATGGGACACAATGAAAGCAGTCTTGAGAGGGAAATTCATAGCAGTGAATTTGAATGTTCATATTAGGAAAACAGAGGGAGCTCAATTAAACAACCTGATGAAAAAGCAAGACAACCTTCTTGAAAAAGAAGAGCAGGACAAACCCAAAGCTCATACAAGGGAGGAAAATATAACCATCAGAGCAAAATCAATGCAGTGGAGACTGAGACCGATACCAAAAGTCAGTGAAGCAAGGAGTTGGTTCTTTGAAAGAATAAACAAAATTGAAAAACCCTTAGGCAATCTTATCAAAAAAAAAAAAGGAAAGAAAAGGACCAAATCTATGCAATTAGGAATGAAAACTGAAATTATAACACATTTTGGAAGAAATCCAGAGGATTATCAATACATACTTTGAGGTATTTGGGGATTTAGCTCAATGGTCCTGCCACCTTCCTCAAAAGCGCAAGGTCCTGAGTTAGGTCCCTGGTACTCTTCCTCCCAAAAGAAGCTACTTTGAGAACCTATATGTCAAGAGGATGGAAAACACAGAAGAAATGGATTCCTAGATACATATGCATTATCACAGTTGAACAAAGAAGACCTAAAAGTTCCAAACAACTCATTACCAATCAATGAAATTGAAAATGCAATTAACAACTTATCAAGGAATAAAAGCCCGGGTCCTTATGGCTTCATTGCCACTACTGTTTAAACTCAGTGAAATGAAAAAGGAAGCAATATTTCTGAATTCATTCCTGGAAACAAGCATCACCTTGATCCCAAAGTAGAGGAAGACCCAAACGAAAAAGTGAACTATAGGCCGATCTTCCTAATGAACATAGATGCAAACAAACAAATAAATAATCAAAAAACTCAGTAAGATACTGGCAAACAGAATGCAGAAAGTCATCAAGAAGATCATACACCCTGACCAAGTGGGATCCATCCCAGGGGTGCAGGGATGATTCTACATGTGCAAATCAATGAATGCAATACGCTATATTAATAGAGCCAAGAACAGAAACTGATCGTCTCAATAGATGCAGAAAAAGCATTTGACAAAATAGAGCAACCATTTGTGATAAAAAAAAAAAAAAACCCTGCTTCTTCTTGATGAAGCTTCTTGTCCCTCAAGGGAGAACTGCATATTAGCTATGGACCAAAATGTTTTCCTAGAGATTTGCATTTCAGATGGGGAATTGTCTTTCTTTGATTAAGTCCTCCAACACCCTTAAGTATACTCAGAGATTTCTACACTTTCGGGGATCACCTAACGTTTTAATTTTGACTTTTTTCAGCATTTATCATTGTAGAATAGGTTTTTCTCTCTCATCTTAGTTTTCCTTGTAATTTTACTTTAAGGTTTTAATAAATCCGAAGCTGTCCACTCTACAACTTAATACACGTTTTCCTCATCATTATTTCTCACTAATTTCTGTTTTCTCATCTGGCCTTTTTAAGGGAAGCAATCCTTCCTTTCCCCTTGGGTAATGAATGAATCATTCATTAGGGCTAAGAGATATAAGCATGTTTTCTACCACTCAGCTATTAATTTTCTTGGATAATTACAGTTTGGTTTTCTCAACGTTATTTTTAAATTTGTTTAATTTTTCTGTCATCAACTAACATTCTTTTTTTCATTTTCATTTTTACTTTAAGATAAACTATGCTAGCTATGATTAGTTCCTTCTGTTAGGTTCAAACTTGCAGAACAACAGAGATGTGTTTGCGAGTAGCTTTGCATTTTCCCTACACATGTGTGACAAACTTAAGGGGATCAGCAGAGGCCACATCCTTGTTGCCCCAGATACTTGCATGATCTTTTCCCCACACCCATGATGCATGATTTGCTTAGGATGCGTGATTTGCTTTTTATCAGTAGGTTATTGTAAAGATAATTGATAGTTATCATTATGTGTGCAAGGTGAGATGGAAAAATAGCATGAGTGTAAATTTAAAAAGAAATATGGTTACAGTAAGAAGCACATTGTCCCTAACCTCCCTCAAAAATATTTTCCCACTTTGAGCGCACACCTCCTGTGATTGTTGGCCCTTTCTGAAGCAGTTCTGGAGTCCTCTTCTGTGGAGACACTTCCAAAAATTATAACTGTACTATTGATTTTAAGATACGTTAGTCTTACACTTTATTTCTGTAGTCGTGGCTTCTTTTTTTTTAGTTCTGTAAATCTTTAAATATTACAGTAGCAATTTAATATCTTCGTCTAGTAAGCCTAACATCTATGATTCTCTCATTAGCAGTTTTCACCCACTGTTCTTTTCCCCCATGTAAGGGCCATACAGATTTGTTTTATTAAAGTGTCTCATAATTTCTTGTTAAGAATGGAGCAGTTTACATAACATAAAGTGTGAAATCTTGAAATAAGATTCTCCATGTTCCTAGAGCTTGTTTTGGTTGTCTATTTACTTTTGGGAGTATTTCTGGAAAATCTGTATTCTTTCTTAACTGCAGCTAATAAATTCTGTGCTTGGCTATGTTAGCTTACTTGCACATAAATCTTTTTAGATACTTTGAACCAGTATGCCTTCTAATCTTTTCTGGGTGCATCTACCTGTGTGTTGAGACGTGACATTCTTGCACCTTAGGCAGTGTATACACCTACTTTATTTTTCACCACTTGTTTTAGAAGAATCGTGGATCATCCAATGGTGAGCATTAGGTAGTCCTCAGAGCTTTTTGGGTAGGTGAGAATATGATACATATTGGTGGCATTGTAGATTTATAAGCATAAACATGAGATATTCAAAGTTCTCTATAGAAAGCTTATTCCTATTTTTTAAAAGACTTTTTGTAGGCCTCTTGTTACCACCAATTTGTTTTTTCATTTCAGGTGGCTAATATATTGATAAATTGCTGTGATTTTAAAAAAAGAAAGGGACAAGGATAAAAAATGAGAATCAAGACCTATTATGTAAAGGTACAGAATCCTAACGATGAATGTAACTGTATTGTATATCTAGATTGTACCAATAAACTCAATTAAAAAAATTAAAAATAAAAAGCCTTTGACAAAAAAAAGAGTAGGGACAGAGCTGGACACATAGAGCAAGGTCTGAGTCAGGTTAAATGCAGATTTGTCACAAGACATAGCTTTCAGGGAGCTTCAGAAGGGCAAGCAGTGATGATTTCCTGAAGACAAGCATTTCTGGGAGGTGCTAGTAGGCTGCATCTTACTCAGCACCTAAGTAGACTGCTGGATTTCAGTGCGACTGGGGTTGGGAGGAATTTGGTTTTCCAAGCTACCACAGAGCTATAAAGTGGGAGTTAGAAAATATAGCAAACGAAATACCGCAAAGCTCACTGTTCTTACTGAGATTTAATTGCTGTTATTCTAGAACATCTCTCCAGGGGTTTCAAGAATTTGGTTTTTTTCCAGGCTACTTTAAAAATTCGTGTTTGACATTTTTCCAGTGTTATCATTGTTTTTGTGAGATATCAATTTTTTTTATTTTTTTCTTGCTATTCCAGAGATATTTCTATCCATTTCAATTCCTTGTGATGTGTGTACATTTCATGTAAGTTTCTGGCACGAATATATTTTCCTTCAAAATTTCAGTGTGTATACTATTTACAGTATTCATCACTTAGTAAATTTTTAATATAGGGTATTTGAGCCTTGGTTGATTATTTGCTGTTTTGGAAAGTATGTGTGGTTATATGATCTTAAGCCCTAACAAGAAATATAATATAAATATTATTACAGATACAAACCTCACAATAAAACTGAAAATAAAGTCAAATGATCTGATCCTTTGCAGAAAAGACCTGGTAGTGTTTTATAAACATCAGTGAACTTTTACGGTGTGATACAACTCATCTACTCTTAGAGATTTACCCAAGGTCAATAAGAAAATGTGCTCACAAAAAAGTTTTGTACACAAGAATGTTCAGCTACTTCAGTCATCATAATCAGAACACAGAAACTGCGTGAAAATCCATCAAAGTGAAAATGGATTTAAACTCAGCAGTGTATGTACATCTGGTGGAATATGACTTAACCATAAAAAGGGCCCAATTACATACAAAAGTATTGGTGGATTTTGAAAATATGCTGATAAGCTTTACTATAAAGTCTCTACAGGATGGCATCATTTATATAAAGGTAGAAGAGACAAACTATTCCATGATAGAAAAAGTAGTAGGAAAATGAGTTCTTCCTGGGGATGGAGGCTTACATGAAGTTATTTTTATTTTTATCATTATCATTATAATATCCTCATCAGAAATCTTGAAATTTATCATCTGGGTTATACTGAGACAGTAGCTTTATGAAAGAATAGCTATGAATGTAT
>NW_022900913.1:13728435-13761071 GCF_012274545.1 Fukomys damarensis
TATACATATATATATATATATATATATATGTATACACACACACACATATTAACAATGCCCCTTAATTTGTGGCTCTTTTGGTTAAATGGAGAATATGACTATTACCACCAAATGGAAAAATCCATTACCAATTATAGATCTATTTTCTTTGCATATGTGTTTGGTTCAAATAGTGAATCCACAAAATCATTTAAATAAGGAAAGATAATTATCAAGGTGATAGAGATAAATTTCAATATTCTGTATTCAATCAACATTTTATAATTTATAGCAAACAGAAGAAGTCTGTGAAGAAACAAACTTGCCATGATTGTCCCAATAGCTCCTTACTGATAGTCTTTCAGCCCTGCGACTCAGATCTTGGGGAGGCATATACATATTTCTCCCTGATTTTAAAGTTGAAGCTTTATCATCTCATAGTAATGAGTAGGAACGAATAGTATTGAAATTCTTATCTTGCACAAGTGACTGTAAATAACAATAGTGTACTGTACATTCTGCAAAGCTAGAAAAAAAATTTAAAGTTTGTTCTGTGAATACATGATTAATGATGGATGTATGTACACTGATCTAAACATATATTTAGCCTGATAATAATTATATAATGTATAAATAATGTATACGTGCACAGAAACATCACACATGAATACCTCTGTTCACGAACACTTTAGTTTGAGAACAATTCAGTTTGAACAGAAACGTTTGGCAAAATTTTGCTTCTGTGGGTGAATACCACATGAGGTGACCAACACAACCGCGGCCATCTTCCCTGCGGGAACAGGAACACAGCCATCTTCCCCAGAATCATGGAACAAATTAAGTTCTTGACCTGAGATACCACTATATTGCATATATTTGTTTTATGAAGTTTGGAAGTGTATAACCTCGTGTGAAGTTATTTTTGTCTGATGCCTGGACAAGCAGGAATGAAACTTAGTGAACTGAGAGTTATTGAGATATGCACAATATCGTATCATTGATTAATCCACATCTCTCTTTAAAGATTACCCAATGTTGCCCTTAAAACTTTTCCAAAATTTGCATTTCACTTTAGGTGTCCTGGCTTGTGTTATAGCCTATAGACTGGAGAATACCTGTGATTTTTTTTTTCCTTTACTTTCCTGTGGCTGGGTGGGACTAAATGCCTGGATTTCAAAATTTATATGAAGAGAGATTTAATTGTCTTAAGGATTCAGACTATCGTTTGTTGCCTCCCGTGTAGAAATGACATAGCAGAAGGGCATGGCTGAAGAAGGCTGTTCAGCCCATGACGGCCAGACAGCAGAGAAGAAAGCAGCCAGTGAAAAGAGCATACCTTACCAGCTTACACCCCAGAGAGCCAACCTGACTCTCCAACTTGAGTGCATCTCCTAGCAAAACACCCAGCTCCTGAACCCATTAATGGGTGAATCCACTGATGGGTCTAATGACCCCACAGTGCAATTACCTTCCAAACACATGAGACTTCTGGGGGACATTTTAGAGAAACCAAAACTCTTGTAATTTTGGATTTTAGCTATAGTCAGGAGTGTCACGTCGTATTATGATAAACACTTTGAACTTGTTACAATTTGTACCCTTTCAACTTCTTTTTTAATGTGTGGGTAAGAATTTCATGCAGAATTAAGAAGAAAATTAGAATGTGTCTATTATAAAAAATGAAAATATATAGATTGGGTGTTTTGCTATTAGCTTGCTAAATACACAGACACAAACTAGAAAATAAATAGAAGTAAGTTTAAAGGAAAAACATTAAATAGGTGTATTTTATTTTAACAGAAAATGTGATAGGTGTTATTTCAAATTATATTGGGTCTTAGCAATACATAGAAATATTTTATTTATTTTGTGATCATATAAGCAGTATTTAAAATTTAAAATTTATGGATGAGAAACTGAAATTATTTCACATCATTCTGCAACCCCTTCTTATATTTAGTCCTCTATACATTTGTGCTTGTCCATAAAAGTTATGTTCCAGAAAGGGAGGTAAAATTAATTAATGATAGATACAATAGAAATGGAACGAGTACTCCTGGGAATTTTGCTGCCATATCTTAGGCCTCCAAAGGGAAAGTGAGAATCACTGTGTCTGCCTGTATTCATAATCTTCTACACAAGGTAAAGAAGTACTAAAATATCTTGCCATGATGTGGGTTTGCAATACGAGCATTTGTGTGTGCATACAGAGAAGATCATGTTTTATTATATATCCATAATATAACATCTTGTTATAGGCATTTAATGTATCTTTATGTAATTTTTCCTTTACAAGCAGCCTGTTACTTAAATCCTTCAGCTATCCTTGAGATTAATTGTAAAATCTAATTATTTCTTCTTGAATAGTCCTTTCTTTGAAGCATATAGAGCACATTTTACCATGCTATCATGTTTACCCAGCCAGATGGCTCATAAATAAGTCATTATGGGATTCAAGATCCTCAGTTTTAAAGTATTAGATTATTTCATTAGCCCTGCATTTTAACTGTGTAGGTTATGAAGAGATAATGGGCTACCATAGGTTAAATCCATGTAAATATTAATGAAAGCTTGACCACGATATGGAGGCAGGGGGGTTGAAATGGAGGGGAAGGGGATGAAAAAAAGAATAAAGATGTGTTATATTCATGTACCAGGTCCCTACGATGAATGTAATTATAATATACTGCAAACATATACTAATAAAATTATTATTAAAATAAAATGAAATGAATTTGAAATCTTTCCTAAGAGTAACACAACTGACTGGATAAGATGATGCACGATACCTGTCAAAAATCCTGAAGCATTGTATGAAAACAAAGACCTTGCAGGGATTTTCTTGCATTTAAAAAATATGGAAAATTTTATTTGAATACACTTACTATCTTCCTATTTCTTTTAAATTTCCCCCTATCTAGCTCTCTCTTTTGTAAGTGAAGGCTTTTGTACAAAGAGAAAAAGAAAGACTGTCTACTGATTTCATCATTTTTCTCTTAATAGTATATTTGTTCCAAGCAAAAAAGATACAGCCCATTCTCATGGACTCCTTGGGAGACAGCTTGTTTACACAAGCATTCTTTTATATGATAGGAAAAATGATATATGTTTAATTCATATTTAGTGGTTTGCTAGCTTGTTTATAACTCGTCAAATTTTCATGTGATCATATCTCTTACTTGGAGGAATTTATTCACATTGTAGATGTGGAAATTAAGGTGTAATGCCACCTTGATTCGTTTTGGTATTCATCCAGAGCACGGTGCTCACTGTTTGATAGAAACTGGAGGTGTGAGCTTGAGTATTATAAATTGTCCCTGGCTCCTCCCTCTCTGGCATTGTTTCCCTGCTCTGCTTCCTAGGAACTGAGCAAAGCAACTTTGTTCTGCGGTGATATTTCTTTTTCTTTTTTTCATTTTTGGTACTGAGGATCGAACTCTGGACCTTGTCTTTGTGAGGCAGGTGGCGGCACCACTGA
The DNA here is from genome assembly GCF_012274545.1 of Fukomys damarensis. Classification (NCBI taxonomy): domain Eukaryota; kingdom Metazoa; phylum Chordata; class Mammalia; order Rodentia; family Bathyergidae; genus Fukomys; species Fukomys damarensis. Next base: position 13,731,893 of record NW_022900913.1, read on the forward strand.
GCTAAATCCCCAGCCCTTCTGCCATGATGTTTCTGATTTGGATTCAACTAACAATCCCCTTGAAAACTGGAGCCAAATTAAACCTCTCTACTTTTAAATTGTGAGTGCCACATATTATATCCCAGAGACTTAAAAGCTGGCTGATACAGCAGAGCAAATATACACTTTGTAAATTAAAAATTTGGCTTCAAGTTCTGCTAACGCTATTATTTTGGGTTTGTGATCTTTCTGAAATATTCTATTTAGAGTTTTTCCCACGTAAAGTGGCAGTTATAGAAATAAGGACAACTTGTATGTAATATAGTAATATCTGATACTTCAGACAGTGGAGTATACTATTGCTTTTTATGTAATCTTTTTCTCAAGGGGTAGAGAAGAGTTTTAGAGGCCAACCTAATTGCTTTTTTAATAAAAACTCCTGTTCTGCAGGCCAAAATTGTATATGAAATGTCTGCAACTCCCTAGGAATCTTATTCCAACAATTCACTGGTGGTGAGAGAAGTGAGCACGGAATGCAAACAAGGGTCCAGCGGACCAGAGAGAGCTAGGTTTTTATGAGGGCTTTATTATTTTCTACTCTCACCAAAGATGAAGGGTGCCTCTTTCAGTCCCAGGGAGTCTGTAGCAACTCCAGCTCATGCCCAGTTGTTCTTGAAATTTCTGGATATTCTCTTTCTTTCTTTGTATGATCGCCCAAATAAAAGAGTATAGGTGCCTTTGTGGGAATACTAGGGCATTGTTTATGTACCTGTTTGTCCTGCTGTTGTAGCTTCCTTCCGGCTGGCAACATAACATCTCCTTCAAGCAAGGGGTTCTTGGTCTAAAGCTTGCACCTCTCATCAGCCTCTTGACTATCTCTCAAGCTCATCGTTGCTACTGGTACGTTCAAGTCCATCTCCACCCAGTCTCTCCTTCAGTGATAACCACAGTTGAAAACCACCACTGAACTTCCCAACAGTTGTGGTGTGTTCCTAATTCCCACAAGTGCATTTCTGTTTCAAATGGCCTACACCAGGGATTGCATTCACTTGGTATCTTTCCAACAAAAAGCCCATCAAGTTCTTTTCTCTTAATCATTTTTACTCCTGCGATCCTCTGGGACTGCTCAAGCACTTGAAGTAGGTTATAGATTTCTTCAAGCTTCTTGGATCTGTCCTACTAGCATACTTACTTCAGCTCTCAGAGTTCTCCCCAGAGCTTTGGATTCTGTTTCCGGAGAGTGTTCCCAATGTGATAATCTTCCTTGTACAACTTTATTTCGCAGAACTTCTTCAGCCAGCATTGTATGGATTCAGATTCATTCCCATGCATGGTTGCCAGTCTCCTGAAGACAATCATATATCACACTTAGGAACTATAGCTTTTCTCTGAGTAGTTCTTTTCCTTCTTAGGTAACTACTGTTTCTTTAGGTGGGCAGGGTTACAAGAACAGGAGAAATGTGAGTGTAGACATTGAGGAGTCTATTGTTTACTGAAAATTTGCTCTGTATTATCCTGAGAGAGGGTCACTAATTATCTCTCAGGTAGGTGGCCCTAGACAATGCAAGATTTTCAAGTGAACTCATTCAGATATTACAACCTCATTCTTTTTTTTTTTTTAATCACAGATCTAACTGCAGCCCAGTGGACCTACCTAATTTATGGATTTATCCTGACCAGCAACTATAAAGTTTAAGTTATTTGTTTTGTCTTTTACTTCGTTTACTTTCAAGATTTGGAGAATGAAAGTCATCTCATGTGCCTCAGAGGAAGCCCTTTGTCGTAGTTATTTCCTTTATTTCTGGGACAAATACCTGTCATCCACAGCTCACATTTTACTCCATAGTTGGCTGTGTACAAGGTGGGACAGCATGGCAGAGGGTCGTGTTGGGGGAGAGCTGCTTAGGGCATGGTAGATAGGAAGAGAGAGAGAGAGAGAGAGAGAGAGAGAGAGAGTGAAGTGATCAGCCCAGGAAGGAGATCAGTTCTTCCAGATCATGTCTAGATTTTATCTTTTCTAACCAGACTCCACTGCGCATGAGCAAGTCACGTAAAAGCTCCCATAATCCAATCCCCTTCCCAAAGCCTCACCTATAAGATCATGGGATCTAGGGGGCATTTAAATATAAACCATAAAACACTTCACTCAAGACATCTAATGGCAATCAAGCTCCAGCATGTCAGTGTAAGGTCTGCTTTTTTGGGCCCATCCTGATGACGATGGTGGCCAGTCACTTGAGATGCATGTTAGAGTATAGGAAAACTAATCGGCAGAATCCTCAATAGCACAGTGTCGAAGAAGAAGAGAAGACAGCAGTGTGTTGTGGAAATGTCTGTCAAGTTTGGGGAGGGGCAGGGTTTGATATCTTTCTCCCATGGGTTAGTCATTACATATCAGTTGCATAACATTGGAGGGGCATGTGGACTTGGGCATGACACCCCTTTTCAGTCCAGGCAGGTCAGATGGCAGTGACAGTTGAGGACACTGCAGAAGCACTCCCAGTATCTGGGGAATAAGTCCTTCCATCCTGTAGGAGAGATGATGGTTGGGTAAAAAGTGTGAGTCGGTCAAGGGTCCACTAACTCAGCTTAGGATACCTCTTAAGATAGTAACAGAATGCAGTGATGAATTTCACTCATACCAGTGCAGGTTAAATTGTATTATGTTTAGCTCAGCATTTTGCAGTACATGAAAAGTAAAAAAAAAAGTAACTGATTACACATTTTGTCATCTATAAACCTCATAGTTCCACTCTTAAGAAATTGCTGTGACTTCACAATGAACGAGATTATAAAGTGCCCAAAGAGTTGTGCATATGTAATATAAATATTGTAAAACATATAAAATATAGCATGATGCAAAACATGACACAAAGACATGGATGTGTGTGTGAATTGATATTTACTATTGCACTAAAAGTTTATCCACTAAAATTAGGTAAAAGAACTAACCCATATGTTGAGGACCCATCAAATCTTATTGCTCCATAATAATCTAAGTGGAAGGAAAACCAAACCTACATAATTACATAATTACAGTAAAATAGAAGCAAATTTTTAAAAATCCTGTTGTCAAAATAAGAAAAAAAAAAGCAGTCACACTTGAATTCTTTTTCAGATTTTTTAATCCCAGTGTGTTAAAGCAAGGGTTTCTTCATTCTATATAACATATCGATTTCTGGGAATCAAATAATATTAAGTATCCTGGTAGTACAAAACAGTTTTGTGGGCTGGGGATTTAGCTCAGCGGTTAGGTGGCCTGCCTCACAAGCATAAGGATCCGAGTTCGATCCCCTGTACCAAAACAAAAAAAAAAAAAACAATTTTGCTTAAGATGCTAAACTGATTTTATTGCTTTGGATCATAGGAGGCTAAAAGAAAAGCCTGGGACATAATGTTCTGCTGTATCTCAGTTATAACCTTCACAAACAGAATGAAGGTGAAGTGTGATTCATATTTCTTTCATCAAAATTGACAGAAAATAAGTATTTGCTTTCCAGAGTAGCATGAAATTCTATAAAACAGGTACGAGTAGTCCTGCAGAATTGGAAACTAGTATTTTATTGCATTAACCAATGAAAAGTAGAGTCCTGCTTGAGGTTCAAAGATAGAGAAAGACATTCATGGCTAACCTCTGCAGATGGTTAATTGCAGAGGGCATTGAAGGCTATTTAAGATTGCTCTGTGCACATGAGCCTGAAATGTTAAGCAAGTATATTTCTAGCATGAAGAATTCATACACATATATTCATACCCATATAGCAACCACATTTTCCAGAAATGTGAAGTTTTTTTTACATTTTTATAGACAGCTTTCTAATATAGAAATATAATTTGTTATGTTTTGCAGATCATGATGGCTCAGACAGTCTAGGACGAGATAACATATGTCATTTAAATTGACCCTCCTATTTGAACCACCAGAACACATTGGCAGCTGTCGCAGAAACAAGCATGACAAAGAGACGGAGTGGGAGGATGGTGACCATTTAAGTGAAGCCGGAGCATAGACATAACCTCAAATGGAATTTCCTGTTGAATTGGGCAATGGTTCATTGCTTCTGCTCATGTATTGTTTATGTGAAAATTGAGCTCAATAAACCAATCCACAAGATGCTTTATCCGCCAAGTGGACTGACCGTTTACTCTCTCTGACTCAGAGGCCCGTCATTTTGGCTTAGCCTTGTGGCTGGTGCACCCATTCCCCAAAACAACCTCGATACAGTGCCCTGCCTGTCAGTTACACTTCTCCCTAGGAGTACCCATGGCCTGGTTTACTGTTCCAGCCACTATTTCACAGCATCCATTCGACATCTGTGTCTTTCAAGTGACCTTTACAAAAGTACGTGTTTAGTTATCATCCATTTGACTTGACTACACTACTGAGAAAATTATACTGGCAAGGAACTGACTTCTATTTTTGGGAAATGATTCTATCCCACAAGCCTCAAGAATCTTTGTGGATGTATTTGACCATTAAGTAGGAGATGAGAACTTGTCTTTTATCTCAAATAGTGTATGCACTGCAACACCAAATGGCAGAAACAGATTTTGCTTAGTTGGACACGTGCTTCTCGCATCACATGTAATTCCATGACTTAAAATATAAGAACAAGGTTTACGCTCATTGATATCTTAAAACGTGTGAAAAAGCATGTGATTACATTTGATTATATATGGACTGAGAAGGTATTTTATAAAAGACAAGATTGCTTTTGTAAGTAGAAGAAGAAATTTCTGCATCACAGAACTTAAATTTGTCACATTGATATAGCACTTATTTCTAAAACTTACAACCCCTGAAACTTTAAAAGTCAAATTTTATCCCTGTATTCAACTAATAAGGTAACGTCATGCTTAAATCTTAATAAACACTTTTTTCCTTAGTTTAGTGGTGGAGTGCCTTTTGGAAGCTTCTTTACTGAGAGTAAATTGATAATAATAGACATAAAAGTATAGGAATCGGAGATGGCTGGCCATCAGCTTGCTGAGTTGGGTCAGGAACCACATTTCCCAGGAGAAAAAATCAAGTACAGTATCGAAAGGAGAATCTGAAACAATAAGACTCAACCTCAGGATGGAGCCTAAAGCCGCCCGGGTTAAATACGTTAAGACAGAGGATTATGTGTTTTGCTACCTAACAGCCTGCATTTTCTCTAGCAAAGTTCAGTTTTGAGGACCATGAGTCCATAACTACTTTTAAATTGAAGGAAAATGATGACATAAAGAGTAAACCTTACAAAGCAATACATTTTATATATATTGTTGTATTCAGTATGCTCAAATGTAGTTTCGTTCTGTATTTTTGAATCCCTAATATAATTCAGTGTTTCCATATTTAATTGTCCTCTCTGTGACTTTGGCTACATCTGGGAGCTCATTGGTATGTTGTTTATTTAACTTAAGAAATATAAGGAAATTTTCATTTTTTCTGGTGCTTTAAATGATTATTACTAAAGGTGATTTGTGTTTATGCAATTTTTTGCAATTAATTATTTAATGGAGTATTCAAGATATGTCAATAGTTGAAAATATTTGCTTTTTGTCACTCTGAGATGACTACAATTATTCAGATATTTATTTTCATCATAAGTTCTTTAAATTTGTTACCTGCTTTTGAAGGCAACTGTTATGTATTCACTTCAAATAATCATTTTTCTATTTGTTCTCTGTGATAATCTCATTTTTGACGTTAACATTTGAAAACAGGAGCTAAACTTAAAGCTGTTTTGAAGTAAAAGGCATGCACCTACAGGCAGTCTGTGACACACTTCAGAGTTTACATGCAAGTAAACAATGGGTCAAAGATCACGTGCAGATGCAAAGTGTTGTTTTAACCACAAGATTAGAATAATTCCTGAGGAGTCTGACAGAAATCCACACTCTTTATTTCTTTTCCTACATGCCTGACTTCTTAGGATCTCATAATGCTAAAGGTAGCAGTGTGAAATGTCAAGCTAGCACATATTTTTCTATTCTTATGAAGAGAAGTGAAATCCATTTTTAGCATTGTGCTGTAGGAGTTGTTACCAGCGGTTCTTCTGTGAGTTCAGTTACAAGGTTCCTGAGTGTGGGTTCCCAGCTTCACACCCGGAGGCTGCTTGCACAGCCCAAGGGGTGCAGGGTTGTGTCAGAAAACCGAATGGAGATGCTGGCAGTTATATCTCTGGCAGAAACCTCACTACTAACTCGAACTGTTTGAATTTACTTCAAATTCAAAATTTTTGTCATTTTTGGAAAAAAAAAAAACCTCATTGTAATGAAAAGCAGCGAGCTGCAGAATATAAAATATAATCAATTTACTGTTTCAAGTCTATAAGTAAAGGATATTTCTGTATTTATGGCAGACTCTTGCTTGTGATTACCACTCAGAATTGGCTCAGAGAGCATAGTTTAGTCTCTTTATTTTCCCACTGTGTTTTTGGTGTTTGTTTTGGAGTTTTTGTATTCATGTGTAGAAAGGAAAATATAGTGACAGTCGTATGGTGTAATGTTCATTTACTTCCATTCCCACCTACACTCCATCATCAATATTCTCTTGATACAAGGGTATTTTGAGATTATGTATGAGGATATTATTAGAAAGAGTGATTGCTCGTAGTATAAAGAAAGCAATGAGAGGCCACCTGCATTCAGCACAGATAACATAGCAGACACACTAGCAAGTCATAATCTTGCTCTAGTCCATCCAGTAATTGATGCTACAAATCAAGAGGAGTCCAGTTCCTCTTTTTGCGCACAGAGAGCCAGCTTTGCCAACACCACTTATTCCCAGGGCTTCTCCTTTCCCGTTGTATACCCTTGGAATCATTAAAAATTTTGCCTGGAAGTGTGCTCCTGCCTCTCTGGATTCTAAGCTGTTCTCTTGGTCGGAGTGCCTGTTTTTAATCCTGTCAAATATAACTGCTCACCTGCAGTTGCTTCCTTGACAGAAGAGAAAAGTTAACTAGAATGTGGGAATCCCCTCCAGCTGGTGGAGTTCTGTGCTTTGGTGGAACCAATGCTCAACAAAAGTAATTGCTGATGAGCAATTGACTCTCAGCCTGGGAAAGTAACGGGAATGCTAAGATGTTTTGCTCCTGCTTTGCAAAAGCATAGTCTTGCTCTTGAGTATTGAGCTATTCACTCAAGTATTCTTACCTGAAAATAGATGCTAGTTGGTTTTCTTAGGAGAGGGTGAATCCAGTGGAGTCCTATTATAATCATTTTGCTAATGTCATTCTTAAACCCTTTTATTTAAACACATTGTGTTCTGCCTCTCCTCCTCTTTAGGTAATAGAGTGTGTGTTTTAAATTTGTAGTTCATAGTTATAAAATAATTATAGAGAATAAACTCTCAGAAACATGTAGGCATACGATGTAAAGAAATTATTTCAGTTCCAAAAGATCCATTATCAATTTTAAGATAAATTGGTAAATATTGAAATCTTTCCCAAAGTTCTCCATGAAATAGCATTACTAGTGTATTTTATTACTTAATATTGCTACAGTCATTCAGAAATATTAGGCATAAGTCATCAATAATTATAGACTACCCAGCTGGATTTCTCTGAGACATGGCTTCCAATCATTCTTTTGACGTCCCTCAATGAGCAATGAATTTTACAAAGAACAAAAATTATAATTTAGTCATACTGGAGACCCTGAAATTAGGTTCCAGTCCCCTGCCCAGTAAATGGAGGAAGCCTGAGGGTAAAACAAAAAACAAAAAACAAAAAACAAAAAACTAAACTAAAGTAAAAGACAGAACTAAGAGAGAGAAAGCAAGTGCCAGGATGACCAGTGCCAGTGCAACCAACAAGGCCCTGGCCAGTCCCAGGCACCGACTTTTATTGGCGATCATTTGGGGTAAAGGCAAGCTACGTGCCGTTTCTAGGGAAATTAATGTAAACTAGACTCATAAAGGACAAGACAAAGAGTTCTCAAATTAGGAGCAAAATAGACAAAATATATGGTTGTAACTAGAACATTGTCCTCCTAGTAAGAAAGCTTTAGTTGTGGGAACGGAATTGGGGTGCAAGATACCCTGACCTCAGCACATAGGCTCGGCCAGACTCACGTTTATGAACAAGACAACTGTGGGGTTTAATTCTCCACAGGCTGCTTTGAGCATAATCAGTGTGACGGTCCCCTGCATCTCATCCTCATTTCCTTCATTTTTCTTCATTATTTTCTTACCTAACATTGATCATTAATCATCTTTTCACTCCACTTACAGCGCACTCTTTTTTCTTTGCTTTGTTGTGTTCTCATTCATTTTTTATTACCATCTCTTCATTCAATATCACAGTTTTAATCTTTCTTACATAGAGCCAGGCTTACTTCCGAATTCATCTCTGCTATCACTTAAACTTTCTTATATGTGTTATAGTACCCGTTAAGTATAATGCTAATGATTTTCACTCCCCAATTTATAAGTTTTGCATTTTATAGCTTTAATTATTCAAAATCCTGTAGGTCCTAGCACCACATACCTTCTAAAAGTAGAACTGACTACATTTTAACAATTTTCATGTGATGTACACAAATTAGGCTAAGTGCATTTCACCTAGAGCCTCAGATTTTCTGGTCTCTGGGTTTTGGGTTATATAAATATGTATTTTCTTTGTGAAATGTTTTTCATGTGTCACATGCATAGTTGTCAAAATTCTGTTCTTAAGCCAGGGGTAATGGTGCATGCCTGTAATCCCAGCACTCGCAAGACTGAGGCAGGAGGATCTCTGTGAGTTCAAGACCAGCATGGACTACATAGTAAGTTCCAGGTCAGCTTCAACTACTTAGTGAAATTCTGTCTCAAAAAAAAAAAAAAAAAAAAAAGAAAAAAGAAAAAAAAAGGAAAAAACCTGTTCTTTGTGCAAAAAATATTTCTCTTTCCAAATATGTACTTTCATTCTTTCACTGCACTTGAATTTTGTCTTGTCTTTGGTTATCTATGTGTAACTCTATCATGCTGAGTTTATATTCCTCCTAAGCTGTTAGTAAAACCCTGTTATGCTTATGTAGATCTTCCAGAGGAACTAGTACAGAACCAGAGACATTATACTTTCTACACAATAATTATGTATTTACATAACTATTTTATAGCTCACAATTTCAAATTCAATACTTTATACCCTCCCAAACAAAAAGCTTTGAAAAATAGAAAATGTGAATTACATTTATTTTGTAATACTATCCCAAACCCATTAAAATGCAGAAATATATTACTAATAGCATAACAGGAAATAAGTCGAGATTAATTATGGGATACTCTTATCTCCTCAAAGTCATTGGTAGGGAAAAAACTATTTTTCAATAAGTAAGAATAAATTTAAAGCATTGAAACTTTGTGTGACTTATACTTTTCTGAAAATACTGTTACTAATTTCGCTGCATATTCCACTGCAATTCATAATAGCCTTAATTCTCCTGCTAATATGGTTACATTCTTGAGACAGAGACACCTTATGTGGTAAACTGATTTTATTTATTACCTTAAATTATCATATGTGTATTATTCAGTTATGCATTAATTTTAGTTTTAATTCTATTAAGATATTTAGCTATTGTATTGTGTAGAAACACGTCTCCAAATAAAACCTGTGTCACATACGGGTGTTGCCAGGAAGGATCTAGTGAGTTAGTTGGAGCTTTGGCTAGCAGCAAGTATCTGCGTATGTCAGTTTTCACACATCTATTATTATTATTTTCACATAGACATACTTGCTAAACCATCCATATCATCTCCAACATGTCTGAATATTACTTTCCAAAATCTGTATATCGCGTTTCCCCTATCTGAATGTTTCTTCACTACCTATGAATACTTAAAGCTTTCTGCACAATATTTTTCTCTTTCTTCCATTAACCTCAGTTTATGGAAGATACCTGAAAAGTTCCAGTGGTACCCAGAACTTTTCATATAACTCTGCTACTACCCGAGGAACTCAGTTTTTCACAAAACAATAAAGAAAATCTGATGCTTATGCCATGACACGTTTGCTCCTTGATAAATAATTCCCAGGACATAGAGACATGGCAAACTCAAGAAGGTTCAGCTTCTGAGCTGTCTGAACAATTCTGCTCTAGGAACCTGGGACGCTGTGATAGGGATAGGAACGTGCTTGAAATCAGTGATCAATGTCCTTCACTATTGAAGAGCATTTATTTTTTCCATCCTCTGGAATGTTTTTAGTTAGAGATTCTTTCCCCTGAAACATTATTTCTAGCTGGCAAAGTGATGTTATTTAGTGGAGTTAATATTGAAAATTGGCTCATTTAAACTTCTAATTCACCTAGGCAATTTTGTAAAGTGGTTAAAGTAAAGAATGATTTGTCTATCAAAGAGAAACAAAGTTAAATGCATGCAACTATTGTAGGCAGGATGTACAGAAATAGTTAAAATTTTCAGAAAGGGAAGTACAGGTTAGAAGCAAAATTAAAAATTGAAGACAATTAGAGAAGTCAGGTAGCAGCGTTTTATAAGAGACAGAAGGTTCATAGTCTGGATGGTGTAGAACCAAAGTCATACTGTAGACACTGCTGGGAACCCTGGGGCCAGCCACATTCGCATAGGACACATGCACCGAGAGCTCTTAACTTTGCACTTGATCTCAAAGAGAGAAGAGCCAAGCCTTGATTTAGTGAATTCAAGATCCATAAAACAAGATTTTTCGATTTGGAAATGGATACAGTTACTGATAAGATTTGTTTCCTCCAAGTTGAAGATGTGTGATACTGGTGGTGTGATGGGTAGTTGGGTTATGATATAGCTTCTTTGAGCAGCAGTATATGAGTATTGAAAACATGTTTGTCGTATAGTCAAAGGCTATCTTCAAAACCTGTCTTTGAGGAGAATTTAATGTGAACGTATACTGCACGCAATTTCTATGTCTGGGAATCATGGTCTTATTTGTGTTTACATGGAAATTGGTTCTTATTCCCATTGGATGCCAGACTTTTGATTTCCACAGTTACGGTTAGCTATAGTACTCTCACTTTTCTGACCTGAACCAGCTGGATGATTACACATGGGGTGCTTGACCTAATCTCAGCTACATAAACAAGCAGAATCTGGTGAGTAATTATGCATTATGTGCTGTGATCTAAATATGTGTATCCCTTCAAAATTCATAGTTTGAAACAGGACTTCCAAGTGATGATATTTGGATGTGGAGCTCTTGGGAGGTGAATGGGTCAGGAGAGTGGAGTCCTCAGGGGAGGAATTAGTGCCCAGAAAGCCATTGTGTGATAGAAGTCATACAAGGGTGAATGAGTAGGGACTACCTGTGACCCAAGAACTTAGCTCTCATTAGACAATAAATCTGCCAGCATCTTGAACATCTCAGTCTCTAGAACAGTACTAAATAAACTTTTGTTCATAAGTTACTCAATTTATGGTACTTTGTTATAGCTGTCTAAATGAATCTGGCATACTATATACATTAGCATCCTATTTTCCAAACAGTGATTCTGACTATTTCTTTTAGCTTTCAATGGCGTAGGGCCACCATGATTAGGTAATGCTGTTTTTCTTTTTGGTGGTAGTATTGGAGACTAGATCCATGGTCTAATAAATGTTAGCAGCAATTGCTCTACCACCGCTCAACATTCCAAATCCTGATAAATTCTTTGGCTGTGGTCCCAGACACTTAGGCATCTTGGATTCCTATTCTGTGCTTATCCAAAAATTTTCAAAGATAGTCTTTTTATGCTTTCAGATACATATACACATATATGTCTGAATGTATGTGATATATGTATGAAACTATTTATCTATATATATGGCTTATATATCTATATATATGTCTTCACATGCTCTCAGAATCCAAAAATATGTTTTAAAAGTATGGCAGATAATACTACAAAGTGCTAAATTAGTACTAGATCTGAAAAACTGAAACTCATTTTCTATTATTAAATTTGGATAATTAATTCATCTGCTTTCTTCTCTGTAAAAGTAAAAAGCTATCTTGTGAAGTCTCGGAAATTCTTTCATTGATCCATGCATTGTTCAATGAAAAAATTGAGTTTGAGGTCGTTTTTATTAATGTTGAACTTTAGCGTACACAATTAGAAGTTTTGACAAATATTTCATTACATTTCTTAATTAAAATGTCTGATTTAAATGGTTACTTACTGTGCAGTTTATTTTCATAAACTGAGTATTAAATTGATGGCCATGAAGGACATTCATTCAGAGAAAGAAATCTTTACCAGCAACATTGAAAAACTGACTTCTTTGAAATATACCCAGAAGCGCCTAGAAGATGTTTGCTCATGCTGTTATTGCTATAAATCCAAAGCCAAATTAAGGGCATCGTCTCCCATGTTAAAAGAGTCAACGTGTGTGTGTGTGTGTGTGTGTGTGTGTGTGTGTGTGTGTGTGTGTGTAATTTCTTTAATTTAAGTTGTTATATTACAGAGAAGCAGGGAAGCAGAACCACACAAATACGTGTGGGTACTGTCAATTCATGTTATTTGAAGATAAGTGCCACTGTGATAAATATGTTAAAATGATTAAGTTCTCTAAGCAGTAGGCCCAGATAACATTGGCTAAAGTTGATGTTTTCTATTTCAGACAGACTATCTTCAGGAAGCATTACCTTTTGGCAACAGAAGGAAGAACTTATTAGAGATAAATACTTGTTCAAATAAGGTTTCTTGAGTTTATAAAGTGGCTAAAGAGTGAGTGAGATTCCTTCACTTTGGTATGCTTAGTGGTGCACATAGGTTCTGTAGCTGGTCCTTATTGTTTCAAGTACAGTACAGGTCTGTACACTTCAACTGTGGAGGGATGAGTGAGGATTGTTACCGGGTGAACACAACTGTTTTGTCTTCCACGTTCACAAGCTTAAGTTCTAGTACCCATAGCCTCAGAAAGTGACTGTATTTGAAGCTGATGTTTTTAAAGAAGAAATTAAGTTAAAATGAATTTACTAAAGTGACATCGCATCCAGCTGGACTAGTGGTCATGTAGAAAGAGAAAATTTGTAAAGACACAGAGAAAAACTTGGATGAAGACAAAGGGGGATATAGCCATCTATGCCCAAGGACAGGGGCCTCAGAAAGATTTTAACTCTGCCAGCACATGGTTTTAGACTCTTGGTTTCTGAAACAATGAGAAATTACATTTCTGCTGTTCAAGTCACCCTGTGTACAGCACTTTGTTATGGCTGTCCTTGAAACTAGTAAATATGCAGATGAGTGAATTCCACTTTCTGCTGCCCACTGCCTAGTTGTTTTGCCTTGCATAATTAATTTAAATTCTTCAAGCATTGGTTTTCTTATCTATAAAAGAAGAAAATTTAGACTACATTGTCTATACTTTTTAGCACTCTGATGAGACAGCAAATGTAGAGGGCAAAAATCATCTTCAGAAACTAAATTTCTATAATTTAATATTAATGACCTGTGAATTCAAAATGAAAATAACTAAATGACAAAAACACATTGTCTAGGTACTACCTGAGGTGGAAATCTAAAGACATAAATTTAAATACACACATTATGAAAATTAAAAAGTAGACAAGAAAGTAAAACAAGTGTGGATAACTTGATAAACCTTCAAATGATGGTACAGTGAACCCCTGAAAGATGTATGTGGGTTACTTTCTTAGGGTACCTGTGAATTATGAAAAGCTATGAATTTCAGATATGGTCAGAAAAATGCCTATAAATGCCTATTTTTATGGTTTAAACCCTAAATAACCTATGGTTTCCACAGTTATGTAATTTAATTTAATAAAATCATATTAATAAAACCTTAGAAGGTGCCGGGTGCTTTGGGATATCTTAGAATCTTAGGGCTTTAAGAAGAACAAAACCAGCTGGGAAACTTGAGATAGCTACATGCAGTACAGCAACCTGTTATAATGCAGGAATGCCAGAATATCTCTGGAGATGTGCTACAGGGCATCAGCCAATCAGCAGGAAGAACTGGATAACACTCTCAGATTGGCTACTTGCAAATCTCCCTGCAAAACAACAATTGCAGAGGATAGGTTTCCCCTAAATTGCAGGGATTTCCATGAAAAATTATTAGTTAGGTTCTAAGAAAAAAATCCATGAACCTCAACTTCGTGGGGATATACTGTGTGTATAAAACAATCGTCATGATATAAATATTTGTAAATTTTATATTAAACTATTTAAAATAAAGCAATCTTAAAGGAAAGTAACATTCTAGGAATAAAATTCTTGATAACTAACAGAACATTATAGACTGGGAGGTTAGTGAAGAATTCTCTTGACTTATATTTGGGTTTCACTCTGTCTTTTACTCTGGAAACTTTTACTATTGATTTTTATTTATAACTATCATATATTTGTACATATTTATTGGCATTTGAATATCCTTAAATATTTTCATTACCAATAAAAATAAAATCAACTACAAATGCATGTAATTCTTTTCAATCATAATTGCTGCTTACCTGGATTTTTCTTTTTTTTTAATTTTTAAAAATTTAATTTAATTTATTGGTACGTTCTAGGTAGACATTATAGTTACATTCATTACTGGGATCTTGTACCTTTACATGACAGGTCTTGGTTCTCATTTTTTCCCCTTGTCCCCACCCTCCCTTCACCTCCTCCTCCCCTCCCCACCTTCAAACACTTTAATTCCATTTTTACATTTTCTTATATTTTTTTTCCTTTTCCTTTATTTCCCTTTCCCTATCCTTCTCACTGTCCCTACACCTTTGGTCCTTTTCTTCCTGTCACCATGCACTAAATTAAAATACAAGTGGACTAAAGATCTAAATATAAAAACAAAAGCACTAAACTTGCTGGAAGATAAATTAGGCAGAACTCTGGAAGACATTGGCATAGGAAAAGACTTTATGAACAAATCTTCAGTAGCATGGGAACTAGCAGAAAGAATCAACAACTGGGATCTCATCTTATTAAAAAGCTTTTGCACTGAAAAAGAAACCATCAACAGAACTAAGAGACAACCTACAATGTGGGAAAAAAATTTTACCTGGATTTTTAAAAATTTCATTTCTGTTTTCTTTATAACATTCTTAGATATAATTGCATTTAAGGCTTTCAAGGTCCTAAAGAACATCGTCAAACATATTAACAGATATTCCACAGTAAAATATAGCAACAGCTTGTACAAGTGCAAAATGTTTCAAATCTCATTCGAGATCAGGAAAATTACATTGAAATATTAATTAGATAACAGTTTTACCTTTTAGATTTTAATAGAAAATGCACAATAGCATGTGAGGTTGTCAAAAGCGCTAGGGTGGGTGCCTAAATTTACAGGATTTGAGGAAAGCAGTTTGGAATGTTTTAAACATATGAATGAATATCTTTCATTAACTGCTGTATTTCTTTAAGGAATTTAGCTCAGTGTTTCCAAGGGCAAGGACCCAAGTTCGATCCCTGGTACAAAAAAACAAAACAACAACAACAACAAAAAAAGGCTATACCTCTTTAAATTATCCTGTGCTAGGACGAATGGACAAAGATGTATTTTTCAACAATGTTCTCTGAAATTTGTGATAGCAAAAGCAAAACAAAATATGGATTACCACAAATATACTTCAATAGACCTATCTGAGTAATTTCACAGAGTGTAGTGATTAACAAAAGCAAACCAAACCTCCCAGCTGCTTTTACTCAGTTTTGAAACACGTCGAACTATAAAAGGTAGCGGCAAAATGATATGTAGAGGGTGATTATTTTTTGGTGGAACATAATTGTGAGGGGTGGGCAAGAGAGACAGAATGAGAAGGGAGCTAAGCCTTCCCAGTGTTGTGTCAAGTGGCTTTCTCTGGAGCCTTCAGATGGGTGTGTGTTGGGTCTGACTTAGGTGATGTGTGCACCTCCAGACCAGGGCATCAGTGCTGTGTAAGGAGATGCTAGAACCTATTTTTGTCACATATTTAAATGGCAGACACATTGCTCTTCTTACTCTCACTGTTCCTCAAAGAACCTACCTCTCCTTATGTAGTTCTCAGCTATACCGTCACAGTCATACACCCCAGTGATAAGCTGCAATCATTGCACTGTCAGGATTCCATATAGCGTGTCTTACTCATAATTTCTATGCCATCTTGGAAATTGTAATAGTTATACATCGTATTACTCTATGTTATGGGGTAAAGTTGCATCATTTCCCCCACTAAAATTCCCATGTCAAGATCCTAACATGAATCCCTGGTTCTTCAACATGTGACTTTATTTGGAGACTACCATTTTAGATAAATTAGTAAAGCTGGAGGAGGACAGACCCTTAAAGCCCTTACTTGTATACTTATAAAAAGGCAAATTTGGAGAGAGACACACAGACAGAGCATCACATGAGGACGAAAGCAGAAACTGGGTCGATACTTCCACAATCAAGCAACTCTATTAAAAAATGTCAGCAACAAATGCATCAGAAATCTGGGGAGAAGCAGGGGACAGATTCATTCTTCTTGCAGCTTTTAGAAGGAATCCAAAATCTTGATCTTCAGCCTCTGGTCTTCACAACTATCAGTTAAGTTTCTGTTGCGTAAGTTTCTAAATTTTAGTGCTTTGATCCAGCTGCCTTTCGAAGGAATACACTCATCCTTCTGTATCTGTAGGTTTAATATCCACTAATTCGACCAAATTCCAAAATAAAAATTTTTATGATGACTCTATGAAGGCATTTTCTTTGTAATTATGACTTAAATAGTATAGTGTAATTACTATGTATATAGAATTTACACTGTATTAAGCATTCATGTTCCATGTAGGTGATTAAAAGCATGGTATGAAGCTAATTCTGATATATCAGTCAATGGCAGGCTCCATATACTGTGGTAGTGACATAAGAAAATGGACCTGAGAACTTACTATCACAATGACAGAGTAGTTGTCATCACAGCACTAATGATTGTATGATTATATGCTATGATTTATCAAGTATTGTACCGATGCTGGGGAAAACAAATCTTCCCTTCTGCCAGTTGTATGAAAGCATAGCACGTAGAGGTGTGGCTGTTACACAATATCACATAATGAAAACAGAAGACAAGGTTAGTGGTTTAAGTATTTGTGTGTTATCACTTTATTGTTGGTTTTGAAAACATTCCTTCTACTTATAAAAGAAACATTTAAGGGTGATGCAGGCTCAGGCAGATCCTCCAAGTGGGATTGGAGAAGGAGGTCTCATTATCGTAGCAGATGACAGCTCCATTAGTCTTTACCCTGAAGACGTTCTGGTGGGACATTATGTGGTGACAGGAGACCATGATGGGGCCTATGCTAATGTGTGTGTTTGTGTTTTAGTTTTAAACAAAAAGTTTACAAACTAAAAATAAAACACACAAAAAAAGAAAGAAGAAACATAGATTTAAGGATGTAAAAAAATGTTTTGATTCAGCTGCATAGTGTGTGGTTCAAGCTAAATTTTGTTGCAAAATGTAATCACAAGACAGAAAATTTCAAAAGTTCTTAGAAAAAGATGAAGCATTTGAGGTGATAAATACTCTATCTAGCTTGAATTAATTTCTCAAAAATTCCTTCAAGACAAGTGTAAAAATCTATTCATTTTCACTTTTAATCTGACCAAACATCCTAAGTGGTGGTGGTTTCCAGTGGTTGAAAATTCTTACCAGTTTTGATTTCATGAAACTGGAGTAGAAAGAAGAAATATTTTTCTTGTTTGTGAGGGGCAAGGAAATAAATGGTTCTGCAACAACAACAACAACAACAAAAAACAGATACAAATGTTTCTGAAAAGATGAACTTCAGGTACTTTAGGGTGGTCCCTAATAGAGCTCTGCATAACCAAAGAAATGTTTACCAGGTTTCCAGCATGCTTTTTGACCTTGTTCACCGGGTGTTCTGTCTTCCTTCTAGACTGACAGAGCTTCTTGGGTAAATCTGAATAATAGTGTTCCTTTCACTGCCTGGGGGGAAACAGAGGTTTTCACTCTTCCTCCTCTGTACTGTGAGCTGCTTGAGTCTGGGGTCTCTATCTTCCCTTTTCTTTACCCCAAGTGTATATTGGTTGCTTCTCTTGGTCTGTCTTTTCTTTCTTTCTTTCTTTCTTTCTTTCTTTCTTTCTTTCTTTCTTTCTTTTTCTTTCTTTCTTTCTTTTCTTTTTTCTTTTCTTCTTTCTTTCTTCTTTCCTCCACTTTCCTTTCCTTTACTTCCTTTCTTCTTTCTTTCTCTCTCTCTTACTTTCTTTCCATTTTTTTTCTATTTAAATTTTTTCCATATCTATACTTTCCAACACACACTAGCTGCATTTGGGAGGAACAATACATAGCTTGGTCATTTTTAATCCCATTACTTTCCTCTATGCCCTCTCCCTTTCTGCCTTTTCTTGATCCTCTTTCCTAAATTTACTTCTTTTGGTCCAGGAAAACAGCAAGGCAGGGGGATAATTGTGAAGATTAATGTGTCCTGGTCAATAGAGTTAGAAAAGAACCTGAACCATTGACTCAATAAATATGAGCTATTACTACCATTTAGGAACAAATTGTTGATTGCTCATAAAATATATTTTTATTTTTATAATGGATAAACGACTCCAAATTATTTTCTTGCTTTCAAAATCAAGTATTGAGCAACAGTGGCTCACTTACAGAACTATGTCATTTGTGTAAAAAGAAGTGAATAATTTAATTACCATCAATTTTCTGTTTTATTACTTGTGAGGAAATATTTATATAAAAATTTAAAATCTCAGACATTTATGTGTGTAATCATATAACCATACATAATAGGTTAATCATGTTTCAAATGTTACAACAGGATTTTTGTGATTAAAATCTTGCTTTCGAGATTAATACGTCTCCTCTTCCACATGCTATCAACAATCTTCTGATATTGTCTTCTGATTGCCATGTGACTACATAATTATTGCTGATTTTCTTAAATTGCTTAATCTTCCTTATTGTAATTATGTTCTCATATGTAATATAATCTGTATTCAAAAGATATGAGAGTATGTAATTGCAATTCTCTCAGCTGTCTTCATCTTCTTCAAGTTAATGATACAAGTATCCAATAAATAGATTTTTAAAAAGTAGTCTGCCTCAATGATCCTAGATTTGTAAATAACTTAACATAATCCAATAAATTTGTCACATATTTATTTCTTGTTTTTTTTTTTTCTTTTTCAAAATGCTTGTCATGGCTTTTGTAGTCTCATGACGTTATTTATTTTCTCCCACTTTTAAACATGTATGTGTATTGGCTATTGTACATGAATAGGTTTGTGTGGGAAGACTTGTACATGTGCAAAGCATTAAATAAGGCATGGGGAGGAAGAGGGAGGAAGATGAGAGGTAAGGGAGAAGAGTAAAGCGTATAGGCATGATCAAAATATTGTATACTTTCAATCCCCCAATCATCTTTATTTATTCTTAAATATTTCTCTTTTTAAATAATTTAAATGAAACTCCTAGACATAAAATGTATAACTTTATAGACAATTTTTCATTTGAAATTCAAGAAAATAAGGCATGAATGAATAAAATGTCAAGTAAGTATAAAAATAACCAAGCTAAAAAATTTCAATCAATAAATGAAATAACAGTACAGAACTTAATTTATGTTGGAAAAATATTCTACTAGTTCTTGAAACCTGGGATATCTAAGATTATTTTTATGGACAATAAAGGTATTTAAATAGCATAAGTTCGCAGAAAATCATGAAAACTACTATATTGGAAGACATAATATACATTTTTACCAGTTTGCCGGAAAACATTTTATACTAAGTTATGTAATAATGTGACTTTTTGGAAAGGATTTTCTCCAGACAATGTGAATGATGGCTGAAATATGTGACTTTCGAAGATCACATCTTTAAATTTTGTGTAGATGGCACACAAGTATGTGTTCCTATGATCCCAAAATTCCTGCCTATATTTGCTTCCCTGATCACTCTTCAGTTGTCATGTGAAAAAAAGCAGCAAAATTTGAAAGACATAAAGTGAAGAAATACAAGTTTAATCCTTAGGATTAAAAAAAGAGAAAATTTTCAAAGTAAAGCAAAATATGAACTTCAGGGGAGCAGAGAATCAGAACACACACATGCACACAATCACATGCAATGTCTGTTTTACTAGGAGCTAGGTTTCAAAAGGCAAAGTAAAATTTGGGGTACAGTTGAGAAAAATCTTTACTAAAATTTATAAAAGTTTATTTGTATAAGTTAAAAGGCATTTTTAAGAATCAGAAAGTCAGAGGTAAATATATTTATATATATTTATATATGAACTATATAACTACACATATAATTTATACATAAACTACATCTCTATTTATGTCTCTCTCTATCTCTCTAGTAAAATTGACCTTTATGACCAGAAATACATCTTGTGATTACACAAAGGTGTTAGAAGTTTGAAAGCCAAGCTGAGTTCTAACCAAGAGCTCAGGGTTAGGTTTAGTAACAAAGTCCCAAAGCATTGATATCAAGAATAAAACCGATGATTACTGAGAAACTATGTGGATAAACACATTCTCTAGTACACGCAGAACAAATACACAAAAATGCTCTTCACATCTTCAGTTTTTCCTCCACACTGGAAGAGGAAAACCACCTTATTGTCACAGTGAAGTCTATAGTTTGAACATGGTTTGTCCCCCAACGTTCATGTGTTGCAGACCTGGTCCCCAATGTAATGACGCTAAGAGATGGCTGATATAGGTATAGGTGTAGGTAGTTAGGTCATGGGGACAATACTGCAGCTTTCAAGAAAGCAGATTCATTATCATGAGACTGTGTTTTATAAATTTTAACTTCTTTGGCTCCTTCTCTTGCTTACTGCCTTGTCATGTGATCTCTTCTGGATAAGTCTGCTTGTGCTTTTTCTTTGTTGGCAGGCATGGAGAGCAAATAGCCCTCATTAGAAGCTGAAAAAAATGTTAGCATCATGCTCTTGGACTGCCAGAATGATGAGCCAATTTAGAATATCTCTTTACTCTGTAAGTTACCCAGCCTTCAGTCTTGTTAGAGCAAAAAGGGCTGAAGATAATGATTTGATCCAAGAGTGTCTTTTGAGCATCTTTTCCTATTGCAGATACAGAGGAAATTCTGCAGAAAATTCTGCAAGAAAGGCATATTTTTGTGTTAAATGACCTATCATTTCCTTTGGATGATATGATCAAAGGTAAAGTTTTAGGATGTCCATTTCTCTACAGATCTACATCCCCTGAAATTGTGTATGATCAGTAGAGCTTTTGTTTTAATTTCTATCCAAGGTACTTCTATGTTTATCTCACAAAGTTTTTGAATGTTGAGGAACACAAGTAAAATCAGCCATGTAATTCACAGGAATGTATGTGAACAGCCAGAGTTATGGGGCACATAGAAAAGTGAAATTGCTTGCATTGACTTTACATGTTACATATTTCTTTACAAAAGTCCATTATTTTACGTATTTTTTCATTGACCTCAAAACAGTCATGAAAGGTGTTGTCATCCACAAGCCCTCTCGCGGGACAAGTTTGGGAGCTCGGACTAGGAGGGCAAGGTGCGGAAGTATCAGGCAGACTCCGGGGAGGTTTCTGGAATGTTGCCGCTTTATTCAGGAAATGCACAGGCTTATATAGGGACTACCATGGGGGAGGAGCATGGAAGGAGCATTTTAACATTTGACGCTATCTTGTTGGAGGCACGGTGGAGTGCTTTCCCTTGGGCTAGGCGAAGGAGTCACAGATTAGGGGCGGAGGTGTAGCCTGTTGGACCCAGCATCTACACACTTAGGGGAGTTAGCTCAGCCTTAGCAAGGTCTCCGAGTTAGCTCAGGAGACAGGAGTGCTGCGCACCTGGCCCAGCCAGGCTTGAATCTCTCCCACAATAGGTCAGTGGGGCAAGTACAGAAAATCACTGAATAATAATATTACCAAACATATTAGCTGTTCAGAAAATGTTGTTTAGGCAGTGTTAAATATGCGATCATTCCCACTCTAGTATGGTAGAAAGGGTGAGAAATGAACAATGGGAGAATAAAATGATAAAATTATTTTATTTTATTATTTTATTTTAATAAAGGAGATTGGGAACGTTTTTGATTTTATATTTTAGATATGAAAGTGGAATTGGTAATAATTCATTTCAGAATTATACAGATTTGTTTAAACATTTAGCAAACTGGCAAACTTCAAGCTTTCTGCATCAAAGAAGATGTGACTTTGCTCCAGTTAGATCAACATTGGAGGACAGAGCCCAGAAGAACATGCTCATGGATTTAGCCCCCTGAGATTCCAATGTTACACCTCCAAAATGGAGAAGATTGGGACTATGCAAAGCTGGAGTTGTTCTTCTCAAATATTTAGTCATTGGTGTGCTGCTTCTTGTGAACCAGAGTAGAAATTCACTATCAACTCTAAACCTGTGAAGTAAGATAACATGGTCTTTCCAAAATTTAATAAGTCAACAGGTGACTCCAACTTGATACTTCTCTATCTGATTTTTGTTAAATTCCACATCTTTCTCTCATTTTTCCTCCCTTAACTATGTTGAACAATTTCTTCACTCTCTAATCATATTTATCCTATTGTTTAGTTATTTTCTTGTTTTTGATCCATTCATATTTGTGATGTCACAGTCTTTCTGTGAACACTACTAAGGAGACTAGTCCACAAGTCAATGTAGAAGGAAAGAGTAAATATACGATTTTAAAATGCAAACGTTATCAAACTCTACATCCTATTGCAAATGACTGGCTCTCAACCTCATGTAGCCAGTAAGCTTCTGATAAATTATGGACATACATAAAAGAATATGGAAAAAACTCTTTGCCCTAAAAGTTAGGAGAATAATGATGCAGTGTGCAGAATCTTTGTTTGTTGTGAAGTTGTATATAAAACAAGGATTCAGAATCTAATTGCTAAAGGAGCTATTTGGTTTAAGAGATCAAAGCCTAAAGAATAGCTTTAAAATACAACAGATAAATATGTTGACTTCAAAACAGAACTATGGCTAGGAAATGCTATAAATTTTTTTTTCAAATTTCCAATTCACAACATCAAGACTTTCCATGATATTTCAGTCCTTGATATGACAGATTTAAATATATTCTTAAAAATAAAATTTGCAGTAATCATAATTATGTAGCTTGCTATATATTTAATGTTGTAGGAAATGTCTTATTTGCCAACTCCATACCAGATGGAGTGTATATTTTTTGAAAAAAATCAAAATGCTAACCTATGAAATTTGGAAAAATAGATATATATTTTGGTTTAGGACTAACATGTTGGTATATTGCCAAAAGAAATAATGGAATCTCTATTATTTAGCATATTTTTACATATCTATTTTCGACTCAGTAAAAATTCAACTTGTCAATCAAATTATTGACCAAGTTAAAGAAAGTCTACATAAATTTAATATAATTAAACATAATGTTATGTTTTTCACCATAGTCTGATTCCAATACTGCTATTCAAAAATTCTAATCAGTAATTAGAAGCAGATACTGATTCTGTAAGCATAACACATTGACTGTGGATGAAACAGATTCATATGTTAGGAAAGATTCCAATATCAGAATATTTTTAGGTAGCCTTCCTGAGGCCAATTTTTTAAAAAATCAGTATAGTGAATAGAAATGGGTTATGATTTTTTCAAAGAATTGATCAACTTTATTTTTAATCTTTCCAAGAAAGTTTCATTCTTGAGTAAGAAATAAAGAATAGCCCTGATTTCTGCGTAAAGATAACAAATCAATTGTCTGTTTCTCCCGCAAATCTACTCCTGGGATTCCTTCCACAGCATCCTCTCACATCAGTGTTGGCTTTTGGACTAGGAGGAAAGGGAATGTGATGTGTATGTCATATACCCACCAATAACTGTGGCTGAGGGAGATCATGGCATCCAGATTATCAGAGCAAGGTTTACCGAGCAAGCAATATTTGTAAACCACTTGATTCTAAACTCTATTAAATAAAATTTCCTCTGTGTTCTACCCAAACGACTCACAGACACTTTCTAGGATCTTCCATCAAGACGATTTATTCAGATTCACTCTATTTCGAGGCCATGCATGAAACCTTGTACCTGTTCTTTCAAACGTTGACATCTATATTTAGTGACTATCATTTTAGCCCTAGCTGATCCCTCTGTCCTTTTTGGTTGCTTCCCTTTGCATACTCTTTCAGTCTTCATTTTTTAAAAAGAAAATGAAATAAAAATCCAGTTATTTCCTCTTGCTTGCTTGTTTTTATGTCTGATTGAATGGCCAGGAGGAGTGTGCCTCTAAATTCACTAATTTCCTATCTCCTAATTCAGTTGTTAAACATAAAGCATGCAAGAAAGCATTTCTTCAACAAAAATTTTTAAAAAGAGCGTATTTCTCTTTTATTGTTGATATACTCACCTTCCCAAATATTCCTTAATTTGAGTCCAGAAGGTTTAGATTCGGTTTCATCTTCAATATGTAGAGAATTACATTTGGTTCGGTCAAAAAGAAGAAGCCCCTCATGTATTTGAGTGTCTTGATACAAACAAGGCAATAAATTATCTATAGAGGTAAAATGTAAACAATCCTTCTGTGGTGTATACTTTATCCCTAATCCATGGCATTATAATGAAACAATGTTAAAATAATTACTCCATATAAGTTGTATTCTGAATATTTTTGGAAAGGAAGGATGACTTGCTTGTTTTTAAATCTGATGAATAAAATCTACTGTGCACTTAAGTGGGACAAAAGTTGATGCTGAAAGTTGGAAGCTGAGCAAAGCTGTATCCAGCAAAATGACGGTCTTGAGAGTAATAGTAGCTCTACAAATATGATAGCAATTATTTTATAAGAAAGCTGGAGGAGAGGCCCTCAGATAACTCCCATGAAGTGTTTGTAAAAAAAAAAAAAAAAGGCCCTTAGGAAATCATTTGGAAATTCTGGGGAATACTGTGAGGAAGGCAACAGCTAACTTATGAAAGTTCAAGCTATGTGACATTAATAATTTGGATATAAAGAGAGAGCAGGACTATGGCTTAGTTTTGATTAGTCTACTTGGCAGATTAGTGTACAGAAAGCAGAAAAGTATATGGGAATACAATTTGGAAGCCTTAGAAGCCTCCTAGTGAGATCAGCTGTCATCATGGCACTAATTTGGAAGATGAAGATATTTAAGACAGAGGACTGAAGCTCTACAATTGAATTATTTATTTGGAAAGTGAAGAGATTAGGATGGAAATGGCAACAAGACGAAGTCCATACTGGTAACTTCCAATGTGCTGACATGGCAGTTTGAGCCATAAAATCGACAAAATGTTCACTAGATCTTTACTTTATCGGAAGCATCAATTCTGAATTATTTTAACGCCAATGGTCTGAGTAAATACAAAAAGGACGATCACTTACTTAATATAATAGTTGATTTTAGAAGGCAATCAGGTGGTCAGTTGTCATTGTTTCTATATAAGCATTTATTCCTTCATGATTCAAAAGCTATTTATTATAAGTTCTTTATTTTCTGAAGAAATTATTGAAAAATATTTATCAATATTTCATTATTAGAAGGCATTGGCAACAGCGATATATGAAAATGAATGACATGGCTGTAGTATGAAATTGTATCAATAAAAGAAAAATGTATTTGAAGTTCTTCCTGGAATTAACTGTGATGCCTCGAGAAACACATCAGATATTTAACATTTACATGTTGAAAATTCTCAGATGAAAATACCTGATATGGTAGATGGAATAATACAAAATATACTACTGAAAAAATAAATAAGCGAATCAATTTGTGAAGATTTGCAATGGCATCCAGAATAGAAAGACAGCAAAAGACTTCCTTTTTCTAGCAAGATAGGATGTACCTGTGTGTCCCACTTCTCGCTAGGTATCACTCAAATCTCTAGGAATTATTCACTTTCCCCTCATGGGACACCATACTAAACATCTACAAGTTACTGGAGGAGACTTTTGTTTTGATTCGCAGTTTCGGAAGATTTGGCCTACAGTTGTCTGGATCCAAAGCAGGAAGCACATGGGGGAAAGAATACGCTGGCAATCAGGAAACAGAAAGAGGAGCTAGGAACAAGAATGTCCCCTTTGAGGTCATGCTCCTAGCACTCTATCTCCAGCCAGGACACACCTTCTAACAGCACATTCAGCTACTGAACGCATCAGTGGATGCATCTACAAGCACAGGAGACTTTAGGAGGACATATAAATCTAAATTATGATGTTCTGTCTTTTGTCCTCAAAAAACTCATGTCTGTCTCATTGTGCAAAATGCAATTAGTTCATAATTGAAAGTTGCCAAAGTCTTAACATTTCCAATATTGCTGAAAATCCAAGTCCAAATTCTCCTCTGAGAATCAAGGCAAATGCTTAGATGGAAGAAGCCCCTTTGAAAAATTAAAGAGATAGTGAAATGCTTACAACACACTATGGCACAAAGTAAACATCCCCATTCCAAAAGAATGGAATTGGAGAATAGATAGAAATTAGAGCAAAACAATACCAAAACTCAGCAAGACAAACATTAATCTCTGTAGCTACATGTGCAGCACCCATAATAAATGTGGGAACTTTGGAAGGATCTGTGGTGAGAGATGAGTTCCAAAGGCCTTGGGCAGCCCTTCAGGCATGCCAACACCATTGCAGCCTTCCTGTTCTCTCTCTTGCTTAGTCTGCTCACTGCCTCCAGCCCTGGTAGGATGTATCTTGAAATTCTCAACAATTTCAGCTTCTCAGGACCACCGCTGAATTTCCACAGCTTTTCTCTCCAATTTCAAACCTGCTTGGTCTCCAGGCCTTCTCAATTCTGGATGGAAACATCCATGTTGCCTTAACTCCTGCATTCTGCACACCTGTAGACCAGTACCACATGGAAGGGGCTAAGGTTTGCTGCCCGCTCAAGCAGTAGGTACCCAGGAATCATGGCTGCAGAGGCTTCTCACTACCTCAATGGCTAAACATTGTGAAATAAATTCTGGGGAACTAATTCCCCTAACCATCCCTTTTTGAGCATAGAACCTAGGGTCTGGCTATCTTTGCAAATGAAAGATTTAAAGACTTGCACCTTTGAGCCCTTAAAGAGTGGGTATTGCTGATGTCTAAGATGCTTTCTGGCCATCTCTGTGATTGTCCTGGTAGTGTGTTGTTTCTTTTTAATGCTAATCTGTTCAGCAACTATCTCTCCTTTACCTCAACTTTGCAAGTATTTCTTTTCTGATGAAACTGCAAATGTTTCACATCTGTGTGGGAGCCCGCTGGCATTTGACATTGGAAAAGTAACTTCTACCATTGAGGCATTGACACAATCTATGACTCTATTTGGCTTTTCTGAGATGAGGGTCTCAGCTATGCAGATGAGATTGACCTGGAGCTCTCTGTGTAATCCAGGCTAAACTCACTGTGTAATCCAGGCTGGGTTTATGGGATTACGGGTGTCGACCTGGAGCTCACTGTAATCCAGACTAGTTTTATGGGATTATGGGTGTGCACCACCACGCCTGGCAAACAATACCACTGGACTTGTCAGGTTGAGTGGGGCCTTCGCCTTTACATCAGCGGCCGTGATCCGGGTCTCACCTTTTCCATCAGGCTTTTGAAAAAACCACCTCAGTTCAAACCCATTGCCATTGGCCCCAACCCCCTTCTTTAAGAATGTTGCTTTTTTAAAGATAAACTGGGCCTGGTGGATGATAGCATTAGAAGAGTTGAGGAAAGCCTCGAACAAAGGCAGAAGCAACGGGAAAAGGGCGAATCTTGGTATCAAAATTGGTTTTCCCCTTGCCCCGCTTGCCCCTGGAGATTGTTAAATTAAAGATTGCATAGGGTTAATTGTTGATGTACGCCTTCCCACTTACCCCTCCCCACATTTGGTAAAATACTGATTGCTGTATGCTGATAAATGCTTTGTCCCTTTATGGTTAAATGCTTGAGTGACTCATGTGATTGGTAGAAGATTTGTTTGAACTGTCCAATAAGCTTGCTGAACCTTCCCCCTGGGATAACAGTATATAATCGTTTTGCTGAGCCAATAAAGAGCCTTTGATCAGAAATCAGACTTGGGCCATGTGCTCTAACTTCTTAAAGATTTCCTTCACAGACATTCAAGATCGGATCGGCCTCTGATGACCCACGAATAAGAGGCGGCTCTCACCTCCTATTCCCCGCTGGACGGGGTCCCCCCAGAGAGCCGCACATCTGCTTTTACCTTCTCATTTTCATGATAAATTTGACAAAAGTAGCCAGCAGCTACCATGGCACAATTTGCACTTTGGGCTGTTTTGACATTTTTTCCAGCAGAGTAATTACTCCACTATCTTTGATCACTATCCTATTAAAAGTCTCAGGATAGGGGCAAATTATAGACAAATTTTCTTTCAGAAATAAAAACATGGCCTCTAATAAAATTACAGTGGAGTCCTTGTTCCCAACTGAAAGCTCCTGAGCCTAGCCTTTACTATTTACACTCCTGTCAGCATTCTGGCCTTCTGTGTACTGACCAGAATTTCCCATCAGCCTCTACATAACTCTACCCATAGAATTCTGAAGGTCCTCTAGCACCCATATCCAAAAATTTCCAAACTCCTTCTGCAAACTAGTTCTTTGCAACCATGTGGGCACATATAGGCACAGCGATGACCCCTCCTCTCCCTTCCCTGACAGCATTATTTATCAAGCCACTTTTTCATGGAAGAGACAAAATACTTGACAAACAAAACTTGAAGGATGAGATGTTTACTTTGGCTTACAGTTTTTAGAAGATTCAGCCCATAATTGGCTGGATTCGAGGCAAGAAGTACATGGTGAAAGACATAAGGGAGAGAAGCTCTTCAACCCATGGCCACAAAAAAGCAGAGAGAGACGGGAGAAGCCAAGAACAAGCATACAATTTTTTAGGTCATGTTCTCTGTGGCCCCCTCCAACCAGGCTCCACTCCTATCAGTACATTCAGCCGTGAGCTCATCAATGAATTAAGCCACTGATTCACTTATCCCCCTGACCAAGGACTGTACAAAAATACAAGACTTTTGGGGGACATCCCAAGGATAATATACACATAGAACTGGAAAAGCATCCCCTTTATCCATCCCTTGAGTGTGTTGATTACGGATTTTCTCAGCTTGAAAAATAATTTAGGATTTATAAAATAGTTTTAATGTGTATTAACAATATGTGAAATTATTTACATCTCTTAGAATTTTTATTTTAAAGAAAATGTCCTTGTGTGTTGTAGTTTTGACAGGCAATGATTCTCATGGCTATTAAAAAATGAAGAATTTAGAAGATGCTTCTTACAATCA
>NW_022900913.1:13761140-13771372 GCF_012274545.1 Fukomys damarensis
ATATGCTTGAAGAGATAGGAGAAAAGGAAAAAAAATCCAAAATCAAAAACACACACACATCCAACACACAATTGACTTTCATTATTATTCTTGCTATGTAGTAATAATTTTTACCCTCAAACATCCCATGAAATACTCAGAAAATAGAAAGCAGATGTCCTATTAATGAAAAGCAGTCAGAAAAAAGGGGACAAGTGGTATTTGCTACATGCTTGACATTTTTGAAGACTAGGACAGGATAAAAAACAGAATTAGCTATGAAAATAGTGGGTTATAAGGAAGAAGTGTTGCTGGTTCTGGTTTATCACAAACCGTTTACAAGGTTTTCAGACACCAAGTAATTGAGAATATAGTAAGAACTCCCCTTAGTGTGCAAGAGCCAGGTCATTCACATCAGATTACCTCTACCTAATACCTGAAAAAACATTTTTCATAATATACATATAGACAGTGAAAGGAAAAAAAAAAACATTTACTCAGTGGAGAAGAATTATACTTGCTTACATGTTTCCACTTAAAAATCAGTACGGGCTTGATAATTCTACATTCTATAGTTCTATTATGCAAAGAAGATACCTCACTCTGAATGCCAAGTTAAATTATGCATTCAATCACAGAGATTTTAGGGGAAATCAACTTCAGAGGAAAATGATTAGCCAAAGGAAAATAAGCATGTATGAAAAAACAGGGGATATAAAATAAAATAATAACACAATGGATTTCAAGGAAATCAGGCTAGTAAAAATTTAGTCATACAGTAACTAAGGCAAACATGGAAATATTTTAAGGGGAACACATTTTGACAGAGTAAGTGCAGAATTTATTTTGTAGATAGGAGAATCAGAGAGGTGATAAACAAAATCAAGAAGCCATGTTGTTCGAAAGGTGAAATAATGATTCAAAGGAAAGAAAGAAATGAAGAAGGGAGCAGGAAGAGAGGAATAAAACGAATAGGAAAGCAAGAAAGAAAGGGCGAAGAAATAGAGGAGGATTAGAGGAGGAAGGAGCAAAGGAAGATAGTAAGGAAGGAAAGGTGGGAGGATTGTGGTGGAAAATAATGCTCCCATCCATCAATAATTGAGATTTTGGACTTGATTTCCAAAGTTTTAATGCATGAGTCACGGCCTCTTTATTCTTGACTGCAGGGGTCATTACCTTTATCTTTATTTATGTTTGTCATAGGTGATGCTTACTAGGTTCTCACTACATACCAAGCAGCATAAGTACCTGAACATTAAATCATATTCAGCACATCGAACTATTCCCTTTCTTCAGCACATTGTCTCTCCTTCCCATGGCTCCACTGCCTAGGCTGTCTCCGACAGTCATGGGGCATTTCAGGGCTGATTTCTGGGATATGTGCCTGTGACCGGGCACTGTCATCTAACCCAATGACTTCAGTTACTCCCTGTGTGCTAATGGATCTGAAACTTACATTTCAAACTTTAAGCACTAAGCCAGATCTCAAGAATGGCCTATCTCACTATTCATTAAATATTCCTTTTATGACATTTCACTGACACAGTAAATATTTTCAAGATTGAACTCACTTTATTTCCCCAAACATGCTTGTCCTTCACCATTTACTATTGCAGTAAAATATTAGTACAATAAAATATCAGGATAAAATCATGAAAAAAAGCACAACATACAAAAATACCTTATTCTGCTGACTATAAGCACATATATATTTAATGCCTCACAAAAAAGGGATAGTATATCAACTATGTGTTTTACCTTTCTTTTTCTTTCAACTGAAAAAAAAAACCAGCAGAAAAGATAGCCAGGTTACTTATGCACTAGTGTACATTGTGTCTAGAGAGTTTGCACTGTGAAAGCTAAGAGACCAGTTAATTTACAGTACACTATACTAATGAAATCCCCCAAAAGTTTGAACACTAGTGCATGTTAAAATATGGCCATTTCTGGTCAAATTCTGCCTACATTATTTGGTTTAAGAAAAATTCCTAAAGATTTTATAGATTTAAACAATTAACTGCAAAAATATCCCATTTTCCTCATGGAGTTTATTTAATCAATCATAGAAAATAGTTTCTCTTGTCTCTTATTTGTATTAGCAGTTTTAATACATGGCTCAATGATAGTTAAATGTATATAAAATAGAGTTAATAATTCATTTTATTTAACAGTTCCATTTATTAAAACACTGAAAAGTAATTTTTTTTTTTTTTTTTTTGCACCAGGGATTGAACTCAGTTCCTTGCACTTGCAAGGCAGGCCACCGAACTGCTGAGCTAAATCCCCGGCAGAACAGTATTTTTTAATTATTATCTTTTGACATGAAGCAACAGAGGAAAATAAGGTAAAGCTTAGCATTTATTATATATTTCTCTGTGTTAGAGTTACTGTGTCTATTACCTTGAGTTAAGAAAATTCAACATAATATTGTGATGCACAAATTAACTGTATATTATGTGCTATATATGTCACATATTATCCTGAATATGGTTCTTTTTCTGTGCTTTTAAAAAAATCTAACATCTTTTTTACTATAGTCAACATTTAAAGACATCCTGATTTTTGAAATAACTGTTTCCATTTTTAACTCTGGTTACTTTTAATGCTACAAATACATTCATTTTAATAATCTACATTGCTTATAAATCGAAATATGTACTTGGCACCATATCTTCTATTAAACAGAGGAATATGCAATGAAAAAAAAATGTTGTTTTAGTTCCTTAGAATCTAAAAAGTATAAATAAACCACCCTTTGATTTTGTTTAACAGATAACTTTTGAACGTTGGCCATTTTTTAGGAAAATCTAGGAATGGTTCTGGGGATACATCTAGGACTGATGAAGGCAGACCAAATTCCTATCATCGTGGAACTTGCTTTCATAAATCCATGTTACATGTGGTAAAGGAGAGGGAAGAAAGAAATATTCAGGATGCAATCTTAATAAGCAAGCCAGAAATAATCACATAAGTTAGTAAAATTTTCCTGAAGCAAATAATAGAGCATACTTAAAGGAGGATAAAGATGAAATAAAACAATATGGAATATGTGACATTTAATCTCTATTGCAGACCCATATTTGGGATATGGGGGGTACTTGAATATATTAGTCAGATTAAAACATTAAGTAATTGCTAAAGAACGTGTGATGCGAATTCAGTACAGATTGGCGTTGTTTACCCTAAGTGTAGTATACATCACTAAATAATCCTTAATGTCAGTATACAAAAAGTACAATGAATGAGAAAAAGAAAAATTACTGTAGTATTGCAAAATCTTTCATGCTCCATAAAAGTGAACATACATTATTTCAGGAATATGTGTTCTCCTAAATTATCAATGATATTTTTCAAGTGACATATGCATGGAAAGTTGATACATACTGGTATTGTGATATTTGCTTTCTGAAACATAGAAAAATAGGGCAAACTTCAAGGACAATTCCTGGACTTCAATATGCAATGTTATTTGTCTGTACTTGGAAATACAATGTATACAGCTGCTAGCCTTTGTCCTTACCACAAAGGAAGACTCAAGATGGCAACAGTGTCTGAACATCCCAGGGACAGGTTACCTGGGAATGGCCATAAAGACAAACTGAAAATATGTTTGAAAATCTGAATATTACATAATCCAAGAGATAAGTTTGAATATCAAAGTAGTCAGAATGACTTGATTTGAGATATAAATGTAATGGAAAGCATCATTCTGGGCATATGGTATAGAGCATTTATCTATTTTTTACATCACAAACATGAATTCTGGGAGAAACTACATCCCCTTCCGAATTATTCTCCACTCCCTCGTATGTATCTTTAGTCACAGTGAAGACTTAAAAATATGGACATTTTTTTTTAAGTGTAGGAGAATATGGGAAAATTCTAAAAAATCATTCATAACACTTTCCCAATCAACTTTGTGCTAATTACTGAATGTGTTAATAGGACAATTCCTATATTCAGGCAACTGTCTCTTGTCAAATTTATCAGAAAGTCTGGGGAAAATGACACTTAACTTTTTAAGGATAAAAGACATTTAATTCCACACTCTAGGAAATCCTATTATGCTTAAGATTTCGATAAGATGCACACAGTGTCAGTACTGGCATCACAGGAACAACTTTTAAATTTTTAGCTTTCTATGTATTTTTTAAATTCTTAGAAAATACGCTTATAAGCATATATGATCTAACGTGCTCAGGATTAAATGGTGAAAAAAGTTATGGTTTTGTGGATCTGACTATAAGAAATAAGCGGAAGGAGAGAAAAAGAACTTCTGATGAATGAGACATGAAAATGTGATGATTTTTAAAGGGAAAGTATATTTTCAACTATTTTTTAGAAGGGCAGTATGTATTTTCTACTACTTCTGCCTAAAATTTGTAAGACTAGCCACAGTGCTTTTGCAAGAGTTTTTTCTTGACTATGTATCTTAATCAGTCACTCAAGGAAATCCCATTTCACCAGGCTTTTCAGATGCTCATGTAGGAATGGGGGTTCCAGAAGGGCGAGTTAAAAAGTAA
This sequence comes from Fukomys damarensis, assembly GCF_012274545.1. NCBI lineage: Eukaryota > Metazoa > Chordata > Mammalia > Rodentia > Bathyergidae > Fukomys > Fukomys damarensis. The sequence goes on from NW_022900913.1 coordinate 13,765,643, forward strand.
TGAGTCATAGATGGTGATTTTCTAACCAGCCCACAATTTATGCATGAAGAGACTGCAAGTGAATGGCTTTGCAAAGTCTGAGTCAGCCTCAGTTTATACAGCCTCTCTAAGGTAGCCTAACTCTCAGGGTTCATTTATTTGAACAGAGAATGACAAAAAATCAATATTCTCTAGCTATGAGACTATAATTCTTAATTTTCCTTTACCAATATCCAAATTTTGCTGAAATGAATTATATGCTTTGAATATATAGATTGGACACTCTCCAATCTCTTGAATGCAATATCAAATATATGTATCATGGTCATTTTAACCATAATGGTAACTCTGAAAGAACAATGCAATACTACGAGAAATGTAGAGGGTATCTAATAGCTACCCAAGTTAGTCATACCAATATTCACCAGCCTTTAGAGTTTACAAATTCATTGATGTATGGGCTTTGAAATCAATGAGTATTGACACAGGAAGAAAATAATTTTAATAAAGAACACATGTATTGTTCAAAGAGACAATTTGCTCCTTAAATTTCGATCAATTTTCTTTGTGGCAACAATGAATAAAGACCTTTATCTTACATCCTTTACAAATCTACACCCCAATGATTTCGTCTGATTTTCTGAGGATCAATTTAAAAGTTTCACTAAGCAACTGACATATAAAAGTTATATATTAACAATAATGTATAAAATTGAGACATATGATACATTTAGAAAGAACACAGAAGTCATAAAGAAACATTAAGACAAATTTAATTGATTACTATGATTATTCATAAAAGGGAAAGCACTGAAGTTGAAGAAAAGCAGAAGAAATATTCTATTACATGTTAAGTGATAACTTTGGGTCAGAGACTGTTGAATATTTAATCATATTTAAACATCTCCAGAACATCTAAAGGAGATTGTATTATTCTCTTGACCTTATTAATGAAAAGTGATGCTCTACTGTTTACTGCTCATTTCTCCAACGATTTGACAGATGGCTATGAGAAGTCCATTATGTTTATTATTTGGCTTAGAGAACAATAGCATGAATAAACCCCAAGTCACTGATTTTCCAGTCTATAAGAAGAGACAGATAGCAAACATGAATACATGTTCTGGGTCTTGATACACATTAAGAGGAATATTTAGATTCAGCAAGGAGTGGTAGATAATGACATAAACATTGATGCAGCGTGGTGGCGCATGCCTGTAATCCCGGCACTCGGGAGGCTGAGGCAGAAGGATCGCTGCGAGTTGAGACCAGCCTGGGCTACATAGTGAGTTCCAGGTCAGTCTCAACTACATAGTGAGACCCTGTCTCAAAAAACCAAAAAAAAAAAAAATTTTTTTTGCCGTTTTTAAACAGTAGTGACTGGCTCCAATCAGCTAGTGTCTGCAGAGCTACTTAAATTAGGAGAGGTAGACAGCCGTGATGATGACTGTCTTAGTTACCTTTTTTTATTTTTATTTATTTTTTTGCTAGTGAAATAAAATGCCCAACACCCAAAGTTAGAGGGGTAGGAGTTTATTGGCTTACAGTTCATAGAGGTTTCAGTCCATAATCAGCTGGCAGAGTGGCCGAGGGGCAACAGTTCAATAGTTCACAGTAGAAAAGGCAGCAAAAGCAACAAGAGTCCTTCACAGCCACTTATGCTCCTTTATTTTATTCAGATTAGCACAAGTGGGGCAGTGCAGGACCAGTCACTTTGGTGTAGTGGATTAGTAATCACACGCCCCTAATCCTGGCGTGGTGCACTCTGGATTCAGCCACCTCCAAAATGGCTCCACCTCCTTAGCAGGAGGCTCTGCGGGAGGCCATCTTCACACAAGCCTTAACAACGACCAAGAACATTTCCGATGGAAGACGTGCCGAGGGCTAAGGTCCGCAGTGAAGGGTAGTGATGGAGCTGAGACTCAAGCCCTCTCCTTCATAGCACTGGAGCTGTTTCCTTACCTGCTACAGAATACCATCGTCTCCAAGGTTGGTGTCTTCTTAGGTACTCACACTGAAGATCTGGGTATTATAAAGAGGGATTCATAAGGTATAGCATAATTCCTATTTATCTGTATGTTATCATGTTATTATAAATCTATACCTGCAATAACAAGCATTCTCTATTTGGTAATAGCATAAATCTTAATCTTTTTTTTGATGTTCTGTTTATTTGTACACTGAAGCTATATTATGCTCCATAAATCTCAGTATTTATTAATTAAAATTTATAAAATAGAAAAAAAATCAGGTTCTTTTTAAGCTTGAAAGATAATGCAAATTTTTGGAAAATATTCACCCATTGCTTCATTTTATCATTTATTTTGTTCATTAAAATATTTTGTGTTCAGTGTAACTTGCGTGGTTTCCCATGAACTCACCAGCATTGAATTTTTTCAGGTATTTTTTAGGTTTTTCTTTTTTTTTTCTTTTTTTTTTTTTTGGTACTGGGGATTGAACTCCGGTCCTTGTGCTTGCAAGGCAGGTAGTGGAACCACTAAGCCAAATCCCCAGCTCAGGTATTTTTTAGTTCTAACAATTAAAAAACAAAAAATCATGACTTGTGTTCTCTTCATCTCATGATTAATAAACTGGAGTATGTTTTATGAATAAGCCAGTTATTTATTTTGTGTAGGTGAATTACTCATGCAGAGCTTTTATTTCATTGTCTCTCCACTTCCTTAAATATTACACTTACATACATCTACTTCTACCCACACTTGCCTATGTGGCAAAATGTCAGATATGCATTAAGATATTTTGTCAATATTTTATGTGTCACTTAGCTTCTCTTGATGGATAAACATTTTAGTTCTTTCCAGGGTTTAGTATGCCTTCCTCTGGGCTTTGAGGCATAGCTTGTTCGAATAGTGCTCACTGTCTGTTACTTCTATTTTAAGGCTCTGCGTCTCACCAGTGAGCGCTGTCCAGAAGTCCTGGGTTTTGCCAGGGATGGGTTGAACCACAGGCAGGGCTGTGGATTTAATTAGGATGAGCTGCAAACTCCGAAGATCTGTCCAAGGGATCTGCTGTCACCCTGGCAGAACTGTCGAAGATAACCTCTCCTACCTCTTCATCGCCGGCAGGCACATTTCCTTCCCTTCCTCTATTGCTTTCTGTTGCTTCTCGCTGTGATAATAACATCTAAGGTCCTCATTCTCGATTTGAATGTTATTGAAGATTCCAATCATAATTGCAAATGTATTTCTCCTATGCAATTAATTTTATACATGATTGTTTTTCATGGGCATTCGGTGTCATTTTTTACACATGTCCATGGAATATCTTACCACTTTATTTGACAGCATTTCTTCAGGTTTTCTTTATTTTTTTCAAACTGTTACTATTGTGGTTTATATCTAGCTGTTCTGCAAAGCCTCATAGGCTGACAGGACATTTGGATCATGGGGGCATGACACTCACCCCTGCATCAGTCCACTGATGGGTTTATAGCTACACGTGATGTTGGGAGGTAAAGCCTGATCAGAGGAGGAGGGTCACTGGCTTCCTGCCTGAATGGGTACCTTCTTTCCTCCGCCCTTGGTCATCCTCTGCTTCCCACCACCATGACTTGAAGGTAAATGTCCTCTGCCACGCTGTCCTGCCTTGGAAGCAGTGAACCATGCACTGACACCTCTGCTAGTAAGATATCTCACACACGCTAAATGGAGAAAAGAAATGTGTTTTGTGATCAAATAAGCTGAGAAATACTCTACATCTGCTCTGTTCTCCTGTACCCACCAATCCCTGGGACAAGTTACAAGACTCTCAGACATATTGAGGTTGACTGATGAGTCTAACAAACTTTACTGAATTTAAGTAACTATGGATTATTAGTTTTGACAGCCATATACAATCAATACAATATCATCCTCTGAAAAGAAAACTCATTTCCATAATGGTAAAGATACTCTGCATTTCACCTCAACATTCAGTGTCCTGATAAATACAGTGAACTATTGTTAGCTTACTTCCATTCTGCCTCATTTCTGTGTGTCACTTACCGATCCTTCTGTAATAACGTGTGTCCTATTTATTAATCTTAAGAGTATGGCCTCAATATCCATCCATTTAGATATAAATATCCCTAGTTTCTCATTCTTTATGGCTGAGTATTTCCCCATTTTACAGAAAAAAACCACATCTTCTTTATCCAACCTCCAGTTAATGTGCAATTGGGCTGTTTCCAAGTTTTAGCTAATACAAACTGTGCCACTATAAACATGGGTGAGCATATATCACTGTGGTATGATTCTTTTAATTCTTTTGGAAATACACCCAGCAGAGGAATAGCTGGGTCAAATGGGACCTCTAATCATAGTTTTCTGAGGCATCCTCACTCTGATTTCCACAGTGGTTGCACCAGTCTGCACTCCCACCGACAATGGAGGACTCCTATCTCCCCAGAGCACCATCGGCATTTGTTATTGGCTAATTTCTTGATAGTAGCCATTCTTTTTGGAGTGAGGTAGAATCTCAGTATTGTTTTAATCTGCATCTCTCAAATGTATTTTATCCAGCTTGAAGAGATTTAACATTAGGTTCATTTATATTTAAAGCAAGTGTCACATGGTTGAATTTCAATGTACCATCTTAGCTACTTCTATCACTTAATTTTTCTTTCTCTGCTTCTTCCTTGTTTTATTTAAATATTAAGTATATTTTAACATAATTTTATTTCTTTTTGCTTATTAACTCCCTCTTTTGATTAAAATTTTAATGGCTGCTCTTGAGTTAATAATATGCATTTCATCTCATCATAATCTTTTAAATACATAATTTTTCACATATAATGTAAAACATTTACAAAATTGCACTTTCATTTTATCTCTCAACATCCTTCTGCAAACTTTCTTATAGTCGTTCATACATTATAAATTTAACAAAATATTATGTTTGCCTTAAACTATAACTTGTCATTAAATAAAATTTTAAAAATAAGAAAACTGTAGTTTATTTTTACCCTCATATTTGCATTTTATTAGTACAGTTTAGATACACATAATGATCACATTCATAATAGGGAATTTCTACCTGTAAATGATATATCTTGCTTCTTTTTTCTGTTCCCTTCCTTCAGCTACTCATTCTCTTTGTATTTACAAAAGATTTGTTTCCTTTTTACCTTCTATTTTCTTTATTTTCTGTCCGTTTCTTCCCTCCCCCTAGTTCCTTTCTCATTTGAACATTTTCTTTCCATTTCACAATATCTATTATGCATTTTCCTCTTTATTTACACTTCCTGTTTCTCATATCAGAAAAACAATTCCAATATTTAAACATCTGTGTCTGATTTATTTCACTTAGAGTATGTTATCAAGTTTCATCCATTTTGCTAGGAATGTCTCAAGGTTATCCTTCTTTATGGTAGAGTAGTAATCTGTTGTATAAAAAAACCACACCTTCTTCATCCATTCATCGGTTGATGGGTATTTGGCTATTTCCAAAGTTTTGCTCTTACAGACTCTGTTGTTATAAACAAGGGTGTGCATATATCACTGTGGTAAGATGCTTTTAATTCTTTCAGGAAGACACCAAGAAGGAGAATAGCTGGGTAAAATGGAACCTCTAGTTTTAGCTTTTTTGAGGAATCTCCATGCTGATCTGCACAGTGATTGCACCAGTCAACACTTTCACCAACAATGGAGAAGGGTTCTTCTTTCCCTATAGCCCCACCAGGATTTTTTACTTGTTTATTTCTTAATAATGGCCATCCTTTCTGAAGTAGATGGAAGCTCAGCAATATATATA
>NW_022900913.1:13771431-13786721 GCF_012274545.1 Fukomys damarensis
TTTCATATATATATATTCATATATTTTTTCATATATATATAGATATATATTTGCTGTTTATGCTTCTTCATCTGAGAAATGTATTCATTTCTCATGCTGATTTTTGATTGGCTCTTAGTTCTTTATATATTCTAGATGTGAGTCCTTTGTCAGAGGATTAGCTGGAAAAAGTTTTTCCACACTGTGGGTTGTCTCTTCACTCTGTGATTTCTTTTGCTGTGAAAAAGCTTTTTAATAAGATGAGAACCCATTGGTTGATTCTTTGTAATATGTCCTGTGTGATCAAGGTTTATTTTTATAAAGTCTTTGCCTACAATGTCTTCAAAAGTTCTACCTATTCTATCTTCTAGCAGATTTAGAGTTTCTGTTTTAATATTTAGATCTTTTATCCATTTTGATTTCAGTTTACTGCATGATGAAGGATACGGGATAGTTTTAATGTAGGGTTTCCACTTCACTTTTGGATCCACTCTCACAGCTTCAAGCATTGCCCTTTCAGAAGGTCCTGAAGGAATGGTGACAATGTCACACGTTTTTGCCTGCCCTCAAAGACTTTCTTCTGAAATCTTGGTGGAAACCTCCGTGATAGCACGACTCTTACATTCTGCATGACTGAAAAATAAACACTATATAGATGTTGCTGTGGCCCACTAACAGATCCAGCAGTAGCTACACTCCCTTGGACTACAGTTGCATTGGCATGAGAGGGCCTGGATAACTGAACTCTGGGAAAAGCTTTTCTATTTGTAATGATGCAAAGTACAGGAAAGTCTCCAACTTATGAATGAATTCTGTTCCAAGAGAATGATCATAAGTTGATTCATTTGTAATCCACCAAAGTGATTCATATACATCTGTGAATCTCACATACTACACCTGTGAAAGTTCTAATCTCAAATGTTCATAAGTTGGATAATTATTGTAATTGACTCCTTTTAATGCTAATCTTTTCAACAACAACATTGCCATTGACCCCAAGTTGGCAGGGGCTTTGTTTCTCGTAAAACTTCAAATGTTTCACATCTCTTGGCTATTCTTTTTGCTCCTGATTCTCACTGTTGATCTGATTGACAGTACTAACAGTACTTGTGCCAAACCCTGATTTTTGGCCACAGCATCATGAAATTCCTCTGCAAAACGAATTAGTTGATCAACTTTAATCTTAATTTCCAGAAAAATCCCAGGACCTTGACAAAGTGCAAACAAGTTTCTTAGTCAGAGTGTAACACACGTGGCCTCTAGTGGACTTCCCGATAGCATCTTCATTTCCAACTGAAAGCTCATGAGCCATGCCTTTGTTTTCTGCATTTCTAAAATCATTCTTGTCTTCAGAGCCCCATTAACCTCTGTTGACAGAAATCTGCAGTTTCTCTGGACTGCTTCTCTTAAATTTTTCAAGTACTTCTTGGAAGCCTGGTTCAAAGTCTTCTAAAATGCATTGTCAGGTGCAATCACAGAAAGAGCCTCACTTCTCTGACACCAGTATGCTGTATTAGCTTTCTCAGTGCAAGACATCATATCTGAAAACCACAACTGAAAGGAGAGATTTAATTTGGCTCATGTTGAAAGGGAATTCAGTTCATGGTCATCTAACTCCAAGGCAGACATAGATTGTGGAGGGAAATAGTGGAAGAATCCTACTCAACCCACAGCAGGCAGGAAGCAGAGAGAGAAAAAAGGGAGGAGCTGAGAGCAAACATACAGCCCACCAGGTCATACGCCCAGTGTACTACTTCCAACTCCACCTCTGAACTCATGAGATTTTGGGGGACTTAATAGATCTAAAACATAATATAGAGTCTACGAATATCAGTTTATAAGAAATTGAAAGAAATATATTTTATTAGATTCTGTGCTTTGAGACTCCTTCATGGAAATAAATGGTTGACTAATACAAATTATAATTTGAAATTTAGTTGAAAAATAATTCAGCATAATTTGAAGATAATTTCAAGTATCTGTACTGATATACTTTAAATCATATTATAGTCCTTTACTTTTTCTTCTTTTCAGATATGCATATTCATTTATCTTCTCTGAAAGCATATTTCCCATTCAAATCATATTTCAAATTTAAATTTGTCTTTGCACATGGGATTTGCAAAATGCAACACTAACTCTGTCATAGATTTTGCAGGATGATTTGATACATCTCATTCACTTAGTAAGTCTAGTTGCTATCTAATAAATATAGCTTACATTTAGCTCCTGGAAACAGGACCACATTTTACTTAACTGTAGTTCTTCCAAATTTAAAAAAAAAATGTGTATAGTAGTCTTTAGTAAGATTTGGTTAGTTTATCCAATTAATGATATCTCTTTTTCTTACTTTTTTTAATATGTACTCTGCCACCTCCTCCATATGCACATCAACCTATTCAGTTTGGGTGAAAAATTATATGCAGTAAGCCTCAAAAACTGATTAAAGAAAAAGAACATACTACCTTCCTATCATTAGAAAATAGTACCTAATATCTACAACCTAAAGAAAGAGAGGTTTAATTTGGCTTACATTTTCAGGGTGTTAAGTCCATGGTTATCTGGTCCCAAGGAAGAAACATCATGGTGAAAGAGTACAGGTGACTAACACTGTTTAGTTCTTAGAGACTGTGAAGCAGCAGAGAAGGGTTCCAGAGAATAATAAGAAAGAGTAAAGATACACCCCACGGACAAGCTCCCAAGACATACCCATGCAGTCATACCAAGAAGTGAATCAAAATGACATAATCAAATGTAAACACCATATTTATCTTTGATTATTTGTTCCTAGCTTTTCTCTTTATCATAGGTGGCAATACTTTGAGGTGGTTACATTTACTATTTGAAAAGTGTTTAATTAAGAAGCGATTAAATACCGGTTTGGATTGGAATATCATTTTCACATGAAAAAGTTAGGCAAATAGAACTTTAAAATGCTGTATCTTTGATTCAAGTTTACCACAATAAGAAGGACACTAATGTTTTAGTTACTGATTCCAGAGGAGTATCCTTAAACTAATTAGAGCAGGTGATATCTTTATTTCCAAGAGCTATCATTACATAAGGAACTAGCATTCCTTTGGAGAAAAAAGTTTGTTTTCTGGTGATGAGTAGGATAGAGAGAAGAAATGCAAGAAGGTGATTGGAGATACTCAACTTAGTGTAACAATAGAATACTAAGGACTGACTCTCTAGATGTGCAAGACTAAGTTCTGAATACTTTAAAAAGCTGATATTTTCAACATTACCATATTCTCCAAAGTAGCTTATAGACATTAAAACAATTTATATTATCTATTTATTAGGAGTTTTATATAGAAATGCCACATAACACATTAAATAACTAATCTGCAATTTGCTGACTAAGCTAAAAATAGTGTGTTGCTCTAGACTTTATACATTAAAATATGACGATGTGATCAATGTCTAACTTCCTAAATTATTTTTTAGAAATATTCCTAATTTTCTCTTGATTCATTCTTACTCCCTCATCAGCTACTTCTGTTTAGCTTATGTACAAATACTGGAAGTAACCTACATCAAACCTCATTCATGTCACAAATGAGGTCTAAGGGTCCATGTATAATTACCGATGGAATTGAGAACAAAAGAGAGGATTGACTTGATTTTTTATTTTATAGTGTTTACAACTTTGTGTGTGTATATGTGCGTGTGTGTGTGTGTGTGTACTTGTGTGTGTGTGTCCATATGTCCATCTTGAATAATTGGGAAATAGCCAGGAAGAAAATGAAGAATTAAAACATACAAAATTATTCATGGAAGTGTGCTGTAGAAGATGTGAAACAAAATGGGACGAAAAGGGCTAAAGGTGTAGGGAAAGTCGGGAAGGGTGGGGGAAAGGGAATAAGAGAAAAAAATGAGAAAATGAAAACAATGAAAATAAAATGTTTGTAAATGGGGAGGAGAGGAGGGGATAAAGAGAGGGCAGGGACAAGGGGAAAAAATGAGAACCAAGACCACCTGTCATGTAAAGGTACAAGATCCCAATAATGAATGTAACTGTACTGTGTACCTAAAATGTACCAATAAACTCAATAAAAGGAAAAAAAAGATGTAAAACATTTCTTGAGTTTAAACAAAGAAGTAGTTTTTTAAATAAATTTTCTACTATAATTCTCTTTCCCCAGCTAATTACTTGTTCTTTATACCTTGAATAAGAAACTTCTTTCCATCAGCAGTGGATGACTGTATAAGAGGTTTCCATCTTCACAAAGATGTAATTCTTCCCAAAGCCCAGCAGAGTCTTTGACCCAGCACGCCAGAGGAGCCCAACACAGAAGTGTTCATCACCCGCCTTCACTACCCTCCGTGAACAAGAGAAAGAGGATCTCTCTGAGGCTCCCCGATGAAAACTGAAGCCCACAGGAAAAGTGAAGAAAATCTGTGATAAAGGAAAGGCACACCACATCACCACAGTTGTTAAGTAAAAGGATGGAAAATAGTCCATGTGAGTCTGGAAAAAAGCGGGGTAGCTATTTTATTTGCAGAAAGAATAGATTTCAAACCAAAACTTATTAAGAGAGACAAAAAGGCCATTACATCCTTGTAAGGTGAACAATGCTAAAGGAAGAAATGACAATCATAAATAGATATGCACCAAATACTAATGCCTTCAAATATATAAAACAAATATTAATGGATATGAAAAATGGAATAAACACTAATACAGTTGCAACGGGGGACCTCAATACTCCACTGACACAAATAGACAGATCATCTAGACAAAAAAAATCACCAATGAAATAACAGAACTGAACCAAGCTTTAGAACAGGCTTAGTAGATGTCTACAGAGTGTTTCACCCCCACAAAATCAGAATATACGTTATTCTCTGCTTCACACAGGTCATTTTCCAAAATAGACCACATGCTAGCTCATAGAACATGCTAAAGTAAATTCAAAGGAATTAAAGTTGTCTCCTGTATATTATCAGACCATAGTGTAATTAAACTGGAGATCAGTAGCCGAAGAACTTCATAAACACATGAAAATTAAACAATACCCTGCTGAACCTCCAAAACAGAACAGATACTGAGTGTAACAGCTTTGTAGTAGAGAGTGTATGCTCAGTATCCCTTAGGTATTTATTTATTTATTTTTGGTACTGGAAATCGAACTCAGGTCCTTGTGCTTGCAGGGCAGTGGTGGAACCACTGAGCTAAATCCTAGGCCGCCACCCTTTATTTTTTAGGGAATCCTCTCGAAATACTGAAAGCAGGGAACTTCAGTTTCACATATGGTGAAAGAGAATTCATCCTGAGGATAATGTATGTATTTATATTTTGTTGAGATTTCTTCCTGTTTAATTCTCAGTTCCACAATGACTGACTCTTAATGTGTATGCAAAGATGCCAGTGATAGAGAGCAGCCTTCTTATGTGCAGAAAAGAGGTCAATGCAATTATCTATAAAGAATGTGGGCTGAAATCAGTTTGATTTGCATCAGTATCACTCTCTGGCAGTTTGGAACAATTATAATGGGGCTGCTCTAAAATGGATAGCTCACATTTTCTACATGTCCCTTGATACACTACTGCCTGAGACATGTTTTATCATGCTTTCTTGGATGATTTTGGCTATTTGATGGTTTTTTGTAGTAGATTCATTCAGAATTTTCCAGAGATTATTATTCTCTGAGTTCCTTCATTTCTAAACATGCTCATTTGCACTTATAGCTTTGCAATTAAAAGTCAATTCAACAGATGGAGAGTTTTTAGTCATACATTGTCTTCATTATCATGATGAGCCAGTTCATTGTTTTGTGGAATAGCAACCTGCTATCAGCACCTGATGATTATTTGAACCTCAGCGTCTGTTTTTTGTGGACACCTAGTTGGTGTTATTTTGTGAAAATATATAATTTTTATGTACCCCTTTAGTGCATTATTTTAGCAGATTTAGGTTTCCAGAAAAATTAGAATACAGCATACTCCTCTACCTTAGTCATTTCCACCCACTTTTACCTACAATTAACATCTTGCATTAATGTATTGCATTTCTTACAATTGATGAGCAAATATTGAGAAGTTATTTTTACACTGAGGCCTATAACTCATATTTAATTTCACCCTTGGTGAAAATTCTGTGGAGACTGATAAATCAAAGGCATAAGTTGACTATTTCAGGATCATACAAAAACAGTTTTGTTTCTCTAAAAGTCTTGTATGCTCTGTGTAACAATCCAGTTCTCTCCACTGATCAAACCTGGGAAAGGTCACTAAGGAAACCACTGATCTTTATAGGCTTGAATAGTTTTGTATTTCCCAGAATGCCAGGGGCTTAAGATCATAAAGTATGAAGACTTTTCAGATTGACTTCTTTTACTTAGTAATAAGCATTTAAATTCTTCCATGTCTTTTTCTACTTTTATATCTTATTTGTTTATAGTGTTGTGTGATATCCTATTGTCTGGCTGTAACATAGTTTATGTGTTCAATCACTTACTGAAGGATATCTTAGTTGATTTCAGTTTGGGGCTATCATGAATAAAACTGTCATAAATATTTGGGTGCAGACTTTTTTATGGACCTAAATTTTTAGTTCATTCTGTAAATACCAAAGTGTGTGATTGTGAAATCATAAGTTAAGATATTTAATTTTGTAAGAATCTGACAAATTGACTTCTAAATTGGTTGTGCCATTTTTTTATTATTCTCATCTATACTCCAAATCCTTGCTATTTTTGTTTTGCTTTGTTTTATTTTGTTATTGCTTTGAATTTGTATATTCCAATATATGTGTAGTGTTATTGTGTTGTTGTCTTGAAGTTTCTAATTACCAAATGATGCATGATGTTAATCATCTCATATCTGTATTTGCTTTCTGTGTATGTTATTTGGCAAAGTATTTGTTCAAAATTTTAGCCATTTTTCCATTTTTTGTTTTCAAGCTGTTTGCATATTTTGGATAAAAGTCCTTTATCAAGTATTTTCCTTGCAAGACATTTCCTGAATTATTGGCTTTGTCATTTCACTCTTTGAAAGTGCCTTTCCCAGGGAAGCAAATTTTAACTAAATGAAATTATCAATTTTCCTTTGATGGCTTGTCCTTGTTTATGTTGTTTAGTGGTACCTCACTTTATGAATTTGATTCACTCCTTGATTCTGGGGAAGATGGCCACAGTCACCTTTATCACCCATTTAAATTTTTAATTTTAAATTTTTAATATGAAGAGTTCACAAATGGAAGCAAAATTTTGTCCAATGCTTCTGTTTGTAAACTGAAGTATCTGTGACCTGAGACATGATTGTACATATTTGAAAAATCACCAACAATTTCAAGACTTTTTAATTTTTTTCTGTTATCTTCTATACATTTTATAGTTTTGTATCTTACTCTTTGGACTATGATACATTTTTAGTTAATTTTATGTGAAAAGTATAAGAACTATTTTAAATGCATTGTTTTAAATATTGTGATATTCAGTTGTCTTAATGTAATTTATTGACAATTTACACTTTTCTCCACTGAATTGTCTTTTCTCTATTATCCAATATTAGTTAGTTACAGTTATGCAAGTTGATTTTTGGAAATCGCCATAATGATTTTGGATTCTTTTCAAAGTAAGATGGACAGCTACTGGACAGTGTGGTGCAGGTTTGTTAGTGATTTGGCTTCGATTTGGTAAGACATCAGTTTTTTAAAAATTCAGTCAAGAAGGCAGAAGCAATGTAGATAAGAGGGACCAGTTATTAATCTAAAACACGAATCTAAAGGAGAGGTGATAAAGTGGGAATGAGGGTAGAAGGTGAAATAGAAATAATGAATGTTGAGAATTTGAATGTGCTCCTAAAGTGTCCAGCTGAGGTCTAGGATGGTGGTCTTCATATGAGGAATAAGAGCTGAATTTACATCCACATCCACCATGGAAGTCCTCCAAGTGAGCTGTCTGAATCTAGCATATAATTCCAAGTCTCTATTTCAATATCCACTTGAAGAAAAATAATCCAGTCACTTCAAAATAATAAAAGGGTTACTTTCCTTGCATCATTCTGAATTAATTTAAAAGGTAAATAAAAATGACATCATTTTCTCCTATTAATTCCATTCTCTTCTTACCAACATCTCTTCCAATAGCCTCTTTACATTACTTTCAAATGTCCTCATACTTGTGAATCTCAGGAGCCTCATTCTAACTCCAGAAGCCTCTAGTTCATTCCCAGCTGAAACAGGTTCTCTTGCATTCTCTGCTGTCATTAGTATGCAAATGGCGCACTACTTTCAGAAGTTTCCTGTCTCCCTCAGGCTTCCTGTGCATTTGCTGGGTGTGTACTTCTTCAGAGTCCACACATAGGTAAAGGGAAGGATGGATGGACCTAGAAAACAGAGTGAAGAAAGTGAGCAACACAGCCTTCCTTTACCCAGTGGCTAGGCGCGTTAAACACGTTAATTATTTCCCTTCCGTTTCCTTCTGTCTTAGTTACCTCTGTCCTTGCCGAGACTCTATACCCAATACCTACAACGTCAAGGAGAAAAGTTTTGTTTCAGCTCACTGCTTGCAGAGGTTTCAGTCCAAGGTCAGCTGGTTCCCTGGCAGATGACATGGGAGAGGGGCCTGGCAGAGGAAATGTACCTTCATGGCGTCGCAGCAGGAAGCAGAGAGAGAGAGGAAAGGAAGAGAAAGAGAGATACACCTTTCAGTCCACTCCCCAGGGATCCGCTTCCTCTGACCAAGTTTCACCTCTCAACATGATATTGAGCTATACACTCATCAGTGGGCAGATCTACTGATGACTACGAAGCACTGTGATCCAATCCCCTCCCAAAAATCTCTCTCTCCTTTTCTCCCTCTCCCTCTCCCTCTCCCTCCCTACCCCCCTCTCCTCTCTGCTTCAAATGTGTCTTAACAAATTTTTGGTTTTGAAAAGATAATTTCTGGTAGTCTAGTAAATTAAAAAATAAAAAGGTATTTTTGCTTTTTCAAAACACCAGATATAAAGACTTCTGGGGAAAATAGTGAGATTCTGAAATCTTAGTTGTTTGAAATATGAGTCAAACATGAGGTAACTCTAAACATCTGACATCTCTGTCCGCCTGCCATTCTGCTCTCAACAGCCATGCATTAAATGTTTTCTTAATAGGTTTCAAAATAATAGGAGCAGGAGTTTTAGAAGAAGAAGAGTAGGGAGGCATCTTCTTAGGTAGTATCCCTGTGCCTATAAATCATAGAGGGCAAGAAAATTGAACAGGAGCAGGGAAAAGGCTAGACTCTCCAAGTGCAGAATATTACTTTTCTTCTGTAAAATGTGGAAAACTTGGAGCACCTTCAAGTATTGTATGACATGACATCGGAACATTTTCGTAGCATTTTCCTAGAGATGTTGAGAACTGCTGTATGACTTTTCTGCAGAAAGTGAAGAAAAAAACCAGTTCTGAGTGGAAGTGTAGCTGTGGAACAAAGCAAAATTCCTTATAAAGGAGATCTGGTTTTTACTGATGTGTGATGTGAATATAAGTCCTTACCTGACTTAGGTGACCCAGGGATCACACAGTTTAGTCACCCCTTTCTAAATTTACAAACTTTGCTATCGAAGATGTTGTGAAATGTAATTTCCAGGCTGGCAACTGACAGGTTAGTGCTTAACTCTAATAGTAAAAAGTTAACAGTTAATAATAGGAATTTTAGCCATTCTTACCAAAAACAGGATTAGAAAAATAAACCTGGTAAAGAGGACATGCGCTTAAGCTGTTTAACTTACATCAAGTTATGAACCAAAATCATTAAATATATGTAGCTTAGGAATAAATCAAATATCACTTTTTCCTACACACAGTTAGTATGTGTGAGACAGAATGACAAGGCTGGATAGTCTGATCTGGGGTGTGGCTTGTTGATACAGGTGCATCTCTAAAGTTTCTTATTTTTAAGGATAAAGATAAATATATTTAACCTTCGTAGAATTCCTGAGATCACCTGAGCAGATAATCTAATTTTGTTCCTATTTATACTACAGTCATGAAAGCCACCTGGAAAGGACTTGAATATGTTGAAAATTAGAATAGCATTATCAGTAGATGGAGGACAGAACTAAATAAAGTCAAGTGGAAAATGGAGTTTTTGTAGAATAACCCCCCTGAAAAGTATTATGTAGGAATTGTACACATGCATTGTGTACCTATAAATGAGAGTGTTCTAAATATGGAGTCTGCACTGGTGCCTTGTGGAACTCAGGCAGTGGAGCAACACACGAAAGAGCTTTACTGCTCATCACCTCTGGCTCTACTGTGCATCACTCCGGTGAATTTTCACTTTTTTTTTCCCAGAAATTTAGTGAAAACCCATATCATGCCAATGCCCTCTGCCAACAGGGCTGGATTTTTTAAAATCTACCGTTCATAGTCTAAAGGAGAGATCACTGCAAGATGAAAACAGCACATGATGTGAGGCCTTCCCACTAGTGATAGAACACAAATTGAGTCACTGCCTTTAATGGGAGTTGCTGAAAGCATTTGGAGTCCAGAGGTACGAAGCTGTCTGTTGAAACAAGAGGAGAAACAAGAAGAGAGGAGGCTAGGTCTCCTACTCACTGTCTGCTTTCTACTGCATTGACACAGTATGTCCTGAGAGATGGAACAATCTTTAAAACACTTAAGAATTGAGCTCTGCTGTGACTCAGCCCCTGGTTTTACCAGGGTCTCAGGCTCTGACTTCATAGTCACTTCCCCATCTCTAAAAGACTATGCTTACCTGGGTGGTCAGTTCCACACCACAGGGATGAAGAAGGTGCCCAGCCATGGAAATGTGCAGTGAAAAATCTCATTACTATAGGAGAGTGGAAAGGAAGGCACTAGAGAACTAGTACTAGTTCTAGAAACTCCCCCTCAGATAGAAGTATCCAGCCATCCCAAATTAAAAATAGTAAATTAATATCCACTCAGAGAATCAATGTATTTTACATCCATACATCAAATAATAGAGCCTTGAAAAATATTTCAATCTTTATGAATGGAATAATCAAAAGATGTGAAGTATTCCTCAAAAGAACACAATGACAGAGAGAGTGACAGAAACAGGTAAATATAACTTGAGATTTTGTTAAACTGAGGTCGTGAGGTAAAGGACAACTATATATATATATATATATATAAAATATATGTATATTTATAATGGTGATAATCAATACACAGTTCCTTAAAATCTCTATTTCTGCCTTTCTCCTAAATTTCCTTCTACAGAAAATATTTCTAACATGTAAATATATGCTTATTTTAATGTATTTTCGTTATCTTATTTTTTATTCCTTGGTTTGGAGGAAGTAAAATATGAATATTTCATATTACTTTACTTGCCAATTTTTAAATATCAAACAACTTCTCTGGATGATCTCTTGCTATCTATAATTTTGGACACAGTAGCAATTACAAAACACCTTTTTCTTTTTAATATTATTACACGCTCATGTGCTGTTGAAATGTAAAAAAATAAAATAGAAGATGGGAAAGAAAGAGATACATATGATGCTTCAGTTAGAGGGACTTAAAATCAGTTTTCACAGCAGTGACTGTACTGGCAGAAACTGAATGATTTATGAGTTCAGGATAAATGGATAAATTTATGGAATTTTAAATGGTATTTGTTCTGAACTCCCACATATAGTGAATTTAAACCAAATTTTCCCTCTGATTTAGAAGAAAATGTTTTTCCTCTAATAGAAATGTGGTCTGTAACAGCACCTTAAGTAGTAGATAATTCCCATGCTGCCCAAATGCTTAAATGGATTTGAGGCATGTGTGCAGCTTGAAAGCCATTTGGATACAGCAACTGACTGCACACAATTGCTAGTGCATTACACAGGGGGAAATGCAGAAAATGAAATTGTTGGCAAAGATAATTACTGTGAGTGCAGTCTGATAGCAGGAGGCTTCACAGACCATGCTGTCTATTGTTAGCCAGTAAAGACATCGTGCATTGGTTTCAATCTGGAACAAAAGGGCAATAGCAGAAGACACCTCAGTGAATTGAGTAATAAAGTGCAAAGATTGGTTCTATTAATGTCACCAAGAAGTTATAATCTGAGCAAACCGGCCCAGTGGGCAGAACAGTGAGTTGGGTAAGGGTGCTGATCCTGTAGTTAGAATGACATCTTCAGGACTAGGTAGCCCTGTTGGGTTTCCTAGATATCTGTTTTCTGTTCCAGTGGCAAAGGACCATGGAAAAGACAGAATAGTAGCACTTAGAATATCTAATGCCAACTAAAAGTACAGGTCAAATCTCACAGTGGAGAAATGATAGCTTAATTTTCACTATGGCAGAAAATGAAGGGATTAAGTAATTGCTGAAATAGAGGTATAAGCATCAGCATCACGCTCAGAACGCTTTCACCTGAACAGTGTTGTTACACTGAACTGGTGTGAAAGGAATTGTTTCCCTAATTTCTCTCTCAGTGAGTCCATTATTTGTGTACAAGAAGGCTATCGATTTTTGAGTGTTGACTTTGTATCCAGCTACTCTGCTGTAAGTGTCAATTAAGTCTAGAAGTCTTTTGGTGGAATTTTTTGGATCTTCAATGCAGAGTATCATATCATCAGCAAATAATGACAGTTTAACTTCTTCCTTTCCTATGTTTATTGCTTTAATTTCTTTCTCTTGTGTAATTGCTGTGGCTAAGCTTTCCAGAACTACATCGAGGAGGAGTGGTGATAGTGGGCATCCTTGTCTTGTTCCTGATTTTAATGTGAAAGTTTTCAGTTTTTGGCCATTTAATATGATGTTGGCTATTGGTTTTTCATAGATAGCGTTTATTAAGTTGAGACATAGACCATCTATTCCAATTTTTTTACAGGGTTTTTAAAATATGAATGGGTGTTTAATTTTGTCAGATGCTTTTCCTTCATCTATTGAAAACTATAGTGGTACATAAGATCCTAATGGTATAATTGACAATGTGAAATAGGAAGAAAAGGGCTAAAGGGGTAGGGGAAGTGGGAAGGGGAGGGGAAAGGAAATAAGGGAAAAGAAAAAAATGAGAAAATTAAAAAATGGAAATAAAGTGTTTGTAATAGGGAAGGGAGGAGGGGGTGAAGGGAGGGCAGGGACAAGGGGAAAAAATGAGAACCAAAACCTGTCATGTAAAGGTACAAGATCCAAATAATGAATGTAAATGTACTGTGTACCTAAAGTGTACCAATAAACTCAGTGAGAAAAAAACAAACTGAACTGGTGTGCACAGTGGAAACGACCTGGCCCTGACACCCTAGGGTGGGGTAATGAAATGTGAGGGGTTCTAATCTGCAGATCTTTTTTTTTTCTCATTGAGTTTATTGGTACATTGTAGGTATACAGTGTAAATCTTAACTGATTAAAAATTAGATTTTATGAAAAAATTTAAATTGGAAGTGTGTGCAATTCATCTCAACTTTCTGAAGCACATATTAGTAGTTTGTTCAACAATGAAATGAACAGGTCACTATCCCAGATGAAGGAACAATAAAAGGCAGTGCTGGAATTATGATTCATAAACAAATAAACTGTAAATATACACATATAAAATATAGGAGAGGTTAAGACATCAGACTATTTTAGTAAAACCCTAGAATTCAAACAACTCTTAAATGAAGTGTTTTGAGTCATATAAGAGGAACTATAAATGGAAATAATAGAAAAGTCTCATCACCTGACTTTTTCAAGTAGTAGGAAATGTTGTGATGCAATATTATTATTATTTTCGTACTGGGGATTGAACTCTGGTCTTTGTGCTTGCAAGGCAGGCCACCAAACCTCTGAGCTAAATCCCTGGCCAATGCAATATTATGTTTATTTCCCTTAAGACCCTGAGGAGTTGAGCCGTAACGGTTTGCCCATTTTTTTTTCAAAATGGATAATTTAAAAAATACCCTTTTAATTCATTTTTCATTTACTGCTATGTATGTTCATCATAATTAAGAGCATGTAGTCATCGTTCATGTTTATCGAACAAAGTAGTGCCTTTCTCTATCATTTTTATTTTGATTGTTTGACATTAAAGTAGAGGCACTTTAAGATAAACTTTAGAGATGGACTTTACATTTCAGGTGCAGGAAAGACCATAAGCATATCTTTCTTCCTTGATAAAATTCAATTAAAGTGAAAGAACTATAAAAATAAGAAGTAATCCAAAGGTACCAGGAAAACTTTCTGGGTACTGTTGGTGGAACTGAACCAAAAAATGCCCATAAAATAGAAGAAAAATTAATTCGCTGAGTCTGTAACTTGTAAGTGACTGTGAGAAATGCATATGGATTCAGCCACCCCCTACATCAGGGGTATCATGATCTTGGAAACACCATCCCATGTGGCAGAGAGAAGGACCGTGACAGACAATTTCAGAACAGCTGCTCCTGTGTCCAGTGCTGGTTTATGTTAAGCATCCATGTCTGCCCTTGGGTAAAGCCTCATATGCCGATCAGTGAAAGAGGGGAACATCTGCTCCTTCTAATACAAGAAAGTGAGGCCAGAAAGAGCACAAAGCAAGGCAGCCAGGCATCTGTCCTAACAAGAAAGGAGAAGTTCTTACCCAAGGAAAGGCAGCCCACAGTGGGATCCCAGCCACTCGCTACTGCAGGGCTCTGGAGCCAGGTCCTAGCAGGTGAGCAAACACATCCCACCACCTCCACATAGACTTCTAAGGCAGTAGACAGATCATCAGGTCATCAGGAATCAAACGCTCTTGGGAGAAGAAGAATAACGTGAATAACAGAAAAAGAGCTGCTAGAACAAATAGATGAAAACTCTGTTCCTTGTGCTAAAAGAAAATTTAGCGTGTACCTTAGCCATAAAGTGAGAGAAATTATGCAAAGCAAAACTCCTTTATGTATTCATGATAAGTGATACAAATAAATTCATGAGCTGAATACCAGAATATATGTGGCAGCAAGATTAACTATCATGACTGAGTGACTCGACAAGATGTCAGTAAAATAAATAAATTAGGTAATATGTAAATAAACAAACCTCCAAAGAACATCTATCTTAAAAAAATGAGAGAAAGTGGTACAAGGTACCCAGAAAATTCAATGTATTTAATATTAATTTTAGAATGGGAGAAAGGAGAGAAAACACTACAAAGAACTAGAGGAAAATTCCCTAGTGAGAGAATGAGTCATGTTTCCAGATGGACATTGCTGACACGTCCTCCGGGAGGGTTCGCCTTTCCCTGACAGATGTTCCTAGTCTTCTCTCGCTTGCCCCCTACCCCGCCCTCCAGGAAAGCCCTCCGCGGCCCAAGGTGGGACTCAGACAGGAAGTGGAGCAGATGCTGCAGGACAGCCTTTGACTCCGAACTGCTGCTCTCTCCAGCCCTGAGGTTCCTAGGTG